>NC_047529.1:96895106-97218835 GCF_012275295.1 Melopsittacus undulatus | reverse complement strand
TGTGTCTTTGAAAGCGTTTTTGGTGCTGAAACCCCCCTGCCATTTCAGGTAAATAACGGTCTCATCATTATACAACTCGTTGGGAGTGCAGGGAATGGAATGGAATGGAATGGAATGGAATGGAATGGAACGGAATGGAATGGAACGGAATGGAATGGAACGGAACGGAACAGAAGAGCTCCGCTATGTTATGCATATAGTTCTGCATGACAAGCTCTGACGTAGGTCTGAGGGGCTGTCTGCAGTCCCAAGGGAGGCCAGTCCCCCCCAGGAGACCACTCAGGAAACAAGCCTATGGGAGAGCGACCAGCGGTCATTCTGCATTTCAAGGATTTGCCCAGATGTGCTGGGGGGATTTGTTGCCACTCTCAAAATCTCGGCCCTTCATACAGTACCTTTATGTGATACTTAGCTGAGGGTTTTAAAACTCTTCCACACAACTGAGTCAGTTACTTGTTTTTCCTGAGTGTTGCGGGGAAAAGCTGCTCAGTCCGTGCGCTTTAAACCGAATTGGGATCAAAGCGCTTCATTGAGCTACCAAGAACATGGAAGTAGACAGCAGTCAGTGAAGGGTTGCATTCAAGTTGTAATGCAAGAGGTAACCCCCCAAACTAGACACATGAATGATAACTAAACACAAACAAGTATCTGAACACCCTGTGTAAGAAACGCAGAAGAGATTTCTTAAATCCTTCTTTCCAAGAAAATACCTCACCATAAGCAGCACAGTAGCAAATGCCACTTGCTGTGTTGATAAGTGTTATAAAGATTTACTGCAAACCGGGTTTTGTCCCAATCGATTTTATTTACAATTGATTAGAAATTTAAAAGAGACAATAAGTAAAACAGCGCTGGGTGCGCAGGGGAGTCTCCGCTCCACCAGCAACGCACAACCGGGATCTTTGGAGTACAGTCTCTTATACTTCTCAGATTTGGGTTTTAGCCAATCTTGTTGTCTTCTTTACCCGAATGTCGACGTGGCCCCTTTCCTTTGTTCTTTTCTTGTTTGCTGGGGTCTTTTTCCGGTGAAGACGTTGCTGAATTTACTTAGTAATGTATTGACAGAAAAATGCTTACAAGCTTAACATTTTGTTCTATACCTTATATGGTTATTTGCCTAGTGCCCAAGTTTGCAGTATCCTGTAACGAAATGTATCTCTTGATTATTTAACCCCCTTAGGCCAGTCAAACCGTTAAACGGAAGCCCCCTTTGAAACACAGAGCAATTGATTAGGGGAGATTATCCCCTTTGTTTCTCCTTATTGACAGGAGCACTTATGATAATCACGGTCACAAAGGAGGGCTGGTTTCACACAAAGTGCAAAGGCGACAAGGACGCCTAAATTCCTGACACGAATCATCCCTGTATATTTCACATAAGGAATGGTGAGGAACTCCTGTATGTTCTCTGTGCTTCTGCAGAGTTCACGCAGAGGGAACCAAAAGCCCTTTCTTTCACCTCTGGGATCACCACAGGCAAATGACCGTACACGGTATAAAATCCTTCAATGATACAGTCTGAAGACAGCGATTAATTTACAGGGACAGCCCGCAGCGGTGCCCAGTCTGTGGCCGCCATGGGCAGGGAGAGCCCCCTGGGCCTAGGCCCGGCCTCAGGGCCAGCAGCCCAAAGGCCTTTCTCCAAGGCATGCTGGCTGAAGGGGCAGCAGCAGAGCTGCAGTGGGCAGGGCTGGGGGGCGGGGCCCCGTCACCCAACCCCCCCCCCCCCCCCCCCCGTGTCATAGGGCCCCACCCGCCAACGCAGCATCACAATGCTCTGGGGCAGTATAAGGCAGCGTCCTCCCGTGTTCCACTGCCAGAGTGCCCGGCTTTGCCACCAGGACAGAGCTGGCAGCCTGCAGGCAGCCGAGAGGAATTTCCTTGAGGCACCAGTGGAATTACTTGGAGGGGCAGAGAAGGGAAGACTGCCTGAAGCTGCTGGGGCTCTTCTGCTGCAATTGCAGCTCCTGGAGGGGCCACACTCACAGCTTATGGGATGGATGGATGGATGGATGGATGGATGGATGGATGGAAGTCCTGCTTCAGTCCTCGGGGAGCTTGCCGTCCTCATCAGATTCTGGGGAGATAGCGGCAGTAGCCATAGGAAACAGGATGCACAGATGGGCCAGTGGCCTCGCCCGGTGCTTTGCAGCTCCCGCTGCCAGGCACGGGAAGGGTTCTTGTCCCTAGGGTTGATCAGGCCAGCAGCATTTTGCTCTTCTTGGAAGCCCCTGAGATGGCTCCAGGTGGAGGCAGAAAAGGCAGTGCCAGTGTCCCCTTGTCCCCTTAGAGGCATAAGCAGCCCGTGGACCAGGAGCCGGTCTTGCTCACATGCTCAGGGAGTAGCCGATCGCCAGCGCTGGGGTCAGGAAGGAATTTTCCCCCGGGGCAGATTGGCACTGGTCCCCGGGGGTTTTTTGCCTTCCTCTGAGCACTGAGCATGACCCCTTGGCAGGGCTCCTCTGGTCCTGGTGCTCTGGGTTATGGCCTGGTGCTCATGCTCCACAAAGGTGGCCCTCGTGTCCTGCAGCTGGGGGGGGAAGGGCTTTTTTCTCCCCAGGGTGGACTAGCAAGTGTCCCCGGGGTTTTTTGCCTTCCTCTGCAGCCGAGCACAGCCCCTTCATGGGGCTCCTTTGGGCTCCTGTAGCCCAAAGGCAGCGGCTCGTGCTCCACGCAGCTGGCCCTCGTGCCCCGCATCCGGGGGGAGGCAGCCTTCTGCACTCCCAGGGTGGCCCCACTGTGGCCCCGGGACTTGCTGCTGTCCTCTGTAGCACTGAGCACCACCCCCTGTCAGGTCTTCTCCGGCCCATTCTGGCTGGCTTCTTGCACTGCTCTCACACCACCACAGCACTGCTCTGACAGATTTATCAAAAGAAAATAGAACCTAAACTAAGCTAGATTAAAATTAACTAAGCTAAGCTAGCCTAACCTGAAATAAAGAACTTTGTTTAAATAAATAACTTTCGTTTCCTTTTATTTATTCATTATTTTATTGGGGTTTTATGTTATTTTATTTGTATTTAGAAATGCATTGATTTTACTCTTTATTTTTATTATTTTCCTTAATTTTACACCTAAAGAGTTAAAATACTCTTTCCACCTGTATCCTTTCTGACTTGTGTCTTTGAAAGCGTTTTTGGTGCTGAAACCCCCCTGCCATTTCAGGTAAATAACGGTCTCATCATTATACAACTCGTTGGGAGTGCAGGGAATGGAATGGAATGGAATGGAATGGAATGGAATGGAACGGAATGGAATGGAACGGAATGGAATGGAACGGAACGGAACAGAAGAGCTCCGCTATGTTATGCATATAGTTCTGCATGACAAGCTCTGACGTAGGTCTGAGGGGCTGTCTGCAGTCCCAAGGGAGGCCAGTCCCCCCCAGGAGACCACTCAGGAAACAAGCCTATGGGAGAGCGACCAGCGGTCATTCTGCATTTCAAGGATTTGCCCAGATGTGCTGGGGGGATTTGTTGCCACTCTCAAAATCTCGGCCC
Source organism: Melopsittacus undulatus (assembly GCF_012275295.1). NCBI lineage: Eukaryota > Metazoa > Chordata > Aves > Psittaciformes > Psittaculidae > Melopsittacus > Melopsittacus undulatus. The sequence goes on along the minus strand of NC_047529.1, from coordinate 97,215,335 downwards.
TTCATACAGTACCTTTATGTGATACTTAGCTGAGGGTTTTAAAACTCTTCCACACAACTGAGTCAGTTACTTGTTTTTCCTGAGTGTTGCGGGGAAAAGCTGCTCAGTCCGTGCGCTTTAAACCGAATTGGGATCAAAGCGCTTCATTGAGCTACCAAGAACATGGAAGTAGACAGCAGTCAGTGAAGGGTTGCATTCAAGTTGTAATGCAAGAGGTAACCCCCCAAACTAGACACATGAATGATAACTAAACACAAGCAAGTATCTGAACACCCTGTGTAAGAAACGCAGAAGAGATTTCTTAAATCCTTCTTTCCAAGAAAATACCTCACCATAAGCAGCACAGTAGCAAATGCCACTTGCTGTGTTGATAAGTGTTATAAAGATTTACCGCAAACCGGGTTTTGTCCCAATCGATTTTATTTACAATTGATTAGAAATTTAAAAGAGACAATAAGTAAAACAGCGCTGGGTGCGCAGGGGAGTCTCCGCTCCACCAGCAACGCACAACCGGGATCTTTGGAGTACAGTCTCTTATACTTCTCAGATTTGGGTTTTAGCCAATCTTGTTGTCTTCTTTACCCGAATGTCGACGTGGCCCCTTTCCTTTGTTCTTTTCTTGTTTGCTGGGGTCTTTTTCCGGTGAAGACGTTGCTGAATTTACTTAGTAATGTATTGACAGAAAAATGCTTACAAGCTTAACATTTTGTTCTATATCTTATATGGTTATTTGCCTAGTGCCCAAGTTTGCAGTATCCTGTAACGAAATGTATCTCTTGATTATTTAACCCCCTTAGGCCAGTCAAACCGTTAAACGGAAGCCCCCTTTGAAACACAGAGCAATTGATTAGGGGAGATTATCCCCTTTGTTTCTCCTTATTGACAGGAGCACTTATGATAATCACGGTCACAAAGGAGGGCTGGTTTCACACAAAGTGCAAAGGCGACAAGGACGCCTAAATTCCCGACACGAATCATCCCTGTATATTTCACATAAGGAATGGTGAGGAACTCCTGTATGTTCTCTGTGCTTCTGCAGAGTTCACCCAGAGGGAACCAAAAGCCCTTTCTTTCACCTCTGGGATCACCACAGGCAAATGACCGTACACGGTATAAAATCCTTCAATGATACAGTCTGAAGACAGCGATTAATTTACAGGGACAGCCCGCAGCGGTGCCCAGTCTGTGGCCGCCATGGGCAGGGAGAGCCCCCTGGGCCTAGGCCCGGCCTCAGGGCCAGCAGCCCAAAGGCCTTTCTCCAAGGCATGCTGGCTGAAGGGGCAGCAGCAGAGCTGCAGTGGGCAGGGCTGGGGGGCGGGGCCCCGTCACCCAACCCCCCCCCCCCCCCCCCCGTGTCATAGGGCCCCACCCGCCAACGCAGCATCACAATGCTCTGGGGCAGTATAAGGCAGCGTCCTCCCGTGTTCCACTGCCAGAGTGCCCGGCTTTGCCACCAGGACAGAGCTGGCAGCCTGCAGGCAGCCGAGAGGAATTTCCTTGAGGCACCAGTGGAATTACTTGGAGGGGCAGAGAAGGGAAGACTGCCTGAAACTGCTGGGGCTCTTCTGCTGCAATTGCAGCTCCTGGAGGGGCCACACTCACAGCTTATGGGATGGATGGATGGATGGATGGATGGATGGATGGATGGAAGTCCTGCTTCAGTCCTCGGGGAGCTTGCCGTCCTCATCAGATTCTGGGGAGATAGCGGCAGTAGCCATAGGAAACAGGATGCACAGATGGGCCAGTGGCCTCGCCCGGTGCTTTGCAGCTCCCGCTGCCAGGCACGGGAAGGGTTCTTGTCCTTAGGGTTGATCAGGCCAGCAGCATTTTGCTCTTCTTGGAAGCCCCTGAGATGGCTCCAGGTGGAGGCAGAAAAGGCAGTGCCAGTGTCCCCTTGTCCCCTTAGAGGCATAAGCAGCCCGTGGACCAGGAGCCGGTCTTGCTCACATGCTCAGGGAGTAGCCGATCGCCAGCGCTGGGGTCAGGAAGGAATTTTCCCCCGGGGCAGATTGGCACTGGTCCCCGGGGGTTTTTTGCCTTCCTCTGAGCACTGAGCATGACCCCTTGGCAGGGCTCCTCTGGTCCTGGTGCTCTGGGTTATGGCCTGGTGCTCATGCTCCACGAAGGTGGCCCTCGTGTCCTGCAGCTGGGGGGGGAAGGGCTTTTTTCTCCCCAGGGTGGACTAGCAAGTGTCCCCGGGGTTTTTTGCCTTCCTCTGCAGCCGAGCACAGCCCCTTCATGGGGCTCCTTTGGGCTCCTGTAGCCCAAAGGCAGCGGCTCGTGCTCCACGCAGCTGGCCCTCGTGCCCCGCATCCGGGGGGAGGCAGCCTTCTGCACTCCCAGGGTGGCCCCACTGTGGCCCCGGGACTTGCTGCTGTCCTCTGTAGCACTGAGCACCACCCCCTGTCAGGTCTTCTCCGGCCCATTCTGGCTGGCTTCTTGCACTGCTCTCACACCACCACAGCACTGCTCTGACAGATTTATCAAAAGAAAATAGAACCTAAACTAAGCTAGATTAAAATTAACTAAGCTAAGCTAGCCTAACCTGAAATAAAGAACTTTGTTTAAATAAATAACTTTCGTTTCCTTTTATTTATTCATTATTTTATTGGGGTTTTTATGTTATTTTATTTGTATTTAGAAATGCATTGATTTTACTCTTTATTTTTATTATTTTCCTTAATTTTACACCTAAAGAGTTAAAATACTCTTTCCACCTGTATCCTTTCTGACTTGTGTCTTTGAAAGCGTTTTTGGTGCTGAAACCCCCCTGCCATTTCAGGTAAATAACGGTCTCATCATTATACAACTCGTTGGGAGTGCAGGGAATGGAATGGAATGGAATGGAATGGAATGGAATGGAACGGAATGGAATGGAACGGAATGGAATGGAACGGAACGGAACAGAAGAGCTCCGCTATGTTATGCATATAGTTCTGCATGACAAGCTCTGACGTAGGTCTGAGGGGCTGTCTGCAGTCCCAAGGGAGGCCAGTCCCCCCCAGGAGACCACTCAGGAAACAAGCCTATGGGAGAGCGACCAGCGGTCATTCTGCATTTCAAGGATTTGCCCAGATGTGCTGGGGGGATTTGTTGCCACTCTCAAAATCTCGGCCCTTCATACAGTACCTTTATGTGATACTTAGCTGAGGGTTTTAAAACTCTTCCACACAACTGAGTCAGTTACTTGTTTTTCCTGAGTGTTGCGGGGAAAAGCTGCTCAGTCCGTGCGCTTTAAACCGAATTGGGATCAAAGCGCTTCATTGAGCTACCAAGAACATGGAAGTAGACAGCAGTCAGTGAAGGGTTGCATTCAAGTTGTAATGCAAGAGGTAACCCCCCAAACTAGACACATGAATGATAACTAAACACAAGCAAGTATCTGAACACCCTGTGTAAGAAACGCAGAAGAGATTTCTTAAATCCTTCTTTCCAAGAAAATACCTCACCATAAGCAGCACAGTAGCAAATGCCACTTGCTGTGTTGATAAGTGTTATAAAGATTTACCGCAAACCGGGTTTTGTCCCAATCGATTTTATTTACAATTGATTAGAAATTTAAAAGAGACAATAAGTAAAACAGCGCTGGGTGCGCAGGGGAGTCTCCGCTCCACCAGCAACGCACAACCGGGATCTTTGGAGTACAGTCTCTTATACTTCTCAGATTTGGGTTTTAGCCAATCTTGTTGTCTTCTTTACCCGAATGTCGACGTGGCCCCTTTCCTTTGTTCTTTTCTTGTTTGCTGGGGTCTTTTTCCGGTGAAGACGTTGCTGAATTTACTTAGTAATGTATTGACAGAAAAATGCTTACAAGCTTAACATTTTGTTCTATACCTTATATGGTTATTTGCCTAGTGCCCAAGTTTGCAGTATCCTGTAACGAAATGTATCTCTTGATTATTTAACCCCCTTAGGCCAGTCAAACCGTTAAACGGAAGCCCCCTTTGAAACACAGAGCAATTGATTAGGGGAGATTATCCCCTTTGTTTCTCCTTATTGACAGGAGCACTTATGATAATCACGGTCACAAAGGAGGGCTGGTTTCACACAAAGTGCAAAGGCGACAAGGACGCCTAAATTCCCGACACGAATCATCCCTGTATATTTCACATAAGGAATGGTGAGGAACTCCTGTATGTTCTCTGTGCTTCTGCAGAGTTCACGCAGAGGGAACCAAAAGCCCTTTCTTTCACCTCTGGGATCACCACAGGCAAATGACCGTACACGGTATAAAATCCTTCAATGATACAGTCTGAAGACAGCGATTAATTTACAGGGACAGCCCGCAGCGGTGCCCAGTCTGTGGCCGCCATGGGCAGGGAGAGCCCCCTGGGCCTAGGCCCGGCCTCAGGGCCAGCAGCCCAAAGGCCTTTCTCCAAGGCATGCTGGCTGAAGGGGCAGCAGCAGAGCTGCAGTGGGCAGGGCTGGGGGGCGGGGCCCCGTCACCCAACCCCCCCTCCCCCCCCCCCCGTGTCATAGGGCCCCACCCGCCAACGCAGCATCACAATGCTCTGGGGCAGTATAAGGCAGCGTCCTCCCGTGTTCCACTGCCAGAGTGCCCGGCTTTGCCACCAGGACAGAGCTGGCAGCCTGCAGGCAGCCGAGAGGAATTTCCTTGAGGCACCAGTGGAATTACTTGGAGGGGCAGAGAAGGGAAGACTGCCTGAAGCTGCTGGGGCTCTTCTGCTGCAATTGCAGCTCCTGGAGGGGCCACACTCACAGCTTATGGGATGGATGGATGGATGGATGGATGGATGGATGGAAGTCCTGCTTCAGTCCTCGGGGAGCTTGCCGTCCTCATCAGATTCTGGGGAGATAGCGGCAGTAGCCATAGGAAACAGGATGCACAGATGGGCCAGTGGCCTCGCCCGGTGCTTTGCAGCTCCCGCTGCCAGGCACGGGAAGGGTTCTTGTCCCTAGGGTTGATCAGGCCAGCAGCATTTTGCTCTTCTTGGAAGCCCCTGAGATGGCTCCAGGTGGAGGCAGAAAAGGCAGTGCCAGTGTCCCCTTGTCCCCTTAGAGGCATAACCAGCCCGTGGACCAGGAGCCGGTCTTGCTCACATGCTCAGGGAGTAGCCGATCGCCAGCGCTGGGGTCAGGAAGGAATTTTCCCCCGGGGCAGATTGGCACTGGTCCCCGGGGGTTTTTTGCCTTCCTCTGAGCACTGAGCATGACCCCTTGGCAGGGCTCCTCTGGTCCTGGTGCTCTGGGTTATGGCCTGGTGCTCATGCTCCACGAAGGTGGCCCTCGTGTCCTGCAGCTGGGGGGGGAAGGGCTTTTTTCTCCCCAGGGTGGACTAGCAAGTGTCCCCGGGGTTTTTTGCCTTCCTCTGCAGCCGAGCACAGCCCCTTCATGGGGCTCCTTTGGGCTCCTGTAGCCCAAAGGCAGCGGCTCGTGCTCCACGCAGCTGGCCCTCGTGCCCCGCATCCGGGGGGAGGCAGCCTTCTGCACTCCCAGGGTGGCCCCACTGTGGCCCCGGGACTTGCTGCTGTCCTCTGTAGCACTGAGCACCACCCCCTGTCAGGTCTTCTCCGGCCCATTCTGGCTGGCTTCTTGCACTGCTCTCACACCACCACAGCACTGCTCTGACAGATTTATCAAAAGAAAATAGAACCTAAACTAAGCTAGATTAAAATTAACTAAGCTAAGCTAGCCTAACCTGAAATAAAGAACTTTGTTTAAATAAATAACTTTCGTTTCCTTTTATTTATTCATTATTTTATTGGGGGTTTTATGTTATTTTATTTGTATTTAGAAATGCATTGATTTTACTCTTTATTTTTATTATTTTCCTTAATTTTACACCTAAAGAGTTAAAATACTCTTTCCACCTGTATCCTTTCTGACTTGTGTCTTTGAAAGCGTTTTTGGTGCTGAAACCCCCTGCCATTTCAGGTAAATAACGGTCTCATCATTATACAACTCGTTGGGAGTGCAGGGAATGGAATGGAATGGAATGGAATGGAATGGAATGGAACGGAATGGAATGGAATGGAACGGAATGGAATGGAACGGAACGGAACAGAAGAGCTCCGCTATGTTATGCATATAGTTCTGCATGACAAGCTCTGACGTAGGTCTGAGGGGCTGTCTGCAGTCCCAAGGGAGGCCAGTCCCCCCCAGGAGACCACTCAGGAAACAAGCCTATGGGAGAGCGACCAGCGGTCATTCTGCATTTCAAGGATTTGCCCAGATGTGCTGGGGGGATTTGTTGCCACTCTCAAAATCTCGGCCCTTCATACAGTACCTTTATGTGATACTTAGCTGAGGGTTTTAAAACTCTTCCACACAACTGAGTCAGTTACTTGTTTTTCCTGAGTGTTGCGGGGAAAAGCTGCTCAGTCCGTGCGCTTTAAACCGAATTGGGATCAAAGCGCTTCATTGAGCTACCAAGAACATGGAAGTAGACAGCAGTCAGTGAAGGGTTGCATTCAAGTTGTAATGCAAGAGGTAACCCCCCAAACTAGACACATGAATGATAACTAAACACAAGCAAGTATCTGAACACCCTGTGTAAGAAACGCAGAAGAGATTTCTTAAATCCTTCTTTCCAAGAAAATACCTCACCATAAGCAGCACAGTAGCAAATGCCACTTGCTGTGTTGATAAGTGTTATAAAGATTTACCGCAAACCGGGTTTTGTCCCAATCGATTTTATTTACAATTGATTAGAAATTTAAAAGAGACAATAAGTAAAACAGCGCTGGGTGCGCAGGGGAGTCTCCGCTCCACCAGCAACGCACAACCGGGATCTTTGGAGTACAGTCTCTTATACTTCTCAGATTTGGGTTTTAGCCAATCTTGTTGTCTTCTTTACCCGAATGTCGACGTGGCCCCTTTCCTTTGTTCTTTTCTTGTTTGCTGGGGTCTTTTTCCGGTGAAGACGTTGCTGAATTTACTTAGTAATGTATTGACAGAAAAATGCTTACAAGCTTAACATTTTGTTCTATACCTTATATGGTTATTTGCCTAGTGCCCAAGTTTGCAGTATCCTGTAACGAAATGTATCTCTTGATTATTTAACCCCCTTAGGCCAGTCAAACCGTTAAACGGAAGCCCCCTTTGAAACACAGAGCAATTGATTAGGGGAGATTATCCCCTTTGTTTCTCCTTATTGACAGGAGCACTTATGATAATCACGGTCACAAAGGAGGGCTGGTTTCACACAAAGTGCAAAGGCGACAAGGACGCCTAAATTCCCGACACGAATCATCCCTGTATATTTCACATAAGGAATGGTGAGGAACTCCTGTATGTTCTCTGTGCTTCTGCAGAGTTCACCCAGAGGGAACCAAAAGCCCTTTCTTTCACCTCTGGGATCACCACAGGCAAATGACCGTACACGGTATAAAATCCTTCAATGATACAGTCTGAAGACAGCGATTAATTTACAGGGACAGCCCGCAGCGGTGCCCAGTCTGTGGCCGCCATGGGCAGGGAGAGCCCCCTGGGCCTAGGCCCGGCCTCAGGGCCAGCAGCCCAAAGGCCTTTCTCCAAGGCATGCTGGCTGAAGGGGCAGCAGCAGAGCTGCAGTGGGCAGGGCTGGGGGGCGGGGCCCCGTCACCCAAACCCCCCCCCCCCCCCCCGTGTCATAGGGCCCCACCCGCCAACGCAGCATCACAATGCTCTGGGGCAGTATAAGGCAGCGTCCTCCCGTGTTCCACTGCCAGAGTGCCCGGCTTTGCCACCAGGACAGAGCTGGCAGCCTGCAGGCAGCCGAGAGGAATTTCCTTGAGGCACCAGTGGAATTACTTGGAGGGGCAGAGAAGGGAAGACTGCCTGAAACTGCTGGGGCTCTTCTGCTGCAATTGCAGCTCCTGGAGGGGCCACACTCACAGCTTATGGGATGGATGGATGGATGGATGGATGGATGGATGGATGGAAGTCCTGCTTCAGTCCTCGGGGAGCTTGCCGTCCTCATCAGATTCTGGGGAGATAGCGGCAGTAGCCATAGGAAACAGGATGCACAGATGGGCCAGTGGCCTCGCCCGGTGCTTTGCAGCTCCCGCTGCCAGGCACGGGAAGGGTTCTTGTCCTTAGGGTTGATCAGGCCAGCAGCATTTTGCTCTTCTTGGAAGCCCCTGAGATGGCTCCAGGTGGAGGCAGAAAAGGCAGTGCCAGTGTCCCCTTGTCCCCTTAGAGGCATAAGCAGCCCGTGGACCAGGAGCCGGTCTTGCTCACATGCTCAGGGAGTAGCCGATCGCCAGCGCTGGGGTCAGGAAGGAATTTTCCCCCGGGGCAGATTGGCACTGGTCCCCGGGGGTTTTTTGCCTTCCTCTGAGCACTGAGCATGACCCCTTGGCAGGGCTCCTCTGGTCCTGGTGCTCTGGGTTATGGCCTGGTGCTCATGCTCCACGAAGGTGGCCCTCGTGTCCTGCAGCTGGGGGGGGAAGGGCTTTTTTCTCCCCAGGGTGGACTAGCAAGTGTCCCCGGGGTTTTTTGCCTTCCTCTGCAGCCGAGCACAGCCCCTTCATGGGGCTCCTTTGGGCTCCTGTAGCCCAAAGGCAGCGGCTCGTGCTCCACGCAGCTGGCCCTCGTGCCCCGCATCCGGGGGGAGGCAGCCTTCTGCACTCCCAGGGTGGCCCCACTGTGGCCCCGGGACTTGCTGCTGTCCTCTGTAGCACTGAGCACCACCCCCTGTCAGGTCTTCTCCGGCCCATTCTGGCTGGCTTCTTGCACTGCTCTCACACCACCACAGCACTGCTCTGACAGATTTATCAAAAGAAAATAGAACCTAAACTAAGCTAGATTAAAATTAACTAAGCTAAGCTAGCCTAACCTGAAATAAAGAACTTTGTTTAAATAAATAACTTTCGTTTCCTTTTATTTATTCATTATTTTATTGGGGGTTTTATGTTATTTTATTTGTATTTAGAAATGCATTGATTTTACTCTTTATTTTTATTATTTTCCTTAATTTTACACCTAAAGAGTTAAAATACTCTTTCCACCTGTATCCTTTCTGACTTGTGTCTTTGAAAGCGTTTTTGGTGCTGAAACCCCCCTGCCATTTCAGGTAAATAACGGTCTCATCATTATACAACTCGTTGGGAGTGCAGGGAATGGAATGGAATGGAATGGAATGGAATGGAACGGAACGGAATGGAACGGAATGGAATGGAACGGAACGGAACAGAAGAGCTCCGCTATGTTATGCATATAGTTCTGCATGACAAGCTCTGACGTAGGTCTGAGGGGCTGTCTGCAGTCCCAAGGGAGGCCAGTCCCCCCCAGGAGACCACTCAGGAAACAAGCCTATGGGAGAGCGACCAGCGGTCATTCTGCATTTCAAGGATTTGCCCAGATGTGCTGGGGGGATTTGTTGCCACTCTCAAAATCTCGGCCCTTCATACAGTACCTTTATGTGATACTTAGCTGAGGGTTTTAAAACTCTTCCACACAACTGAGTCAGTTACTTGTTTTTCCTGAGTGTTGCGGGGAAAAGCTGCTCAGTCCGTGCGCTTTAAACCGAATTGGGATCAAAGCGCTTCATTGAGCTACCAAGAACATGGAAGTAGACAGCAGTCAGTGAAGGGTTGCATTCAAGTTGTAATGCAAGAGGTAACCCCCCAAACTAGACACATGAATGATAACTAAACACAAGCAAGTATCTGAACACCCTGTGTAAGAAACGCAGAAGAGATTTCTTAAATCCTTCTTTCCAAGAAAATACCTCACCATAAGCAGCACAGTAGCAAATGCCACTTGCTGTGTTGATAAGTGTTATAAAGATTTACCGCAAACCGGGTTTTGTCCCAATCGATTTTATTTACAATTGATTAGAAATTTAAAAGAGACAATAAGTAAAACAGCGCTGGGTGCGCAGGGGAGTCTCCGCTCCACCAGCAACGCACAACCGGGATCTTTGGAGTACAGTCTCTTATACTTCTCAGATTTGGGTTTTAGCCAATCTTGTTGTCTTCTTTACCCGAATGTCGACGTGGCCCCTTTCCTTTGTTCTTTTCTTGTTTGCTGGGGTCTTTTTCCGGTGAAGACGTTGCTGAATTTACTTAGTAATGTATTGACAGAAAAATGCTTACAAGCTTAACATTTTGTTCTATACCTTATATGGTTATTTGCCTAGTGCCCAAGTTTGCAGTATCCTGTAACGAAATGTATCTCTTGATTATTTAACCCCCTTAGGCCAGTCAAACCGTTAAACGGAAGCCCCCTTTGAAACACAGAGCAATTGATTAGGGGAGATTATCCCCTTTGTTTCTCCTTATTGACAGGAGCACTTATGATAATCACGGTCACAAAGGAGGGCTGGTTTCACACAAAGTGCAAAGGCGACAAGGACGCCTAAATTCCCGACACGAATCATCCCTGTATATTTCACATAAGGAATGGTGAGGAACTCCTGTATGTTCTCTGTGCTTCTGCAGAGTTCACCCAGAGGGAACCAAAAGCCCTTTCTTTCACCTCTGGGATCACCACAGGCAAATGACCGTACACGGTATAAAATCCTTCAATGATACAGTCTGAAGACAGCGATTAATTTACAGGGACAGCCCGCAGCGGTGCCCAGTCTGTGGCCGCCATGGGCAGGGAGAGCCCCCTGGGCCTAGGCCCGGCCTCAGGGCCAGCAGCCCAAAGGCCTTTCTCCAAGGCATGCTGGCTGAAGGGGCAGCAGCAGAGCTGCAGTGGGCAGGGCTGGGGGGCGGGGCCCCGTCACCCAACCCCCCCCCCCCCCCCCCGTGTCATAGGGCCCCACCCGCCAACGCAGCATCACAATGCTCTGGGGCAGTATAAGGCAGCGTCCTCCCGTGTTCCACTGCCAGAGTGCCCGGCTTTGCCACCAGGACAGAGCTGGCAGCCTGCAGGCAGCCGAGAGGAATTTCCTTGAGGCACCAGTGGAATTACTTGGAGGGGCAGAGAAGGGAAGACTGCCTGAAGCTGCTGGGGCTCTTCTGCTGCAATTGCAGCTCCTGGAGGGGCCACACTCACAGCTTATGGGATGGATGGATGGATGGATGGATGGATGGATGGATGGATGGAAGTCCTGCTTCAGTCCTCGGGGAGCTTGCCGTCCTCATCAGATTCTGGGGAGATAGCGGCAGTAGCCATAGGAAACAGGATGCACAGATGGGCCAGTGGCCTCGCCCGGTGCTTTGCAGCTCCCGCTGCCAGGCACGGGAAGGGTTCTTGTCCCTAGGGTTGATCAGGCCAGCAGCATTTTGCTCTTCTTGGAAGCCCCTGAGATGGCTCCAGGTGGAGGCAGAAAAGGCAGTGCCAGTGTCCCCTTGTCCCCTTAGAGGCATAACCAGCCCGTGGACCAGGAGCCGGTCTTGCTCACATGCTCAGGGAGTAGCCGATCGCCAGCGCTGGGGTCAGGAAGGAATTTTCCCCCGGGGCAGATTGGCACTGGTCCCCGGGGGTTTTTTGCCTTCCTCTGAGCACTGAGCATGACCCCTTGGCAGGGCTCCTCTGGTCCTGGTGCTCTGGGTTATGGCCTGGTGCTCATGCTCCACGAAGGTGGCCCTCGTGTCCTGCAGCTGGGGGGGGAAGGGCTTTTTTCTCCCCAGGGTGGACTAGCAAGTGTCCCCGGGGTTTTTTGCCTTCCTCTGCAGCCGAGCACAGCCCCTTCATGGGGCTCCTTTGGGCTCCTGTAGCCCAAAGGCAGCGGCTCGTGCTCCACGCAGCTGGCCCTCGTGCCCCGCATCCGGGGGGAGGCAGCCTTCTGCACTCCCAGGGTGGCCCCACTGTGGCCCCGGGACTTGCTGCTGTCCTCTGTAGCACTGAGCACCACCCCCTGTCAGGTCTTCTCCGGCCCATTCTGGCTGGCTTCTTGCACTGCTCTCACACCACCACAGCACTGCTCTGACAGATTTATCAAAAGAAAATAGAACCTAAACTAAGCTAGATTAAAATTAACTAAGCTAAGCTAGCCTAACCTGAAATAAAGAACTTTGTTTAAATAAATAACTTTCGTTTCCTTTTATTTATTCATTATTTTATTGGGGTTTTTATGTTATTTTATTTGTATTTAGAAATGCATTGATTTTACTCTTTATTTTTATTATTTTCCTTAATTTTACACCTAAAGAGTTAAAATACTCTTTCCACCTGTATCCTTTCTGACTTGTGTCTTTGAAAGCGTTTTTGGTGCTGAAACCCCCCTGCCATTTCAGGTAAATAACGGTCTCATCATTATACAACTCGTTGGGAGTGCAGGGAATGGAATGGAATGGAATGGAATGGAATGGAATGGAATGGAATGGAATGGAATGGAACGGAATGGAATGGAACGGAATGGAACGGAACGGAACAGAAGAGCTCCGCTATGTTATGCATATAGTTCTGCATGACAAGCTCTGACGTAGGTCTGAGGGGCTGTCTGCAGTCCCAAGGGAGGCCAGTCCCCCCCAGGAGACCACTCAGGAAACAAGCCTATGGGAGAGCGACCAGCGGTCATTCTGCATTTCAAGGATTTGCCCAGATGTGCTGGGGGGATTTGTTGCCACTCTCAAAATCTCGGCCCTTCATACAGTACCTTTATGTGATACTTAGCTGAGGGTTTTAAAACTCTTCCACACAACTGAGTCAGTTACTTGTTTTTCCTGAGTGTTGCGGGGAAAAGCTGCTCAGTCCGTGCGCTTTAAACCGAATTGGGATCAAAGCGCTTCATTGAGCTACCAAGAACATGGAAGTAGACAGCAGTCAGTGAAGGGTTGCATTCAAGTTGTAATGCAAGAGGTAACCCCCCAAACTAGACACATGAATGATAACTAAACACAAGCAAGTATCTGAACACCCTGTGTAAGAAACGCAGAAGAGATTTCTTAAATCCTTCTTTCCAAGAAAATACCTCACCATAAGCAGCACAGTAGCAAATGCCACTTGCTGTGTTGATAAGTGTTATAAAGATTTACCGCAAACCGGGTTTTGTCCCAATCGATTTTATTTACAATTGATTAGAAATTTAAAAGAGACAATAAGTAAAACAGCGCTGGGTGCGCAGGGGAGTCTCCGCTCCACCAGCAACGCACAACCGGGATCTTTGGAGTACAGTCTCTTATACTTCTCAGATTTGGGTTTTAGCCAATCTTGTTGTCTTCTTTACCCGAATGTCGACGTGGCCCCTTTCCTTTGTTCTTTTCTTGTTTGCTGGGGTCTTTTTCCGGTGAAGACGTTGCTGAATTTACTTAGTAATGTATTGACAGAAAAATGCTTACAAGCTTAACATTTTGTTCTATACCTTATATGGTTATTTGCCTGGTGCCCAAGTTTGCAGTATCCTGTAACGAAATGTATCTCTTGATTATTTAACCCCCTTAGGCCAGTCAAACCGTTAAACGGAAGCCCCCTTTGAAACACAGAGCAATTGATTAGGGGAGATTATCCCCTTTGTTTCTCCTTATTGACAGGAGCACTTATGATAATCACGGTCACAAAGGAGGGCTGGTTTCACACAAAGTGCAAAGGCGACAAGGACGCCTAAATTCCCGACACGAATCATCCCTGTATATTTCACATAAGGAATGGTGAGGAACTCCTGTATGTTCTCTGTGCTTCTGCAGAGTTCACCCAGAGGGAACCAAAAGCCCTTTCTTTCACCTCTGGGATCACCACAGGCAAATGACCGTACACGGTATAAAATCCTTCAATGATACAGTCTGAAGACAGCGATTAATTTACAGGGACAGCCCGCAGCGGTGCCCAGTCTGTGGCCGCCATGGGCAGGGAGAGCCCCCTGGGCCTAGGCCCGGCCTCAGGGCCAGCAGCCCAAAGGCCTTTCTCCAAGGCATGCTGGCTGAAGGGGCAGCAGCAGAGCTGCAGTGGGCAGGGCTGGGGGGCGGGGCCCCGTCACCCAACCCCCCCTCCCCCCCCCCCCCGTGTCATAGGGCCCCACCCGCCAACGCAGCATCACAATGCTCTGGGGCAGTATAAGGCAGCGTCCTCCCGTGTTCCACTGCCAGAGTGCCCGGCTTTGCCACCAGGACAGAGCTGGCAGCCTGCAGGCAGCCGAGAGGAATTTCCTTGAGGCACCAGTGGAATTACTTGCAGGGGCAGAGAAGGGAAGACTGCCTGAAGCTGCTGGGGCTCTTCTGCTGCAATTGCAGCTCCTGGAGGGGCCACACTCACAGCTTATGGGATGGATGGATGGATGGATGGATGGATGGATGGATGGATGGATGGAAGTCCTGCTTCAGTCCTCGGGGAGCTTGCCGTCCTCATCAGATTCTGGGGAGATAGCGGCAGTAGCCATAGGAAACAGGATGCACAGATGGGCCAGTGGCCTCGCCCGGTGCTTTGCAGCTCCCGCTGCCAGGCACGGGAAGGGTTCTTGTCCCTAGGGTTGATCAGGCCAGCAGCATTTTGCTCTTCTTGGAAGCCCCTGAGATGGCTCCAGGTGGAGGCAGAAAAGGCAGTGCCAGTGTCCCCTTGTCCCCTTAGAGGCATAACCAGCCCGTGGACCAGGAGCCGGTCTTGCTCACATGCTCAGGGAGTAGCCGATCGCCAGCGCTGGGGTCAGGAAGGAATTTTCCCCCGGGGCAGATTGGCACTGGTCCCCGGGGGTTTTTTGCCTTCCTCTGAGCACTGAGCATGACCCCTTGGCAGGGCTCCTCTGGTCCTGGTGCTCTGGGTTATGGCCTGGTGCTCATGCTCCACGAAGGTGGCCCTCGTGTCCTGCAGCTGGGGGGGGAAGGGCTTTTTTCTCCCCAGGGTGGACTAGCAAGTGTCCCCGGGGTTTTTTGCCTTCCTCTGCAGCCGAGCACAGCCCCTTCATGGGGCTCCTTTGGGCTCCTGTAGCCCAAAGGCAGCGGCTCGTGCTCCACGCAGCTGGCCCTCGTGCCCCGCATCCGGGGGGAGGCAGCCTTCTGCACTCCCAGGGTGGCCCCACTGTGGCCCCGGGACTTGCTGCTGTCCTCTGTAGCACTGAGCACCACCCCCTGTCAGGTCTTCTCCGGCCCATTCTGGCTGGCTTCTTGCACTGCTCTCACACCACCACAGCACTGCTCTGACAGATTTATCAAAAGAAAATAGAACCTAAACTAAGCTAGATTAAAATTAACTAAGCTAAGCTAGCCTAACCTGAAATAAAGAACTTTGTTTAAATAAATAACTTTCGTTTCCTTTTATTTATTCATTATTTTATTGGGGGTTTTATGTTATTTTATTTGTATTTAGAAATGCATTGATTTTACTCTTTATTTTTATTATTTTCCTTAATTTTACACCTAAAGAGTTAAAATACTCTTTCCACCTGTATCCTTTCTGACTTGTGTCTTTGAAAGCGTTTTTGGTGCTGAAACCCCCCTGCCATTTCAGGTAAATAACGGTCTCATCATTATACAACTCGTTGGGAGTGCAGGGAATGGAATGGAATGGAATGGAATGGAATGGAATGGAATGGAACGGAATGGAACGGAATGGAATGGAACGGAATGGAACAGAAGAGCTCCGCTATGTTATGCATATAGTTCTGCATGACAAGCTCTGACGTAGGTCTGAGGGGCTGTCTGCAGTCCCAAGGGAGGCCAGTCCCCCCCAGGAGACCACTCAGGAAACAAGCCTATGGGAGAGCGACCAGCGGTCATTCTGCATTTCAAGGATTTGCCCAGATGTGCTGGGGGGATTTGTTGCCACTCTCAAAATCTCGGCCCTTCATACAGTACCTTTATGTGATACTTAGCTGAGGGTTTTAAAACTCTTCCACACAACTGAGTCAGTTACTTGTTTTTCCTGAGTGTTGCGGGGAAAAGCTGCTCAGTCCGTGCGCTTTAAACCGAATTGGGATCAAAGCGCTTCATTGAGCTACCAAGAACATGGAAGTAGACAGCAGTCAGTGAAGGGTTGCATTCAAGTTGTAATGCAAGAGGTAACCCCCCAAACTAGACACATGAATGATAACTAAACACAAGCAAGTATCTGAACACCCTGTGTAAGAAACGCAGAAGAGATTTCTTAAATCCTTCTTTCCAAGAAAATACCTCACCATAAGCAGCACAGTAGCAAATGCCACTTGCTGTGTTGATAAGTGTTATAAAGATTTACCGCAAACCGGGTTTTGTCCCAATCGATTTTATTTACAATTGATTAGAAATTTAAAAGAGACAATAAGTAAAACAGCGCTGGGTGCGCAGGGGAGTCTCCGCTCCACCAGCAACGCACAACCGGGATCTTTGGAGTACAGTCTCTTATACTTCTCAGATTTGGGTTTTAGCCAATCTTGTTGTCTTCTTTACCCGAATGTCGACGTGGCCCCTTTCCTTTGTTCTTTTCTTGTTTGCTGGGGTCTTTTTCCGGTGAAGACGTTGCTGAATTTACTTAGTAATGTATTGACAGAAAAATGCTTACAAGCTTAACATTTTGTTCTATACCTTATATGGTTATTTGCCTAGTGCCCAAGTTTGCAGTATCCTGTAACGAAATGTATCTCTTGATTATTTAACCCCCTTAGGCCAGTCAAACCGTTAAACGGAAGCCCCCTTTGAAACACAGAGCAATTGATTAGGGGAGATTATCCCCTTTGTTTCTCCTTATTGACAGGAGCACTTATGATAATCACGGTCACAAAGGAGGGCTGGTTTCACACAAAGTGCAAAGGCGACAAGGACGCCTAAATTCCCGACACGAATCATCCCTGTATATTTCACATAAGGAATGGTGAGGAACTCCTGTATGTTCTCTGTGCTTCTGCAGAGTTCACGCAGAGGGAACCAAAAGCCCTTTCTTTCACCTCTGGGATCACCACAGGCAAATGACCGTACACGGTATAAAATCCTTCAATGATACAGTCTGAAGACAGCGATTAATTTACAGGGACAGCCCGCAGCGGTGCCCAGTCTGTGGCCGCCATGGGCAGGGAGAGCCCCCTGGGCCTAGGCCCGGCCTCAGGGCCAGCAGCCCAAAGGCCTTTCTCCAAGGCATGCTGGCTGAAGGGGCAGCAGCAGAGCTGCAGTGGGCAGGGCTGGGGGGCGGGGCCCCGTCACCCAACCCCCCCCCCCCCCCCCCCCGTGTCATAGGGCCCCACCCGCCAACGCAGCATCACAATGCTCTGGGGCAGTATAAGGCAGCGTCCTCCCGTGTTCCACTGCCAGAGTGCCCGGCTTTGCCACCAGGACAGAGCTGGCAGCCTGCAGGCAGCCGAGAGGAATTTCCTTGAGGCACCAGTGGAATTACTTGGAGGGGCAGAGAAGGGAAGACTGCCTGAAACTGCTGGGGCTCTTCTGCTGCAATTGCAGCTCCTGGAGGGGCCACACTCACAGCTTATGGGATGGATGGATGGATGGATGGATGGATGGATGGATGGAAGTCCTGCTTCAGTCCTCGGGGAGCTTGCCGTCCTCATCAGATTCTGGGGAGATAGCGGCAGTAGCCATAGGAAACAGGATGCACAGATGGGCCAGTGGCCTCGCCCGGTGCTTTGCAGCTCCCGCTGCCAGGCACGGGAAGGGTTCTTGTCCTTAGGGTTGATCAGGCCAGCAGCATTTTGCTCTTCTTGGAAGCCCCTGAGATGGCTCCAGGTGGAGGCAGAAAAGGCAGTGCCAGTGTCCCCTTGTCCCCTTAGAGGCATAAGCAGCCCGTGGACCAGGAGCCGGTCTTGCTCACATGCTCAGGGAGTAGCCGATCGCCAGCGCTGGGGTCAGGAAGGAATTTTCCCCCGGGGCAGATTGGCACTGGTCCCCGGGGGTTTTTTGCCTTCCTCTGAGCACTGAGCATGACCCCTTGGCAGGGCTCCTCTGGTCCTGGTGCTCTGGGTTATGGCCTGGTGCTCATGCTCCACGAAGGTGGCCCTCGTGTCCTGCAGCTGGGGGGGGAAGGGCTTTTTTCTCCCCAGGGTGGACTAGCAAGTGTCCCCGGGGTTTTTTGCCTTCCTCTGCAGCCGAGCACAGCCCCTTCATGGGGCTCCTTTGGGCTCCTGTAGCCCAAAGGCAGCGGCTCGTGCTCCACGCAGCTGGCCCTCGTGCCCCGCATCCGGGGGGAGGCAGCCTTCTGCACTCCCAGGGTGGCCCCACTGTGGCCCCGGGACTTGCTGCTGTCCTCTGTAGCACTGAGCACCACCCCCTGTCAGGTCTTCTCCGGCCCATTCTGGCTGGCTTCTTGCACTGCTCTCACACCACCACAGCACTGCTCTGACAGATTTATCAAAAGAAAATAGAACCTAAACTAAGCTAGATTAAAATTAACTAAGCTAAGCTAGCCTAACCTGAAATAAAGAACTTTGTTTAAATAAATAACTTTCGTTTCCTTTTATTTATTCATTATTTTATTGGGGGTTTTATGTTATTTTATTTGTATTTAGAAATGCATTGATTTTACTCTTTATTTTTATTATTTTCCTTAATTTTACACCTAAAGAGTTAAAATACTCTTTCCACCTGTATCCTTTCTGACTTGTGTCTTTGAAAGCGTTTTTGGTGCTGAAACCCCCCTGCCATTTCAGGTAAATAACGGTCTCATCATTATACAACTCGTTGGGAGTGCAGGGAATGGAATGGAATGGAATGGAATGGAATGGAATGGAATGGAATGGAATGGAACGGAATGGAATGGAACGGAATGGAACGGAACGGAACAGAAGAGCTCCGCTATGTTATGCATATAGTTCTGCATGACAAGCTCTGACGTAGGTCTGAGGGGCTGTCTGCAGTCCCAAGGGAGGCCAGTCCCCCCCAGGAGACCACTCAGGAAACAAGCCTATGGGAGAGCGACCAGCGGTCATTCTGCATTTCAAGGATTTGCCCAGATGTGCTGGGGGGATTTGTTGCCACTCTCAAAATCTCGGCCCTTCATACAGTACCTTTATGTGATACTTAGCTGAGGGTTTTAAAACTCTTCCACACAACTGAGTCAGTTACTTGTTTTTCCTGAGTGTTGCGGGGAAAAGCTGCTCAGTCCGTGCGCTTTAAACCGAATTGGGATCAAAGCGCTTCATTGAGCTACCAAGAACATGGAAGTAGACAGCAGTCAGTGAAGGGTTGCATTCAAGTTGTAATGCAAGAGGTAACCCCCCAAACTAGACACATGAATGATAACTAAACACAAGCAAGTATCTGAACACCCTGTGTAAGAAACGCAGAAGAGATTTCTTAAATCCTTCTTTCCAAGAAAATACCTCACCATAAGCAGCACAGTAGCAAATGCCACTTGCTGTGTTGATAAGTGTTATAAAGATTTACCGCAAACCGGGTTTTGTCCCAATCGATTTTATTTACAATTGATTAGAAATTTAAAAGAGACAATAAGTAAAACAGCGCTGGGTGCGCAGGGGAGTCTCCGCTCCACCAGCAACGCACAACCGGGATCTTTGGAGTACAGTCTCTTATACTTCTCAGATTTGGGTTTTAGCCAATCTTGTTGTCTTCTTTACCCGAATGTCGACGTGGCCCCTTTCCTTTGTTCTTTTCTTGTTTGCTGGGGTCTTTTTCCGGTGAAGACGTTGCTGAATTTACTTAGTAATGTATTGACAGAAAAATGCTTACAAGCTTAACATTTTGTTCTATACCTTATATGGTTATTTGCCTAGTGCCCAAGTTTGCAGTATCCTGTAACGAAATGTATCTCTTGATTATTTAACCCCCTTAGGCCAGTCAAACCGTTAAACGGAAGCCCCCTTTGAAACACAGAGCAATTGATTAGGGGAGATTATCCCCTTTGTTTCTCCTTATTGACAGGAGCACTTATGATAATCACGGTCACAAAGGAGGGCTGGTTTCACACAAAGTGCAAAGGCGACAAGGACGCCTAAATTCCCGACACGAATCATCCCTGTATATTTCACATAAGGAATGGTGAGGAACTCCTGTATGTTCTCTGTGCTTCTGCAGAGTTCACCCAGAGGGAACCAAAAGCCCTTTCTTTCACCTCTGGGATCACCACAGGCAAATGACCGTACACGGTATAAAATCCTTCAATGATACAGTCTGAAGACAGCGATTAATTTACAGGGACAGCCCGCAGCGGTGCCCAGTCTGTGGCCGCCATGGGCAGGGAGAGCCCCCTGGGCCTAGGCCCGGCCTCAGGGCCAGCAGCCCAAAGGCCTTTCTCCAAGGCATGCTGGCTGAAGGGGCAGCAGCAGAGCTGCAGTGGGCAGGGCTGGGGGGCGGGGCCCCGTCACCCAACCCCCCCCCCCCCCGTGTCATAGGGCCCCACCCGCCAACGCAGCATCACAATGCTCTGGGGCAGTATAAGGCAGCGTCCTCCCGTGTTCCACTGCCAGAGTGCCCGGCTTTGCCACCAGGACAGAGCTGGCAGCCTGCAGGCAGCCGAGAGGAATTTCCTTGAGGCACCAGTGGAATTACTTGGAGGGGCAGAGAAGGGAAGACTGCCTGAAACTGCTGGGGCTCTTCTGCTGCAATTGCAGCTCCTGGAGGGGCCACACTCACAGCTTATGGGATGGATGGATGGATGGATGGATGGATGGATGGATGGATGGAAGTCCTGCTTCAGTCCTCGGGGAGCTTGCCGTCCTCATCAGATTCTGGGGAGATAGCGGCAGTAGCCATAGGAAACAGGATGCACAGATGGGCCAGTGGCCTCGCCCGGTGCTTTGCAGCTCCCGCTGCCAGGCACGGGAAGGGTTCTTGTCCTTAGGGTTGATCAGGCCAGCAGCATTTTGCTCTTCTTGGAAGCCCCTGAGATGGCTCCAGGTGGAGGCAGAAAAGGCAGTGCCAGTGTCCCCTTGTCCCCTTAGAGGCATAACCAGCCCGTGGACCAGGAGCCGGTCTTGCTCACATGCTCAGGGAGTAGCCGATCGCCAGCGCTGGGGTCAGGAAGGAATTTTCCCCCGGGGCAGATTGGCACTGGTCCCCGGGGGTTTTTTGCCTTCCTCTGAGCACTGAGCATGACCCCTTGGCAGGGCTCCTCTGGTCCTGGTGCTCTGGGTTATGGCCTGGTGCTCATGCTCCACGAAGGTGGCCCTCGTGTCCTGCAGCTGGGGGGGGAAGGGCTTTTTTCTCCCCAGGGTGGACTAGCAAGTGTCCCCGGGGTTTTTTGCCTTCCTCTGCAGCCGAGCACAGCCCCTTCATGGGGCTCCTTTGGGCTCCTGTAGCCCAAAGGCAGCGGCTCGTGCTCCACGCAGCTGGCCCTCGTGCCCCGCATCCGGGGGGAGGCAGCCTTCTGCACTCCCAGGGTGGCCCCACTGTGGCCCCGGGACTTGCTGCTGTCCTCTGTAGCACTGAGCACCACCCCCTGTCAGGTCTTCTCCGGCCCATTCTGGCTGGCTTCTTGCACTGCTCTCACACCACCACAGCACTGCTCTGACAGATTTATCAAAAGAAAATAGAACCTAAACTAAGCTAGATTAAAATTAACTAAGCTAAGCTAGCCTAACCTGAAATAAAGAACTTTGTTTAAATAAATAACTTTCGTTTCCTTTTATTTATTCATTATTTTATTGGGGGTTTTATGTTATTTTATTTGTATTTAGAAATGCATTGATTTTACTCTTTATTTTTATTATTTTCCTTAATTTTACACCTAAAGAGTTAAAATACTCTTTCCACCTGTATCCTTTCTGACTTGTGTCTTTGAAAGCGTTTTTGGTGCTGAAACCCCCCTGCCATTTCAGGTAAATAACGGTCTCATCATTATACAACTCGTTGGGAGTGCAGGGAATGGAATGGAATGGAATGGAATGGAATGGAATGGAACGGAATGGAATGGAATGGAACGGAACGGAACGGAATGGAACGGAATGGAACAGAAGAGCTCCGCTATGTTATGCATATAGTTCTGCATGACAAGCTCTGACGTAGGTCTGAGGGGCTGTCTGCAGTCCCAAGGGAGGCCAGTCCCCCCCAGGAGACCACTCAGGAAACAAGCCTATGGGAGAGCGACCAGCGGTCATTCTGCATTTCAAGGATTTGCCCAGATGTGCTGGGGGGATTTGTTGCCACTCTCAAAATCTCGGCCCTTCATACAGTACCTTTATGTGATACTTAGCTGAGGGTTTTAAAACTCTTCCACACAACTGAGTCAGTTACTTGTTTTTCCTGAGTGTTGCGGGGAAAAGCTGCTCAGTCCGTGCGCTTTAAACCGAATTGGGATCAAAGCGCTTCATTGAGCTACCAAGAACATGGAAGTAGACAGCAGTCAGTGAAGGGTTGCATTCAAGTTGTAATGCAAGAGGTAACCCCCCAAACTAGACACATGAATGATAACTAAACACAAGCAAGTATCTGAACACCCTGTGTAAGAAACGCAGAAGAGATTTCTTAAATCCTTCTTTCCAAGAAAATACCTCACCATAAGCAGCACAGTAGCAAATGCCACTTGCTGTGTTGATAAGTGTTATAAAGATTTACCGCAAACCGGGTTTTGTCCCAATCGATTTTATTTACAATTGATTAGAAATTTAAAAGAGACAATAAGTAAAACAGCGCTGGGTGCGCAGGGGAGTCTCCGCTCCACCAGCAACGCACAACCGGGATCTTTGGAGTACAGTCTCTTATACTTCTCAGATTTGGGTTTTAGCCAATCTTGTTGTCTTCTTTACCCGAATGTCGACGTGGCCCCTTTCCTTTGTTCTTTTCTTGTTTGCTGGGGTCTTTTTCCGGTGAAGACGTTGCTGAATTTACTTAGTAATGTATTGACAGAAAAATGCTTACAAGCTTAACATTTTGTTCTATACCTTATATGGTTATTTGCCTAGGTGCCCAAGTTTGCAGTATCCTGTAACGAAATGTATCTCTTGATTATTTAACCCCCTTAGGCCAGTCAAACCGTTAAACGGAAGCCCCCTTTGAAACACAGAGCAATTGATTAGGGGAGATTATCCCCTTTGTTTCTCCTTATTGACAGGAGCACTTATGATAATCACGGTCACAAAGGAGGGCTGGTTTCACACAAAGTGCAAAGGCGACAAGGACGCCTAAATTCCCGACACGAATCATCCCTGTATATTTCACATAAGGAATGGTGAGGAACTCCTGTATGTTCTCTGTGCTTCTGCAGAGTTCACCCAGAGGGAACCAAAAGCCCTTTCTTTCACCTCTGGGATCACCACAGGCAAATGACCGTACACGGTATAAAATCCTTCAATGATACAGTCTGAAGACAGCGATTAATTTACAGGGACAGCCCGCAGCGGTGCCCAGTCTGTGGCCGCCATGGGCAGGGAGAGCCCCCTGGGCCTAGGCCCGGCCTCAGGGCCAGCAGCCCAAAGGCCTTTCTCCAAGGCATGCTGGCTGAAGGGGCAGCAGCAGAGCTGCAGTGGGCAGGGCTGGGGGGCGGGGCCCCGTCACCCAACCCCCCCCCCCCCCCCCCCCCGTGTCATAGGGCCCCACCCGCCAACGCAGCATCACAATGCTCTGGGGCAGTATAAGGCAGCGTCCTCCCGTGTTCCACTGCCAGAGTGCCCGGCTTTGCCACCAGGACAGAGCTGGCAGCCTGCAGGCAGCCGAGAGGAATTTCCTTGAGGCACCAGTGGAATTACTTGGAGGGGCAGAGAAGGGAAGACTGCCTGAAGCTGCTGGGGCTCTTCTGCTGCAATTGCAGCTCCTGGAGGGGCCACACTCACAGCTTATGGAATGGATGGATGGATGGATGGATGGATGGAAGTCCTGCTTCAGTCCTCGGGGAGCTTGCCGTCCTCATCAGATTCTGGGGAGATAGCGGCAGTAGCCATAGGAAACAGGATGCACAGATGGGCCAGTGGCCTCGCCCGGTGCTTTGCAGCTCCCGCTGCCAGGCACGGGAAGGGTTCTTGTCCCTAGGGTTGATCAGGCCAGCAGCATTTTGCTCTTCTTGGAAGCCCCTGAGATGGCTCCAGGTGGAGGCAGAAAAGGCAGTGCCAGTGTCCCCTTGTCCCCTTAGAGGCATAACCAGCCCGTGGACCAGGAGCCGGTCTTGCTCACATGCTCAGGGAGTAGCCGATCGCCAGCGCTGGGGTCAGGAAGGAATTTTCCCCCGGGGCAGATTGGCACTGGTCCCCGGGGGTTTTTTGCCTTCCTCTGAGCACTGAGCATGACCCCTTGGCAGGGCTCCTCTGGTCCTGGTGCTCTGGGTTATGGCCTGGTGCTCATGCTCCACGAAGGTGGCCCTCGTGTCCTGCAGCTGGGGGGGGAAGGGCTTTTTTCTCCCCAGGGTGGACTAGCAAGTGTCCCCGGGGTTTTTTGCCTTCCTCTGCAGCCGAGCACAGCCCCTTCATGGGGCTCCTTTGGGCTCCTGTAGCCCAAAGGCAGCGGCTCGTGCTCCACGCAGCTGGCCCTCGTGCCCCGCATCCGGGGGGAGGCAGCCTTCTGCACTCCCAGGGTGGCCCCACTGTGGCCCCGGGACTTGCTGCTGTCCTCTGTAGCACTGAGCACCACCCCCTGTCAGGTCTTCTCCGGCCCATTCTGGCTGGCTTCTTGCACTGCTCTCACACCACCACAGCACTGCTCTGACAGATTTATCAAAAGAAAATAGAACCTAAACTAAGCTAGATTAAAATTAACTAAGCTAAGCTAGCCTAACCTGAAATAAAGAACTTTGTTTAAATAAATAACTTTCGTTTCCTTTTATTTATTCATTATTTTATTGGGGGTTTTATGTTATTTTATTTGTATTTAGAAATGCATTGATTTTACTCTTTATTTTTATTATTTTCCTTAATTTTACACCTAAAGAGTTAAAATACTCTTTCCACCTGTATCCTTTCTGACTTGTGTCTTTGAAAGCGTTTTTGGTGCTGAAACCCCCCTGCCATTTCAGGTAAATAACGGTCTCATCATTATACAACTCGTTGGGAGTGCAGGGAATGGAATGGAATGGAATGGAATGGAATGGAATGGAATGGAATGGAATGGAATGGAATGGAACGGAATGGAACGGAACGGAACAGAAGAGCTCCGCTATGTTATGCATATAGTTCTGCATGACAAGCTCTGACGTAGGTCTGAGGGGCTGTCTGCAGTCCCAAGGGAGGCCAGTCCCCCCCAGGAGACCACTCAGGAAACAAGCCTATGGGAGAGCGACCAGCGGTCATTCTGCATTTCAAGGATTTGCCCAGATGTGCTGGGGGGATTTGTTGCCACTCTCAAAATCTCGGCCCTTCATACAGTACCTTTATGTGATACTTAGCTGAGGGTTTTAAAACTCTTCCACACAACTGAGTCAGTTACTTGTTTTTCCTGAGTGTTGCGGGGAAAAGCTGCTCAGTCCGTGCGCTTTAAACCGAATTGGGATCAAAGCGCTTCATTGAGCTACCAAGAACATGGAAGTAGACAGCAGTCAGTGAAGGGTTGCATTCAAGTTGTAATGCAAGAGGTAACCCCCCAAACTAGACACATGAATGATAACTAAACACAAGCAAGTATCTGAACACCCTGTGTAAGAAACGCAGAAGAGATTTCTTAAATCCTTCTTTCCAAGAAAATACCTCACCATAAGCAGCACAGTAGCAAATGCCACTTGCTGTGTTGATAAGTGTTATAAAGATTTACCGCAAACCGGGTTTTGTCCCAATCGATTTTATTTACAATTGATTAGAAATTTAAAAGAGACAATAAGTAAAACAGCGCTGGGTGCGCAGGGGAGTCTCCGCTCCACCAGCAACGCACAACCGGGATCTTTGGAGTACAGTCTCTTATACTTCTCAGATTTGGGTTTTAGCCAATCTTGTTGTCTTCTTTACCCGAATGTCGACGTGGCCCCTTTCCTTTGTTCTTTTCTTGTTTGCTGGGGTCTTTTTCCGGTGAAGACGTTGCTGAATTTACTTAGTAATGTATTGACAGAAAAATGCTTACAAGCTTAACATTTTGTTCTATATCTTATATGGTTATTTGCCTAGTGCCCATGTTTGCAGTCACACCTGAACTTCTGAGGGTCATATCTGGTGGGGATGCCTGTCACTTCTCTTTCTTTGGAGGGAAGCCAAAGCACTTTCTGCAGTGAGAAGGCTCAATCCAGCAGCATTACTAAGGTAGATTTTGTGCTACACATAGGCGCTTTCAAAACTGGGCATTAGCTTTGGCTAGGCAAGCCTGGCTTCATCCATCTGTGACAGGATTTTGCACTAAATGATTTAATATATTTCTGCAGCTACAGCATGCACTTTTATCTGAAAGCAAACTGTTTAGGTATTTGCTTTTAATTATTTATGGTAATGAAATAACACCCATATCTTAAAATTTTCCACAAAAATTAATACTCTAGTAGTTCAGATCTGTGGCCAATAAAGAACACACAGCTCCCCACTGTTGCTTATAATGTTTATTTGTTTTTAACTTCAAAACACAGGTCATTTTCTTAAAACAAATAGAGTAATGGGGAAATGAAAGTGGACTCTTTGTAACTTTCCCAAGGGACACATCTGGAAAAACATACTTTTGCAAAAAAACCCCAATGTTTTAGCACATTCAGTCAGGGAGATTCCAGGAAGTCATAAATAGCAGTGAGGATAGCAACTAATGTTGTTGGTTTGTTTGTTTTTTTTTTGTGGGTTTTTTTTCCTTCTTTTTTCCCTTGTTTAACTTGCAAACAGTATTAGATGAATCCACAGTTTCCACAGCTAAAGCAGAGACATTTTTACAGCAGTCTCTTGAGTATGTAGTTAATTTCCAAGATAGGGAATTATGAAGATACACTACCTCACTTTGTTTCTGTAAAATAAACTTGGTGGAACAATTGGCTATTATAACACCTGATAGACTTGCTAGAGATTTAAGCCTACATCTTAGCTATTTAAATCAGTATTGTTAATTGTCACTTAATTACATTTACCTAAAAGTCATTTTTTACCCACAGACAGGTACAAAATCTTTCTTTAGAAGTAGCAGTGAAGTGCTGGATTATATTTTTTAAATAGCTCTGGTGCCATACTTTAGCAGTACTCTTAAAAACTTCATATGATTTTCGGTTTCATTGCTTGTACAGCATCTCTTGCTCCACCTTAATAGTCTAGTAAAAAGAAAACCACTTTGGAGGCAGATCAGTAAAATTAAAGGCCAGCTTTCCTGACTCTGAATGCTACAGCCAGGCCATGCTCACTGGGAAGGCCAGAGAAGATGGAAATAATACTGCAGACCAACAAGATAGTTTTTTTTCATATTTAGGTAGCAATTAAAGTTATTTTTGCTCACTTATGCCTGATTTCTGCAAGTCAGTTTTCCTTTTTTTCCTTTTCCTGCACACTTGAAAAAAATCAAACGGTTCTGGCACTGAGTATGCTGCAGCACATTGTAATGTGCTTCATGGCATTTTGTACCTACATAGAAGGAAAATATCACTTTACTGTCTGATTTGCTTGAGTTGTATAGTCATCAGTGCTATCACAAGAAACAGACAGACTGGGAATTAGGAAATCACTCTAGCACAAATCTGAAGAGGGTCTTCCTGAACATAAATGCATGCAAGCATAATGGATGCATGTGTGAAGTGGCTGCAAAACTTACAGTCTATCACATTCAATATCAGGGTTATTAGATGGTGTATTGAAAATACCAATATCCACCTCCCTGTTTGCTGGAGGTGGGGTGTTGGTTGGACTTCCCACTCCAGAATCAGGGCTTGGTGCTGGGTGCATTTCTCCTGCGTACTTCTCTTCTTTCTGAGAGGGCTCTTGTTGTTTCTGCTTGAGGTTTTTGAAACGTTTGAGCTTCACAGGGTCCTTGACTTCCTTAGCACAATGGAACAAGATGAAAATGTCCCTCCGAAATTTGGAGCTCATTCCAAAGTAGATAATGGGATTGTAGAAGCTGGCAGACTTAGCAAACAAACTGGCAAGGATGCTGGTAAGATTAGGCACAGAGTAACCATAAGCAGACCATATAGAGATGACAGCATATGGTGACCATGCAATAATGAAGGCTGTGCAAATCACAATAGAAACCTAAAAAACAGAAGAAAAACAGTCTTAAATCTGTTCTGGAAGACTACATCAGGGAAGCAATACGCTGGGAATAATAGCTTGGACACTTGGCTGGAAGGGAAATGTTCAGATCGTCCTGAATGCATGGCTCACAGCAGAATATAGGCAAGCAAAAGGTTGGATTTGATGGAGCCAGACAGACGTAGAAGCTGTATATCAAATTTTGGCATGGTGATGTGCTTAAGCAATGTGTCATCTAATGAAATGAAAATAATTACAGTCCCCTGCTTGTTTATATGAATTCAGAAGGTTTGGGGTAGACTAATGTCAATGATGAGTAAATTGAAAGCTCCACTGTAACTTCTGTGTATGCTCGGCAGTATTGTAACTTCTGACAGAGAAGAACATATGCCAAACCAAACTTTTGTGCTGTATAACTCACTCCAATTATATTTAGATCATTTTTCACATGATGTAGTACCAATATGAGCCAAGTGACAGGGTAGTTTTCAACAAACCTCATATTCTTCACTGAGTTCAGACTCTGTTGCTAGAGAGCATAGAGAAATGCAATGCAGCTGTTTTGTTTTTTTGCCTTTT
Source organism: Melopsittacus undulatus (assembly GCF_012275295.1). NCBI lineage: Eukaryota > Metazoa > Chordata > Aves > Psittaciformes > Psittaculidae > Melopsittacus > Melopsittacus undulatus. Next base: position 97,186,999 of record NC_047529.1, on the reverse strand, counting down.
CCTTTTCTGAGACCAATTTTTGGAAAGACAGATTTCACTGAAAAAAATCCCACCCAATATGAAACCCAAACTCACTCTGGTGACATCCCGCTCTACTCTCCTCTGTCTGTCTGTAGGATCACCCAGTCCTGTTAATGCATGGCTTAGCTTGACAGTATTGATAATTGACACATACGAGAAGACCATGACTGTGACAGGTAGGAAGAAACAGCAGATAAAAATGGAGATAATGTAGGACTTATAGATTGTAGAGAAGTTGGCTTTTGCCCAGTCTATCTCACATGTGCCATACATTCGATCTAGAAAGAAAAAAATAAGTTGGTTAGCATTTTCAGGACTTTTATCTGCTTTTAAGTGATTAATTTATCAGTTCAAATGCTGTATTTTTCTTCTTTTAAGCCCTAAAGAATAAATTGATCTTTATGATTTAATGAGCTGTGACATAATTTCCTACATAAACAATTTTTGAAGATCAGCAAGACTATAAGAAGTTTTAATGCCTATTATTGTTCTGTCCAGTTTAGTATTCCAGTGTAAATACATAATGTACAGACTATTGTTTCTGGGTAGGAAACTGTGGTACGTAACTAGAAAGAAAAAGATAATAATTCAGTAGATTTGATATAGCTGTGTGTTATCTACTCGTACTTGTCATAATCTTCTACACAGTAACTTCCTAACATGAGCACTGCAATAGCATAACAAGCAATTGAGAAGACATAATAAGCCAAATGTAAAAAGTCACTACTTACATAGCAATGTAGGAAACAAAAATATCAAAGGGCTTTTAATAGAAACAAAAAAGCAATGAAATCTGTGAGAGCCATGAAAGCAAATTGCTACAGCTAATGATAAAGATTACAGGAAAATGAAACATTATGAATACTTAGAAAGATATGAGACCTTTTATCAAATGGGAAGCATGCAGTTCTGCACCTACAAAGGAACTGCAGGCTTTTAGCAAAGAAATTTGGCATACTGGAGAATCTGCAGCTAATGGGATTTACAAAAGGACACTAGCTGATCAGGTACGTCAGGGAAAGGAAGTGGGAATAAGGTGCAGTCTCTACTTGAATACTTTTATGGCTTCTTTAACCCTCTAATGTGTTTGCAAATGTCTCCTGATAGAAAACTTTAGTTCAATAGCATTAGAGATTTTCTATAGATTGTGAATTGATATTTTTTCTTTTTAAGTGGAAAAAACTGTTTGGTATTGGTTTTTTTCTTTTTTTTCAGCCAGCTATCACAGCAAATTGAATTACATATAAATGAAGCATGAACCAAAATTATGTAAGTCAAGTATTAACAAGTCCTGGAGATATGAGAAATCACTGACACCCAGGAATAATTCTGAAGAAAAAAAAACCCACAACCTTAAAAAAATCCCTTAATTCCTCACAGGTGATAGGTTTAGACAGGATGAATTAAAGCAGCAAAAGATTAAAATCTTTTTTATGATTCTCATCAAAAAGAGCTTGGTATTTTTATCACCAAAAGCTCTAGGTGCTGCTGTCTGGATGTGCTCAGTAACAGAAATAGATTTTTGTCTCCTTTGCTTTTTTCATCAGTAGACCTCAATATTAAAAAAGATAACCATAAAATCTGGCTTAATTCCAGGTTTCTGGTTTCCAAAGCTTTTTGACTGAAAAATGAAAACAGCCTCCAGAGGACATGAAGAGAAAATCCTGCAGATTTTCTGTGAGCCAGAATCTGGAGCTCTGTTTCCTCCTCTACTGGCAAGGGGCATTTCCAAAAATCAGCAAGATCCTGGTCTGCCTGCACCAGCTGCCTGCACCCGCTGCCTGCACCCGCTGCCTGATACTGGATTTACCATTGCTCAGCATCTGCATCTCTATGGATGTCCTCTGTGGAATGAGTTTAGGGTCAGCCCAGGAATCTGAAACTGTTATGATTGGTAAGGGAAAGTGTTGCTAGAAGTGGTCTTGAAGACCACTGTAAAGGAATTGAACACAAAGTACAAACAGGATCCATGGGAGTAGCTGGATATCCTGATAAGGCAGTGATGCCCAAGAAGTCCTTGGCTGTAGTGGAAGGCAAAAAGGGCATATCAGAAATCCTGAAGTGCTCCAACAAATGAAGAGCTAATGAGATTAATGTAAAAAGAAAACACAGATTGCTAGAAGATGCACAGAAAATGTTCAGTCCACCACCCTGACGTTTGACATATCCATAATGCAAAAGCATATATGCAACATAAATAACGTAATACATATCTAACAAACAGATTGATTTGGTTTCAAACAGAACATCCATTGAGCCTGACAACAGGCTCAATTTGATTAGGATTGATGATTTAGCCAATCACAGAAGTGTATGCTTTTCTCACACCCATGCTTCAAGAGTCTTGAGATGTCTCAAACCTTCATGTTTGATAAGAGGGTATATTCCTACAGCTGCTTTAATAAGTCTTCCCAGATTTCATGACTTCTCAAAGGATGCAGATGCCTGCAGGATCCAATCATGTAACTACTGAACAATTGGACAATTTCATTCACAAGATTTAAGTTGTTAGGACTCCTGTATCATTACCATTTGCTCCTAGATTGTTGTTTTCTTGAATTTTTTGAGACTTAATGTGAATCAATTTCTCCAGCTTTTTCTCGTGAAGAAATTTTCTGGTGTGGGAATATATGCTATGGCCTTATCTTGCACCCTAATCACTTGTTGGGCTGACAGACTTTCTGACAACTTTTTCTTCTGCTGTTTTGTTATAATTTTTGTATTTTCAACAAGTACTTCCACCAGATCTTTCTGACTTGTCTTACTATAGTTTCAAGTTTAACTTGCTGGAACCTGTGTTCTTTTCTAGTTCCCTAATCTTGACAGTTTTTGAAGGATGTCTTTTGATAGCTTCCTTTATTTCATTGCTTTACCATGCCAAATATTTCTGGCCTCTCTTTTCTTTCACAGGTAATATGCACTTGGTCCAAGTATTTCCTGTAATATCTTTAAAGAAAAAAATAAATCTCTTTATAGCTGATACCAAAGCAGGCAACACTCTGCACATATGTCATGCATGATGAATGATTCTCTCAGTTCCACTGATAATTGGTCTGGTTTATCATAAACAGCAAGAAAGAAATGTAAAAATCTTTGTCCAGTTAAATAGATAGGTGCCAGATAGTTACAACTGAAAGATACCTGTTACCTGTGTAACTGCCCCAGCCGAGTAATGGAGCTCCTGACCAGAAGAAAGCTGCTACCCAAATGAGAACCAGAGACACCGTCATGCTGCTGTTGCTGATGCAGTGACCTGCAATGGCATGGTTTGGTTAGAAAACAGTATTTAGAAAGGCAAACATATCTCTGAAATCTAAATGCTTTCCTATACCAACAACTAATAAGGGGAAAGCAGCCATTTAAAAATAAGACCAAAAAAATAAAATAAAGCATATTCATAAGAAAAGCTTAAATTTGAAGGCATTTGTCAGGCTAGCTCTCAAGGCCATTTGTGAACAGTGGAAGTGAATGGCTCTAAAGCAGGAGAAAATATGCTTGTTGTGTAGTGCAGAATTAGCAAATTCTACGCCAGACTTACGTTTTGCCATTTTGTAAAAAGCAGAAAACAGTTGTATGTTAAATTTTACGTAGAAAAAAACAAGCTAGGTCTAAATTCAAAAGATTTTCTTTTGCTTGTTGAAAAGCTAAAATACACTAGATTCTCAGACCACATTAGCCATTTGTGCTGGTTTTGCCTGGGGTGGAATTCATTATTTTCATAGTGGCTAGCATGAGTCTATGTTTATGATTTGTGCTAGAAACAGTGTTGATAACTAAGGGATCTTTTCATTATTGTTGAGCAGTGCTCATACAGACTCAAGGCCTTTTCTGTTCCCCACCCCACCAGTGAGTGAGTAACCTGGGGGTGCACAAGAATTTGGGAGGGGACACAGCCGAGACAGCTGACCTGAATGCAAAGGCGATATTCCATACCACAGAACATCATGCTCAGCATATGAACTGGGGGAGTTGGCCAGTAGCCATCGACCATTGCTCAGGAATGGGCTAGGCATCAGTCAGTGTGTGGTTGAGCAATTGTATGGTGCATCACTTGTGTTTCTTGGGGTTTATTACTCTCTCTCTCTTTCCTATTATTATTATTAAACTGTTCAATCTCAACTCATGAGTTTTTTCTTCTTCTGATTCTCCTCATCCTACCAGAGGAGAGGTGGGTGTTATGAACAAATGGCTGTGTGGTACAGGGTTGCCGGCTGAGGTTAAGCTAGAATATCATTCTGTACACAATATTCAATCTGTCCTACTCTTGCCATACATTGTGGTATTTTCTTTGGTTATGTGTGAAATACTTACGAATCATAGAATCACGGAATGGTTATGGATGGAAAGGACCTCAAGATCATCTAGTTCCAACCCCTGTGGCATGGGCAGGGATGCCTCACACTACAACATATTGCCCAAGGCTCTGTTCAGCTTGGCCTTAAACAGTGCCAGGTATGAAGCATTTACTACTTTGTTCCTCAACATTTTTGTAAAGTTATACTGGTTAGTGACATGTAGGGATGGAAGGCTGCTACAAAAGCTAGAGGCAAGATGTGCGGACTGAAAGTTCCCAGCGCCATCTAAAGCAGTTCATGATGCCTACTATGCACAAACCCTGGTAAAATACCCTGAAGACTGAAAATGCTTGTACGTGTAGCACCCGCCTGAGCAAAGGATCTTATCAACAAGTGGAAACTTCTTCCCAAACATCATCTTACAGAAGATGAAATTCCTTGCTTACAGTAAGATCCAGACAATGATCACTCAGAAGTTACTTAGGTTGCATTTTGAACACTACAGGGGGTCAGCAGGATGTATGGTTTCCTTTAGCACAAGGGTGGATTTAGCCCATGGTGACCAAAGTGTAGGAGTAGTAATGGGTCTTTTACTGGCGTTGATTCTGAAGGATTCAATGTGAACACATTTGTAATGTGAATGACTGTATTATGTTCTGGTTTCTGATTCAGGCAATTTGTATTTGATATAGCCTGTGACTGAAAGAAACATGGATTTACACAAGGCACAAAGCAGAACTGGGCCTGCCAGTTACTCCTGGCAGGTTAATCCTTACCTTTCTCAGGATGGCAGCCCTTGATGTAGCGAGTCACACTGATTACTGTAAGGGTATTAATGCTAGCAAGGCCAAACAAAAGTGTCAAGAAGCCATCAATCTGTAAAACAAAGCAGTGCAGGATGTTCTTTTGCAGCAGAGAGGGGAAAATGAAAAGAACTACAGAGATTGCTCCTGTCATTTTCATGTTAATGCTCTCAAAAGTTTTTTCAGAAACCCAGCTAGCAGGAAAGTATGAAATGTCAGGTGCTGTTATCATCTATAGGATCAGTGAGCAAGTAAATGTTCAAAAATTATATAAGTGCTCTGACATGTACATAAAATAAACAAGCAAATGCACCCTTACATCTATATGCTTCCTCGAAATGACTTGCCAAGTGAAGGAGAAAAAGGTTGAACTGAAAGCAAGAAAAGCTCTGAACAGGCAAAAATGTACTGGATGCAGCTGTCCCATGCAGGCAAAACAAACATGCAAGCTGAACCCATGAAACCTAAGCCACACAGGAAAGAACATAGGAGGTAATGGGCTTGGCTGAGTGAGAGAAGCTTTTTAAACAACTAAATAAAACCATCCAAAGTTAAATCATTCCAACAGATTGAATCTCAGTGTTGGTGCTGCTTGCTTGGCTTCTATATGCTAATCCGTGATCCCCATCACTTCTGACTGACATAGGCAGAGCTGTACAGCTGTGTAGGTTCCCATTGACATCAGTATCTCAGTGATAGACGCACAGGATAGTTGCAACTTTGCTAGACTCATTTATGGGTATAGGAAGGAAATTGCTGCTGACTGTAGTAGAGATGGTGTAGCCATCTGCTAAGGAGCACTGTACAACTGGGAAATGATCCAGGCAAAATGCTGAAGGCAGTCCTTTATTTCTTTTGAAAGCTTGTGATGTGATACACCAAACCAGCCAGAGCACTTGGAGGTGCCAGTTTTACACTGAGGGAAGCAGGAATATTAAGCAAGCATCTGTGGACTGTAACATGGCATTCAAGTGGTAAAATTATCAGCAAAAAGGCACATAATTATTCTACAGGAACAGCCTCTGTGTTTGTGTGAATGGGCACAACTCCCACAGAATTCAGTTTATCCCAGCACAGAATCTGGGGCTTTAATCCAGGTTTAAAGCTGAGACCATGGCAGATTTTATAAATTAAATTGGGTGAAGGGTTAGGGATGGGCTGCTTCATCATTTCTTTCACTGGTGGCTGTTTTTTCACTACCAGTGCTCTTACATTGACTATGCACTTCTTAATGTCAGCTTTTACCAACTGACCACATTTTAAATTCATGCAAGACTTGCTACTACAGCAACCTACACCCACCCATGCTCCACTTATTAGCAATCAGCTCATGCTTCGAGTACAAACATAACCATGTTTCCACCAGAAAAAAGACTTCCTTGGATGTCTCAGCTACTTGCTAGAAACTGCACTTGGCTAAATTTGGCTTGCTGTGTGCTATGGAGATTGGTGAAATACCTGCATTTCATTAGCCTTATTGATGCAAACAGCTGCCACTTCTTCATTTGCTCTAACAACAGTGTTTCATAGATGAGGAAAACCATGAGGCCAAGGACTACTGAGAAGCCAGGCTGCATAAGCTTAAGCAATTGCATTAGTTAGATTAGATTAGAAAGGAAGCAGTATTTCAGCAATTATGCAAATGAACACTTTGAAATTAAGTCTAAAGAGCTATGAGACTGAACACTGAAGAAGTAGGACAAGCTTCTCAGTGTGTCTCATAGCCCTCCTATAAACCCCACATTTTTTCTTATACTCAGTGGTGTATCACCTGCAGATGTGACCATTATTTTTCCAGCCCCCTTCCCTGATGTCAGATCAAAGAGAAACAATTATATTGTGATCAGTTCAAACAGCCCTTGATCACACTTACAAGGGAGGAAAGTGGTTCTAAAAGTACACTCTTGCCCTTTACCATTTAAGATGAAACTCTGCCACCATAAGAAAAACAAGCAAAAATGTTCTCTTTGGAGCGGTACCTTGCTAAAAAAAAAAGGAAATAATAAAAAAAAGAAGCAATTTTACCTAAGCCAACATAGTTCATAGGACCAAGGCACTGTCAGTGCCATGTCTTGTTTATGTAGTATTTCATAGCAGCATTTCAGCAGACCAACATACTGTTGCTTCTACTAGTGTGGGGCTATCACCAGAGACTGACCAGGGCCATATGGTTAGCAAGTGGGTGAAGTGGCAGCAGTCTCCTGGGGACAGCTTTGCTACCTGTTGCTGTGCTAGGCATAGGCTCAGTGGTTTTAGGGACAGCTGATGGGGTGAAATGAAAAGGAGGAGAGGGAGATCTGGGGCTGAGAAGAATGTTAGGATAAAATAAATAAAGGAGGTAAATGAGGGGGTTCTCAAGCTGTATAACAGCCCACACTGAGGCCATAGCAACTGGACCATTAAAAAATGAGAATGCATCCAACGGGGTTAATGCTGCTTTGGGAGCAGGATCCTCAAACCAGTATCATCACAGCCAAACTCCTGTCAGCAATGGGTTAGCTCTTGAGCCTACTTATGCATGTGCCATTTCCCAGCAAGTCTATCAATTCTGCAGTACATTTATACTGGTGTCACTTAAACATATGTCTTCAGAAAAAAAAATGAGGGATCTTACTCTAGCTGTAGCCAACCTAATTCAAGCATACACCTACTGGATGTAAAAGCAAGATCTCTGCTGCTTTTTTTGCTCCTGAACAGACAACACAGACTGTAGCTAGCAACCAAAGTGACTACTTGGAACCCAAAGTAGTTAGCAACAGAAAAAAAAATTGTTTTAGCATAGTTCTAACTTCTATAGGCATCTATTAATATATGTAGGTAACAGAAATACATTTGCAGTCTTCTGCCTCTTTAAAGATATGGGGAATGACAGCCAAGGAAATACTAGAATAGCAGATAACATCTAATGACTTTGAAAGATTGATTCTCTTCATCTTCCTGGTTCTGGTTTTCCTTTTCTTTTATCTCACCCTCCCTCCCCCCTCCATCCAGCTCTTTCTTTCCACAGGCGTAATATTTCCTCCATTTTTGTACACTATAATTTTGGCCTTCCTATTGTTAATTACAATCAAATATCAGCGGTGTTAATTGGCAATAGTGAATTCTGTCATAAACACAAAATTAGTTGTGTGGTAATTTTGATCCACCAGCTTTTCTTTTAATCCATTAAGAAACAGGAGTAGATTAGCAGTTTTAAAAGCTTTTCTGTCAGCACTATGCCAGTATTACTCCCTCGGCTATATAGATACTCACAGAACTCGCTCATTATCTTTATGTTGCCTGGAAGCTAAGATACAACTGAAGAAAAGGGATTTTTTTATGCTTTGTACTTGTGCCTGATTTTAAATCTCGTTAATGATCTTTGTGTACTATTTACAACCCACAATATATAAAGTTTCCACTGCATGCAAATTAACTTCTTAAGCTTCACTTCAACACAGGGAGAGTCAGGAATCCCCAGTGCACTATCAAATTTTTAGCTATGAGCTTGGGTGTGCCCCATTTTTACTACCTTTAATACTTATGCATCCCTACTGACTACATAAGGATTGTCTTCATTTAAAGCAGACAGAGTAAAATATAACCTATTGTTCTTATTATTGGATTAATCAAGGTTTAATGGCACAAAAGCACATTGCCAAAATAGCTACTACATTTCAATTCAGGTTGAAGCATTGATCTCACCAGCCAGAAAGGATGCATCGCTCCCTCCTCTGGCCAATTGGTGAATCTGTTACAATTTCCTGAAGTCCTTTTGTTTCCTTTCAGAACCACAACGTCCTGTTTTTCTCTTCTATAAAATAAGTGATGGTGTATATGTAAAGAAAAAGCGAAACTTAGGGATTATTTAAACTCATCACAATAAATTCTTTCACAATATTTCTTTGAGTACAGATCGGATTATTCCAAGATCATAGTGGAAATAGATAATGGCAATAAGCCTTCGTCAACTTCAAGACACAAAAAATTGCTTAAATCAATCTTTAAGAAATACAAGTGGAAAAACAATTGTGGGTGTGTTTTACAATTTAACAAGTTCTTAAACTTTGCAGTAATATTGCACTCAAATCTGATGACAACGTAATTCTGCCATCCTTCAAAATATCAATAATATGTCAGACTATAGTAACTCTTCTGTTAAATGGAAGAACTACCAAGATTTGCAATAAAGTCAGTCTTCACACTACTTCAAGTGTGAAGTAACGTTCCTAAAGCACTCAATTTTTTTCCTTAAGATTTTGCTCATGTGTCATTGCTCTGCTGTGGTTGCATTCTGCCTTTCAAGATGTCTCAGTGGGCTTTGAGGGTAGCTCTTCTTAGAGGTGATAGCATTAACCCAAGCCATTATAGGTCTCTGACACAGATACTTCATTTACTAATAAACAATGAGAAATTATATGCTACAGGATTATTTAAAAACATTAAGTGAGGGCATCAGACACTCACTATTTTGCATTCACCAAGTGACTAAATCTTTCTGTTGATGGCATGTATTTTAAAGATAAGAAGAATATGAATGCAATGTTTACACTATAGAATTATGGGCACAGATATGTAATTATACTAACTATATATTTAAATGTACATTTAGTGCCAGCTATTAATATATACAGGTTTCATCTTTAATAATGTCAGGAAATTCAGGAAAAATTTAGTTGTTTGCTTGTAGTTATTTTAGTTTACTTACAGTTATTTTAGGTTTACTTATTGGGTTAATCAAATGGAATTCAATGTATTCTTACTTTCGGCTGACTTTTAGCTATTCGAGTTGTAGCCCCCTCAGGTCACAATTTATACTCATAGTAGAACATGCCCTTATCAATCACCATGATTATGAATGTAACAACTCCACCAAGTGCACATAATTTAACAAATAGATAGAAATTTCTTTCAGAATTTCCTTACATAGCCTCATTAGATTATAATCTTACTTTAAGTACCCCATCTTCATGTGCTTGGGAGCACCTGTTTTCTAGCTCTGCGTTGGTACTGTGAGACCATGGAAGGTTTTAGGTCTCTCCATCCCACCCGTGCATGAACTTGGAAGAAGTAACCAACCGTGTAGTTCATACCACTCAATGATCCAGATACAGTGGAAAGATTCCCATCTTCAGGTTAAATGCTGTATTGTCATTGTCTTTCTGTAAACTACTGCACACGGAAATTCAGAAACACTAGATGGGAAACTCTAGCATTGCCTACCGGGAACACCCATGCTATGCTTTGTAAAACACTTTTCAGTGTGCCAAACTGAGCCAAAACTTCCTTCCATTTGGGTGATGTTAACTTAGAGCTTACTTGTTTATTGCTAGCAGCCCCATTACTATAAACAAACAGATACACAGACAGACAAAAGAAGAAAACAGCCTCATAGTCACCTGTCTCATATTTACATTTCTACAGAAATCAAAGCTTGGCTCTGTGGCTGTGGTGATCCTACCCCAATAACTGAGATTCATTAACACCAGATTAGAGTCATGCTTTTAAAAGAACTACTATCTTTACCTTTTCAAAATATCATTGTAAATGTTTCTGGAGGCTTACACACATCCCAGGGGAAGCAGAGGCTGTTCACAGGCTGTCAGGACAGTCTAGAGACTACAAGTGGCCCTCCATGTTCTCCAAAGTACAGTCATCTGTGTTGTTTCCCAGGAAGAAAGAATCTGCTTACGTAGCCACCATCATGTTAATACAAGGTCATCTCTGACTGCTGGCTGAATGCCTACCGCTGAACTTATTCTTCTGCTCACAAAGCTCATAAGCACAATGCAGGGCAGGTCGGTGACAGCTCAGCCATTAAGGGGCCAAGACAAGAGCTTTTTCTGAAAGCCAGAAAAACTGCATGGCTACTAAAAGATCTCTTAGGCTGATACTCATGGCTCCTTTGTATCCTGTACTGAAATCCCCAGAGAAACAGAAAATAACTGATTAATCCCAAGAAATTTTTTGTAGTCCTAAACTGAGAATGGGCTGTAAGGGCTTTCACATCACAACTGCGTACGGTAAGCTGGACCTCCCAGCTCCTAACAGAAGAGTCACACACATTGCCAAGGACTCTTAGTAACCCAGGGAGAGCCCAGAAGGAAGTGTAAAAGATAGAGGTTATTGGTATTAAAAGTCACTAAGTGCAATGTCCTTTCTACAGGGACAGTGGTGTGGAAATCCTGGATGTCATGTCATTGCAAGCAACAGTCATCTTGCATTCAGTCAGCACAGGATCTGAGCCAGGACACAAATTGCTTCCTACACACTAGCAGAATACTGACTTAATATATGTGAAATAGAAGATGAGTAAATCTGAGGGAGGACTATTTAAGATACTTAAAGATATTATCAGGGTGATATTTAAGTTTTCTATCAAATTTAGGTTAAAAGTCAGTGAGAGGATGTGGCACACAGGGAGGAGACAGTAGAACATGAATTGTTCATCCTTGTGGTGAGAAGATCTTTATGAAAGTGACATACAACATTTTTTGAGAGAAAACTTTTCATCTCTTAGAAGCACACATCAGGACAGAAGATGGAGGAAGGCTACTATTTTCCACATAAGGAAGCAAGAAAAATATATTTCAAAGTGCTCTTAGAGGAAAAGCTACTGCAGGAATCAAAGTTTAGTCCTTGGAAATTCCTGGTTCTGTAGGAGCACTATCAGGCAACGAATGCCTTTTCCAGGCAGCAATGTGTGGTTTGATGCAGTGTTTGGGTGGCATGGGAGGAGCTATGTCAGACTTGTTATACAAGGAAATGGATAGTTTAAGCATTCATAATTTTTCAACTACCAAATATGCAATTTCCCTAATTTGTCTCAATTGGCTGCAGAAATAATAATTTACAGGAAAATAAGAGAGAATTCATAGCTAATGAAAACTGGCATAACTTCCCTACAGTCGTATTAGTTACACTGAAATGACCTTCTGTGTTGCTAATGATTCTGTTTGTGCAAAGGCATGGTTTTCCCTCCCTTCCCTGCAGACGAAGTATTTTTCTCATTAAAATTTAGCTCACAGATGTCTGAGTTTCTTTTACCTCTTTGACTGCAATGTGCTTTCCAAGTTTATAACAAGGTGGACCAGAAATAAAGAAATAGGGAAGACTAATATGTCTGTAACTTTTTTCAGTATCCAAATCTCAGCTATGCAAGGAAACAAGAATACATTCTAGTGTTCATATTCGAGATATATATATATACATATATTTATTTTTTTTTTCCAGAAAAACATACCTGGGAGAGGAAGATTCTTTTTAACACAGCACAGGCACTCTTTTTTTTTTATTTTGTTTTATAGATCAATCTCCATATCCTACATTTCACAGTGAATCAGTATGCTAAGGTGAGCTGAATACAAAGCTAATGTTGCACAGCTTTTCTTCAACACCTTTAACACCTGTTTTATCTGTTAATGCTCTTAGTGCCCGTTTCATGGTATGACTTTGGGTTATTTTCATCTTACTGAAATGTCAGAAATGATAAGCTATATACAGGTAAAATCCCAGCAATATCACACTACAGTACTGTGCTAGGATAGTCAATAACTACTAGTTCATCCAGTTGTTACATTCAACTTTATTTCTTTTGGCATTTTATAGGTAGGTAGCTAAGCATTTTTCAACTAAGTAGACGTATCTGCACTATTACAATTTGAGAAAAAAAACCCAACATCTGTTTTCTTCCAGCAAAGCCTCAATCTTAGAATTACATGCTTGGAGACAGGGATACTGCAAGTCTTGTTACACCATGCCAAGTCTGAGCTAGCTTCTTTGGTCTAGCTCAGTCTTTGGATTGGAAAGTTAGCCTGACACTGAAAGCCATGCTGAGGGCAAAGGTACTCCTGTAGCATGTGTTCTGGCTCCACTTCACGTGAGTACTAGCGAACTCAAGATGTGTCTGCACAGACTGTTGCAACAGGGAGAGAGAGTGGGAAAAAAGTAGAAGAACAGTCAAGTACTCTCAGATGCAGGCAAAGACACTTACAGCAAACATCACTACGTCTCCTCATAGCTAGCTGCAAGGGAGGATGAGTGGGACCAAACCTCTGTCTGTGTCAATGAATGTTGCTAGGGTTAAAGATGAACAGCTTGTGGATTTGCTTGGGTTTTATGAGAGAGAGCTCTTTGATGAGTGGAATTACTCTCAGGGATGGCTGCTGGGGTAGAATGAGAGGCAGAGGTGGAGGTGAGACATATACGGAAAGAGTGCTTGTTACATATTGAGTGAGATGGAAGCAGAATGATTTGGTGAAGAAAAAAATGAATGGATGATGTAGCAACATGAATAGGTGGTTATCTGCTGCACACAGATACTGGGAAGTAGCGATGCTGTCTGCAGTTTTCTTCAATAATCTCCCAAATACTGGGAAGGTAGGAGAAAGGAAGCCTGTGAGGTTTCATTTTGGTCCTTTCCATCTGACATTGCTTTTATTACCTGGTCATACTTTCTGCTGAGTTACCACTGGTCAGTCATCTCACCCAGAATGTGAAGGAATACTATATTACATACAGTAATACCAAAACACTGTCTTGGCTTTTCCAAATGCATAAAATCACAAACTGAGTCAAAAGAGTCAGTACTCTAGCTAAGCCAACAATTGCTTGGATTTACCAGTTATATTAGATAGAAATTGATGTCCTTCAAATCTACTCTATTTATAAAACAACAAAAATGCCTTTAAGGTTTTTGATTTATCAGACAATTTACAGAAGGTTTTGTTACAACAAAACCTCTAAACATTTAACAACATCAAAAAATGATGGATTTTTTTATGTATTAGTGAGAGGCAATGGGTGGAAACTGAATCTACAAAAGAGGGTAAGGGTCACCTTCCTCAGTTTTGCAGGTCTCTTACCTGGTACAAGGAAAGTTGTGGCTCCAAGTTTGGCTCCTAGATCAAACATGGAAAAGTGGGCAAACACATGAGGCTCCTAAAGTAGCCAGCAGAAAAAGGAGAGGGGCATATCTCAACTCCCTTTTGGTTTTTAATGCCTTATTCCAGGCCACAAAAAGATTGTCATTTCCTAGTATTCACGGCCATATTCTTTACCTATGGAAGACCTTTAGAAAATTAAGGAGGGTCACTGTGGGAGAGCTGGATTTACTTTTCTCCATCAAAAGTGCTCAGATTCACATCCCCTGCCTAGGAATATAAGCCCCAAAGCTATTCACCATGTGGGGATGCTCCACTGTCTTTAGAGCAAATACCAGGGCCAGAGGCAAAGAGAAACTCCCTACATGAATTGTCAGATACCAACTGCAGGAGAGCAATGCTCCTTGACCAACAGCAGCATTGTTAAAGCAGGGCTATTACACATCTAGCATAGCTTTTCTTAAAGATCCCCATTTATCTGGGATTTCAGCTGGCAACTTGGTCAGCTACACCACCATGATTTGGGAAAGTCTGCTAAAGGGCAAGAAATCCCAGATGCTTCCTTGGGTCATGTACTCCTCAATGGACACACTCCGAGTCTGACACATCTAGGGAATTTTGGACTTTTTGGCCACTCCGTGCCCTTTCAGGATGCACATATGCCATAGGTCTGGTGCTCTCAAGCATACTGTGCACAGATGTGCTAGGAATAACCAAGTAAAACAGCACATGCATTCAGTGTGGGGCTTATGGCTGATCACTGCATTGACAGTTGTTTCTGTCCAGGGTATGCCAGACAGAAATATAGAAGTGCTGTATAAAACATCAAAGCATTAAGCACTGCAGGATTCAAAGTCAGGCTTCCTCACTGCTATGTAGTAAACCAAACCACAGAGTGAGACAGCAATTTCTCAGTCTCTCTTCTGCTCCCCTTGGTGGCTTTCTTATTCTGCACAGCACAATGCAGCTGCAGCCAAAGAGGGTGAAGGCAGGGTCTTCCAGCCTGGCCATTAGTGGGATAGTGAGGCCAGGCTGCAGGGACAGAGGCAGCATGGGCTGAATCCTGCCAGACAGGCTACTGTGGTGCTCACTAATACCTCAAAGCTGAAGATTGTTGGGGTTTTTCTGTTCCTCCTTGAGGCTGTTTTTTCAGAGCTGAATCTGGCTGGGGATGCTCTATCACCATCTGCCTGGCCAGATGGACTGGGGATACCCACACTGTTAGTCAGGTGAGTGCATCTGTGATAATAACGTCAGTCAGCATGTCAGTGGCAGTGGGTATGTCTGTGATGGTACCATGACATGGAGACTAACTACATCTTCCTCTGCTGAGCACAGCCAATTTACATCTTATTCATAAGAAACAGTTCAGAAATAAGCAATTTTTTTAAAGAAAGAAGCTTATACCAACAGAGTACATAAGAGCAGTCCATTTCCTTGGCCCTCATAATAAAATTAAATTATAAAATGTAATTGTAAAATTAATGTCAAAATAACAACCACAAAAAACCCCCAAAAACTCAAAAAGAAAAAAATGTAAATTAGTGGAACAAAGTTTAAACTGAAGTACCAGGATTATGAAAGATTTCAAATTCTGAGGCACCCCACAGCCCACCTCTGGGTTTCTGACATTACTGCAATGCACCTATGGGGATCAGACAGCTTATAATCCTTCCCCTGTATTTAGAGCCTTCCTGAAGCCTGCATCTTTTGTATTTACCACATGAAAGCCAAGCTGGATAGGGCCTTGAGCAATCTGGTCTAGTATAAGGTATGCCTGCCTGTGACAGGGGGATTGAAACTAGATGATCTCTAAGGTCCTTTCTAACCCAAACCATTCTGTGACTAAGAAATACAAAGAAAACTTTCTGTTGGTTGATTAAGGTTTAGAAGAAACTGTGGTGTTTACCTGCAGAGTATGAATGTTTCTCTACATGTAAGAACATTTGCACATAATGTTATTTGCAGGTTTCAGTGAAAATTCTAATTCATCAGAACATGAGAATAAAAAACATATGAGAAAGACAAAAATATATCCTGAGGTAGCTTTTCACTGGAAATATGGTCAGTAGGGGAACAGATGGCAGTTGGTCGCTAGCTTGCATTCCCTGACTTGAACTTTACTGTATACACTGTTTACTTACCGATAATATTACCAGAGATGAAACCAATTATGTGTTAGAGACTAACTGACCAGATCAGAACTAAAATACAGTGTTAAAGCAGGGAAGGGATAAACAAGAGGTGAAAGCGAGTCCAAAAGCTACCTTTGGAAAACTAAATCCATACACAGCATTCAGCAGAGGCAGCATTTGTATACAGATCGACCCACGACCTCATTCGTGAGAGGAGAGCTCTGTCAGACCTTCAAAGAGAAAAATGTTTGGCATGGGGAAGAATAGTAGTGTTTCTTCCATTCAGAGGAGGAGAACAGGAGCCCATATTCTGCTCTATTCATCAAGTATGCTGTGAGATGGTCCTTTTAGCTGGAGTTGCATCTTTTGTTACAGAGCATTTTCACAGACTAAGCTGTTTTGAAAGAGAAGTAGTATCTGCCTGTTTTCTCCCTACTCCCTCTAACTGGGGCAGCCAAGAATGGCGAACCTTAATTTTGACAAATATTACCCGAGGGTACAAAAGGATGCCAGAGTCAGAGAAAAGGAAAATAGTTAGGTGGATTAAGTAAGGTGAGCTCCTGACATTTCTTCGTAAACAGAAATGACAGGCTAGCTTGGGAAAATAAAGTTTCCCTAAGCATACCTGACAGCAGAAGCTGACTGATCAAATAAGAGCAAATGTGTAGTGAAATGGACAATGACAAAAGACAGGTAAGTCCATCCTCTGGACTCAGCAAAACAGAGTAAGGGAAACACATGGGCCATGCTAAGGAAAGAGCCATGTTCATGCGTGCAACAGCTCAAATCATCACCCCAGCTACTTGCATAGGATCTTGAGTGTGTTGAGGTGAACAAGAGACACTGACTTCAGAGAAATGTAACAGAAAGCATGGGCTTTAGCTTCCTGGCACCATGTTCCTCACTCATGTCCCAGATGTGAGACCCATTCTGGCAGAATTACAAAAACGTGTTACATTTTATAAAAGCTAAAACCCACGCAATCAAAACCCTACTGCTGTTCAACATTCAACATTTTTAGAATGACCTTTGTGCTGGCTGTCCACACACACAGAGAAACATTCACATCTTTTTCATGCACAGAAGCTTCCTATTATTTCTGCACAATACTCTTCCTAAACCCCAAACCACTCTATTTCCATAAGTTACTTTTTCATCCCTAGCTTCTTTTTTGTCAAGCTTAATAATCAAGAAGATGGATATCAGGGTTTGAACATACTTTTGGGACATCCCTCCCACCTCAGCACAGAAAAAAATCTCAATGGAAATGGGAATCCTACATGATTTTCTCTCAACAAGCCACAACCAGCTCAGCTACTCAACAAGTCATAACCAGTTCAAATTAGTAATTCAGAGTACAAAATGGCCTTTCCAGGTTACCATTAATACACTATCAGTTCCTATCTCAAATGATAAATGTTAACTTTTACAGAGGATTACCAAAGGAGAAACTTTAACATTTTGGAAACCAGAATCTTTAGAAATGCCAATGCATTATCAACGTCTTGAACAAAATCTTTGGATCCCAACATCTTAAAACTTTTCTTGATGTCCATATTTTACACGTGAATTATGTTTAAAACTGGGGAATCCAAATAAGATTACTTAACGCCCACTGATCAACAAATTACCTGGTACCCCCAACATATTACTGACTGCTCTCCTTGTAAAGACACTTCAAGCACAGCAAGATAAAGCTCACCTCCATCACATTAAATTCAAGAACAATTCTATTCCAGTCTCTCTACATCTTAAAAAAAAAGGAGCCAGATCATTTTAACAAAACTCTAAATAGCTTGGGCAGCCAAAGAGGGACTCCCTGGCAGAGGCACCATGAAAGAAAGCTGTAAGGCTGCTGCTGTCGACTACCCTCTCATTTTCAGATTTTGATCCCCTCATGAAACAGACACACAAAGTATAATCATAAAGTTTCTCACAGTTGTTATTGAAAGCACCAGGGAGCCAGACATGTGCCTATCTATCCATGGGATGTATTTATCTTCAGACTATGCAGGTGTGTTTCAGAATTAACAACAATAACATTTTCTGAGTTCTCCAAGAAAAAGCTGCCTCCAAGTTCAGAGATGACTGTGCCATAGAGTTAAGTCACTCATCCTACCAGAGGTAACAAATGAACCAAGAATTAGAGGTAAGATTGAAGAGTGACAACTGATTCAGTACAAGATGATGTATGCTAAAACATACTGCATGGAAGTTTTGCTCTACATGCCTTGTCAAGGAGGAGTTTACATTGCTTTAAGTCAAATGTTAAAGGGCAAAGAGCCAGGTTGACTTCAGAGGGGCTGAAAATAAACACAGCCTACACCTTAGCTTTCCAACATGAGTGGGAGCTATGTCATGAAGTAAACTCCCAAACTAACAGAAACTATTGCAAATAGATAAAGAAAAAAACACTGAAAATTGTTCAAACATGGATCAAATACATAGATTTATGCATGTAGCAGAAAAGAATACTGTCCTTTTGGAAGGTCAGTTGGTACTTCTTTTCACCCCTTTGGACCTGTCTGGTAATAACCAGCACACACACACATATATATATATATATATACAGCATATACACACAAGTAACTACACCTATTTTGTCTAATTAAATATAATCCTGTTTTACCTGGCAAGTCCATATTGATGTGATAATGAAGCCATCATCTCTGAAGACATTAAAGATTTCAACGATCCCTCGTGAATAACCAAACACAGAGATACTAGCATCTGACACTGCCAAGTTAAATGTGAGGTAGTCAGTGGGCTGCAGAAGGTGTCTTTGTTTATATAGAACAAAAATCACAATGCTATTTCCGAACCAGGACAGCCAACCTGGGGAGGGGAAAAAAAAGAAGTCTATGAACAAAAAAGCAAATAAAACAAGAAACAATCCAGTATGTAAATGTGTGATGTCTCTTCTTTTTGTTTCATTAGAAACATATTAAACCAGATTATCCATTTGAAAACCTATGCATGAAGCCTTTTTAAGTAGCTGGGTACATTTCAGAAGCAGAAATGAGTGAATAAATCTGGCAATAAACCAGAATAAACATGAAGAGCTGCTGCTGCATTTGTCAAAGATCCATCATTTAAGGGCCTAGAGAAGTGTTTTTTTTTCTGAACTATATAGATGAAACTCAAACGTAACAGCTGAGAAAAAAAGGAAGGAGAAAAGACGGGCAGAGTAGAGCAGGGTCTACAAACAATCTGCAAAAAGCTGCAGCTGTTTAGGTGCATTGTATGTGACAAGGGACATGGAAAGTTCATACACATAGCCAAGAAAGCTGTTTTACCACTCTCTTGAAGAGCAGCTTAATGTGATTAAGTTTCTTCTCTTAGAATACTCTACGATTTCCTTGCAGCAAAGCTGATAGGAATATTTTTCAGTCATACACCTGGCAACTTATATGAAAAAAACATTTAGAACAGACCTTTTGAAAGCTTTAAAGTCCTTATTTATCTTTACAGAAAGTTGTGTTTACTCTTATTGTCCAGGAAGAGAGATGCCCAACATGTACATATCTACTTACATGAAGAAAATAAAAGGGAGCTAACTGCAAATCTGGTAAGAGTCTGCCTATTTCTTGTTGGAGAGACCTAGAGCTTCCAAATGTGCATGGCTATTGTCCCACCCATCAGTGCAAGATCTTGATAGTATACATCCCACTTTTTTGAATGATGTAGACATGCAGAATCAAATGACTTCCAACAAAACGTTTACTCATAAGCATCAGGCTCAGTACTGAAAATGGGGTATAGCCAGTGAAGGGGATGGTTCCAGGGCAGCTTCTGGAGTGGGGCAGCAGGTTGGGCAGTACCAGCTCCCTGTTGTCTCTTATCTGCTACTGCTGACATAGGTGGCCTCACTTTACCTTGGTAACTTAGAGCAAAACACCACCTCCTTTGAGTGCCTGCAGCATGATGGCATTGCACAGCATCTCTGGATATTCAAAGGAGTTCACAAGATGAAAGATGGCTGATAGGTTAGATGTTGTAGCAACAGGGCAGCTGCCTTACTTCAGGAAGCATCAACAACCCCATATGTCAGGAAGCCAGCTGCTGGGTTGCTTCAGCTTGGAAGGGAGGGAAGGAAACATAATTTACTAAAGAGCTTTTAAACTGGGAAGAGATGGCATCTTGGCATATGGTATTAATCAGAAATGGTCACTGGTGCAATGATACTCTGAAATACATACATATATTTTATATATATATATTGTTATAAGGATAAGTTCAACAATAATAAATACAACTTACTCTGGCCACTAGGTGACAATGTTTCTTAATCAAGTCTCATTTCGAATGGCTGCAAGCACTTTAAGTCAGGAATTGTTTCTAATTTCTGTCTGAGTCTAGGTATTATAAATAGGCAGAGCAGGGCACTGCAGGATGTCAGCTTTGAGAATGCATTAGGGTAGTCTGTAGTGCAAACAGGGTGGTTTCATCGCTTGTGTATGTCAGCTCTACCTTCTGTAAAGTAAGACAGTTTTCAAGGCAGTAGGCATGGAAATATTTTCCCTGTCAGTATGAAGACACAGTGCTTTTAAAATGGCAGACAAAATAAAATGGTATCTCCTCTGTAAATAGCAAAACTTTGTCAACACAGTGTATTAGATAAGAGAGCTACTCTTACGGTGTAAGACACCTGCACCCCCTGGCAACTTGCAGAGCCAATTGCCCCAGCCTGGAGGGTAAGGGAGTTTTTACTTAAAGTATCTTAAGGAAGAAATTAAGCAAAACATCATATAAAAACACAATATATTTTTTAGTTGCAGGCAACAGGGACACAGAATTTGTGAAATTTTTTTGGAACTACATTCACACACTGAGGTTGGGGATGACAGAAGCATTGAGGGAGATAAGTTTACACAGCAAGTATGATTTCTGCAGGTAGGCACAATCTTTTCAACCAAAGCAGGTGGAGAACCAGCTCTGGCATATCCAGTCCCTAAAATGTCAGATCTGTCTGGGTAGGAGACCATACTAATACTGTGATAAGAAACCTGGAGGAACCCAATCCTCAGTAAACTGCAGAGTAACAAAACCAGTGGTCCAACAAAAAGAGCCAAACATCCTCCCTCCCTCAAACCTTGGCATCACAACAGGGAAAAATCTGAAGATGCAATGCAGAGGAAGCCCAACAATAGCTCTGACATGTTCAGTGAGGGCAGGGATCTCTTCAACTGCTTTGCAGGTGTTATGTGCCTCAGGGTAGATCACAGGCAAATTAAGAGCACAGAGAGAAACCTCTGGATTTTGAAGTCCTATAAAGGCCTTGCTATCATCAGGTAGCATCTCAAAGAAACTGCAGATAGAAAAGAAACAGCTGAGGGACCTTGTTTCATTTTTCTTATTTGCAAACTGCCACTCACAAGAGTACACCATAAAAAAATAAAACCCAAACCCCAAATCTAACCCCAGCATCCTAAGACAATCCTGGTGAGAAAGGACAGGTTCCAACAGAGGTCAAAATGTCACTGGGAGAGAAAAAATAGCAGATAGGGAAGAAACTGACCCAACATAAGGTTCAGAGAGGAATCACTGCATTTTCTTCATAAGCTCTAACGCTGTCTGATATAGCTGCTCATCAAGAGATGCTGGACCTTCTGAAGTGGCAAAACACAGATCATGTATAATTACTGAAGTTTTTTAACACAGGACAGGAGTGAGGATAGCAACTATGAGACTGGCAGTATCATAAAATTATAGAATGGTTTGGGTTGGAAGGGACCTTAAAAATTAATTCAGTTCCAACCCCCTGCCATGGGCAGGGACACCTTCCACTACGCCAGGTTGCTCATAGCCACATCAGTCCTGGCCTTCAGCACTGCCAGGGATAGGGCACCCTCCTCGTCTCTGGGCAACCTGTTCTGTGTCTCACCACCCTCATAGTAAAGAATCTCTTCCTAACAGCTAATCTAAACCTCCCCTCTTTCAATTTAAAGCCATTTACCCTTTTCCTATTGCTACATGCCCTTGTAAAAGGTCCCTCTCCAGATTTTTATAGGCCCTCATTAGGTGTTGAAAGGTGACTCCAAGATACCCCTTGAGCTTTCCCTTCTCCAGGCTGAAGAAGCCCAGCTCTCTCAGCCTGTCTTCACAGGAGAAGTGCTCCAGCTCTCCAACCATCAATTAAATGAGTGTTGATAAATGCTAAACATTGAACATCTAAGGAATCACCTTACTCCTTTGACACCCACAGAAAAGTACTTGGTATTACATTTCAGACATCAGGAGGTAGAAGGAATAGGATGGACAGCAATATTAGAAATGTTGCATTGCCTTTATATGGTTCAGTAGTAATCCTTTTCCCAGAATAATACCCCCTAATAAAGTATTTAAATCCACAGATGTTGCAAGTGCTCCACAAAGGAGGCTGGTGCTGTTATCCATGCTTTTTAGGGGAGGCACAGGAAGCCTGCCAAACAAGCTGGTGGCAGTCAGGAACCAAAACCCTATCAAACGAAGTCCTGTATCTGCATGCTGTCTGCCAGCCTGTGCAAAGAAAGCACTGGCAAAGTAGCCAGCAAGGGTGTCTGGGGATATTAAAAATCTTTCTGTTGGAAGTGACTGAGAGCAGAGATTGTTTAACTTTAGGAACAGCTAAGAAGGAGCATAACAGTCTTACAAAGGCTTCTGTCAAATCAATCCAGACTGAGCATCCATTCCCCTATTTTTCTCTCATGTACCTGAGATGGTCTTTGAACAAAAAATAAGCACACAAAGATGCATGCAACTCTATTGTTAACATTCTGTTTATGTTTTGCAGAGTTAAATTTGGGGAATACAAGGGAACTGATAGCTCCAAGCCAGTCATCCAATAGATGACTGCATCTGTGCCCAGATAAGACAGGTTATTATGCTTTGTACTTAGACTTGTTCTTATTAGACATTGTCACATGGCCTTTACTTGTAAAGCCTAGCAAAAACGAATTAGAGAAATGGGTGTTATGACACACCCATCAGCAGTTTAAAATATACAGGGACCTTTAAGTGGACAATCTCAATAAGTGAGGTCAAAAGGTGAAGGCTGTGTCACAAGACAAGCTATGCTTTCCCTTCAGCAAATAACTTTATCTCTAGGACAGAAATTGGATTGAGTATCTATATATAGAGCAGGCATGAATGAAATTAATGACTGATTTAACTACCTACACACAAGCATTAATGTCTATCTGAAGAGGCCTGTTGTAAATGATTTTCAGACTAGAAAGCTTTATTTAAAGCAGGGATAAAATCTAGGGAATTTGCAAAGCTGTCATTAACCACTGCAACTGTGAAGTGAACCTGCTCCATTTTTAGTCTTCACTGCTAATTATACATACACATTATCTTATCCCAGGGCATATTGCCCATTTTGGCAAGAAGGAGAAGAGTCATCATGTTTTAGACTTGACAAAGTGTGGGGAGATTATTTGTTCAATAAATGCAATATTTTTGGTAGATGAGTGTTTTGTGACTAGCTTGTTTCCTTTCCCACCTTCGCAGATCTATCTGGCAAACAATGTCCCAAAATAACACTCATTTAACAGTTTACTGTTACAATGCAGAAACATGTGAATTAAAAGCATCTTTGGGTCTTGTAGTCTGTTCCAGTTTTCTAATGGGATTGATAATGCTCTCAGTGTTGTTTGCTGATATAAGCACTCACAAAAAATCAAAATCTGTTCTCTAATAAATTATCTCCTACTGACTTAAAGTTTCCTTTTATGCCAAGCATTCACTCTAACAGTTCCAGTTAACTGTGAAAATAGAGGAAATGAGCACAGAACAAATTGCATATACATGCAGAAAGGAACGATTTACTTGAGAATTCCAATTAATAATTATGAAGAAGAAATGTTTAACTTTTTCCCCCAGGTCTACGTTTGACTTAGCTAGCAGCTGTAGACAGAACTTTTAAGTCACACCTAATGATTTAAACTATACAAGGATTTTCCATGGTACCAGGCCACTCAGGGCTTAGGCAAAAAGATGAAATGCTTGCAGTAGGAGAAACTCTCACTTGTCTGTCAAAGACAGTTCTGAGCTCATGGAAGGGAAGGATGAAAACAGAACGTTGCCTTCATAAAGGGGATTCTGAGGCAGCTGACCTAAACCAATAGCTGCTGTCACTTGCAGATAGTCCCTCTAAAAGCACTATGATTCTCACCACTTTGGGATTGAAATTGCATTTTTCCCCCACTTTGCTGACACCCTGGCCAAAGCATTAGCAAGGAGAATGATGAAATGGTGAGTTGGGTGCCAAGAAGTATTGCAGTGATTTCAAAATCCATCAGCATTTGCAAAAAGCACTCGTGCACTTTGATGCTGGTTTGCTTGTGACATTAGCATGTGATAACTATTACAGCACAGCCTTTGAGGTCAGGTTTCCATGCAGTATGCTGAGGACCCTCCTGTTTGGATATGTTATAGCCTGACTGGAGTATGTTGTATGTTGGAGTATGACATCTGCCCTACCTATGATACGAGAATTTACAGAAGGGTACATGTAAAGAGGCCTCATCTCAGCAAAAGGTGTTAAGTGATGGTCCTTGGATATTCAAGTCCTCTGTCAAGATGTGCAACTGTGAGAAGACCTGGCCAAAACCCAGAAAGTTTGCTTGGACCTTATCCTGAGAAGGAGAAGAGATTCAGAGGAACCCCATCTTCTGGGTAAGTGTTAATACCAATCACATACAGCCCTTTGGTGCTGGAAATGGACATTGAAATTCACAAAAAAACCTGCACTGGTGTACTTAGATTCAAAAGAGAAGAAAACGTAGCAGTGTCAGAAGTGTACTCACTGAAGCTGTTTTCCAAAGCAACAAAAACCCAAAAGTAATAAATATGAACATGTTTGGGACTTTATATAAGGAAGTACCCATCAAATACTGCAAATGCAGATTGTCTTTACGCATCCCTAAGGAAATGCAGGTATGGGAAGGTAATACATGGAATGGTCTTTGGCCTCTGCTGCCAGAAGGGCAAAAGGGTGTCTGTGTAGCAGGGCACTTTGTTCTGCTACATCTCTGCTCCCAAGATAGGCTGAGATATTGGTGTACATAAAACTAACAGATGGAAATTGTTATGGTTGGTGCTTGCAGAAGTGCATCAGTAGACCTTTGAGGAGTAAAAGACATGAGGACTGGTTACATATACTGCACAAGAAGTGCAACTTGAGTCTTTCATCTAGAGGTAAGTTTCAAGAATAGCAGCTATAACATGCCAAGCACTTGTAAGCTTGCCAGAAGGATCTGTAGCAATTGAAACCTAATAAACAACCTAAAAGCTCAGACACATGGGTACTTTAAAAAGAATTTGCTAGATGTGGAACCATTATGAAGCAGCAAACACCTCTCTTGGTCAATTGATAGAAGGATTTTGAACTACCAGTGTGTTGCAGAGGTGTCCTGGGTTCAGCAGCAGCAGTCATTTTTCTCTTTCTTAGTAGCTGGTGCTCTGCTGTGGTTTTGACCTTCAGCCTGGGAACAGCACTGATAATGCCGATGTTTTTAGTTGCTGCTCAGTAATGTTTACTCCAACCAAGGACTTTGTGAGTCTCATGGTCTGCCAGAGAGGAGGGGAAGCCAGGAGGAAGCAGAGACAGGACACCTGACCCAAACTAGCCAAAGGGGTATTCCATACCACAGTATGTCATGCCCAGTATATAAACTGGGGGCAGTTACCCAGAAGGGCTAGATCGCTGCTCGGATCGGACTGGGTATTGGTTGGCGGGTGGTGAGCGGTTGTATTCTCTCCCCTTGTTATTTCCCTTATCATTATTATTATTGGTGGTAGCAGCAGTAGTTTGTGTTATACCTCAGTTACTGCACTGTTCTTATCTCAGCCTGTGGGAGTCCCATTCTTTCGATTCTCCTCCCCATCCCTCCAGAACTGGGGGAATGAATAAGGTGAGGAGTGAGTGGGCGGCTGCATGTTTCTGAGTTACCGGATGGGTTTAAATCACTACAACAGGCAACACTAAGAGGGATCAGTAGAGCTGGGGAAGCGTAAATACTGTGAATGGAGATGGCAAGACCTTGCCTGGGTGCAGCATTAAGCCCTGGCTATCGTATCCTGGGCTGCATCAAAAGAAGCGTGACCAGCAGGTCAAAGGAGGTGATCCTGCCCTTCTACTCTGCTCTCGTGAGACCTCACTTGGAGTATTGTGTACAGTTCTGGTGTCCTCAACATAAAAAGGACATGGAACTGTTGGAACAAGTCCAGAGGAGGGCCACGAGGATGATCAGGGGACTGGAGCACCTCCCATATGAAGACAGGCTGCGAAAGTTGGGGCTGTTCAGCCTGGAGAAAGAAGGCTTCATGAAGACCTCCTAGCAGCCTTCCAGTGTCTGAAGGGGGGCTATAAGGATGATGGGAAGGTTTCCCAAGGAAGTTATGAATGTTCCATCCCTAGCAATGTTCAAGGCCAGGTTGGACACAGCCTTGAGTAATATGGTTTAGTGTGAGGTGTCCCTGCCCATGGCAGGGGGGTTGGAACTAGATGATCCTAAGGTCCTTTCCAATCCTAACTATTCTATGATTCTATATGTTAAAAAAAAAGAAGTGTCCAGGATGTAAAAGACAGTGTAAAAGGTGATAGGCTGGGATGACAGTGTAAAAGATATCAATATTATGGCAGGAGCTAAATAAATTATATATATAGTAAATATATATAATTATATATAAATAAAATATAATTAAAAAACCCACTACACAACCAAACTAAAAACCAACAACCCTTGATTAATATAGGAATGCAAAGATTGATTACAGGGTATGATTGTTCCTTCAGGAAAACAGATTGGCTGTAGGTGTTAACTGTAGGGGAAAAAAAAAATAAGGGGGGGGGGGAATGAACGGAGTAACAAAGTGATCACTTTAGCTAAGTGTATATGGAAAGGGTCCTACTCAACAGAGAAACAAAATCAGGAACAGGCTGTCAGTCGGAAAAGTGGTAGCAACACAAAAAAAACCCTAGCCAGTTATATGACAGAGCATAATAGGTTTGTAAATGAGATTATACATCGCCACAGCAGACGACTGGCCTTGCTGACCTAAGATGTTCCTTTTAGTCTTAAGTGCAACTGATTAATTCTTTAGCTGATGCTGCAGCCATTTCCCAGCCATTCATGAAGGGATATGCAGATGTGAACAGATTGGGGATAAATTGGAACAAGTCTGATTTATCTTATGGCCTCTCTTCTAATTAAGTCTCCTAAGACAGAAGCCATATATTTTTCTAATAGAATCTCTGTTTTTATTCTAAGCACAACCTTTTCCTCACTAGTTCTTATAGGTAAAAAAAGTATCATGTAAACTTATTACAATACTTAGCATTTTATGTTGTAACTTACGTAGACCTTTCTCAAGGACAAGCTGAGAGCTAGTAAGCTACTTGAAATATATAATAAGCTTAGAAAAAAACTGTTTAGATCAATCATTTAAAAACAGAAATATTTTTATATATGCTCCTTAGAAGAACAGATTTAATAATTCTTCTGTTTTTTCATGTTTTCCTGTGAGGAAAAATGGCTGGAAAGTTTGATTACCTAGCAACCATGCATTCTTTCGAATTTCATAAAGTTTCCTTGTACCCTGCAATGAGACAGCCCTACATAGACAGTATCTAAACAAACAAATCAAAATTGCGTTGGGAACAAAGTGAGTCCATATTGGGTGCCATTTTCAAATCCTTATTATACACTTACAATAGCTGCCTTATAGCAGGATCAAAGTAAACACATGGTAGTGTGGCTGCTAACACAGGATAATGTTCTAGTATTTGGATCTTTCACAGATCCTGTTTGAAGAAGTTAATTTCTATGTGCATCAAATGTTTAAAGTAAGAGCAGTATAAACAGGTAAAAAAAAAGTTGAAAACAGTTAAAAAGAAATTGAAAATACAGAACCATACTTTCTGTCTCTGCAGGAGGTAATTGTAGGATGCCAGCTAACCTTCAGCAGTCAAAACTGGAAATCATGGAACATTAATTCAGTGCTACCAAGACACGAGAAGGCACAGCAGTATCACATACTTCTGATAAGGTAGTTTTAAAATCTTCCTCCATATTAAGTTTAGTGAACATTAAAGTTTACAGCCTTGACTATTCTTTTTTTCCCCTCAAGATTTTTGCATCAGTTACTAATCTCCTTTTAACAAAAGAAAGCTGTACCTCTGTGGTCTTCTAATAGCTGACGAATTGCATTTTCTAACATCCTGTTCCATTAGGGACGAAGCCCAAATGAATCACAACTTGACACCGAACTCTACTTAGGAGCTTCCTTCCACACCCAAGCTGAGAACATACCTAAAGCCAGTAGATAGAAACCTATGATAGTCTCTCCTTGTTCTGTTACAGCTGCCTCTCGACTCAGAAAACTGATGTTGTTGTTCCTCCAGGGTGCCTGTGAAGAAAACTGGACAGACATTTTCAGTGGAGATTGTGACCCAGAAATTGCCCTTTCTTCTGTGTGTCTTGGTGAAATAAAATGGTTCCAGCCTTTTCCTCAGTTTCTGCTCCCTGTATTGAAGAGAGCTCTTCAATGAGACTAAAGATCTAAAGAAGGAAATCTCAAGGGACAGGAGCTTTGCAGCCTTCTGACCTGTTCTTCACTAATCCTATCTATTAATACAGTCTGTGAATCTGTGGCCAGCCCAAGACAGCAGATTTCCTTATATCCTTATTACTGCTACATGCAGAAACCTTTAATGATGAGTGTGCATCTGACAAAAAGAAGACATGCTTTAAAACAGGGTGATACCACATAAACTACAGGCTCACAGGCACACTCACAAATAGGGAGCATATCAATATGCTGCCAAAAAGCAGTACTTTTGTCTTTTTGCTTTCACAGAAGACCAGCAGGGGCTTAGTTCAAATGAAATTAATGGAAAGTCTTACACTGATTAAAAAAAAAAAAGGAAAATAAAGAAAAAAGTGGCACAGTAAAAAACCACAGGGAGGGATCACTGCCTGATAAGGTGACTTTAAAGTAGCAGAAGGAATCAGCTATGAAGTTGTTTTACCAGCAGGATAGGTGCTAATTTAAAAAGAAGGGAAGATAATTTCCAGTACAGCTTGAAAGAAAATAAAGTCTTTTGAACTGTAGTTTTAGACTCCTAAGCACCCTCCAATCTAGTGTGCTCCAAATAAAGTTGGACTTAACCACACTGTTGAAAAAACTGGGATGTCCTATTGTTGAAGAGACACACCACATGTGATTTAAGTGAGTTAGTTTGGCGTATTTGTAGTCTTTACTGAGGCATTCATGATTGTATTTCAGATATGGCCTCTGTCACCAATCAGGTTGTAGTTATCATTAAAACATTTGAGACTGAATTAATTCAACTGAGGCAGCAAAGTATTCCTGGTGAGCAACACACTCTCGGCTGCACTGAAGTTCCTGTGTGCCTCTTTGTGCCCAATCACCTTGTACTTTCCCACCCCAGGGCAGCAAATTGGCCCCTGTGGTGGCACCCAGCTGAAGGAAGCAAAGCACTTGACTGGGAACCTCCACTGGGCTGGTTTTGTCAGGATCTCCTGAGGCAGATTGATCCCCTCCTATCAAGCTTTCCCTGTGTTTGTTGTGATAGCTTCAACTTCAACATGAGACAGGGAAATAAAGGCAATGTGACAAGAATAAAAGGGGAGAGCAGCTCTTCACAGCGAGAAGGAGAAATAACCTCATTGTAGTGAAAGACATTAACCTTCCAGCTAATGGCGAGGGCAGGAACTCACTTCACTGAAGTCCCTTGCAAGGGTGCTAGGCTTGACTAGTTCCTGGCTATCTTGTTCTTGTACCAGTCACTGGAACACTGCACTCTGTTTCTCCAGCCTGAAGTCTGCAGCATGGCTCTGGCAGCTCCCATAGATCCCATTTAAGCAGCCAAATGGCCTGATTTTCCCACTTGCTAGCCACAGCCCACCTCTTGCTGACTTTCTGTAAAGACCTCTTCCTATATTTGTCTACAGGCAGCTGGAGTTTCAACCTAACAAGCCTCCTAAACCACACTGCTTAGCAGACTGTGACAGAGTGACCTGGGACTTACCTTGTGGCAGGAAAGGGAGAGCTGGTCTCCTACACCACAGCCAGTGCTTAGGTGGTAGAGCATCCCTGCTGGTCACTTCCCTTTATGCACAAGTAGTTTCTCCGTGGCATTTGGCACAGGTCTGGACTTCAAAGTCTGAGTTTGGCATCTGTTGTCACACAAATGCCAGTGCTCATGGCTTTGATTAAACATGGACAGAGACAACCAGCAGAGAGTATTTTTCATGCAAGCCGTTCAAGGAAACTGTATGATCTATATACATGTTGTGACCTTTAGGCACAAGCACTTTAAATGATAATAAAATAACAATGAAAATTATTTCCTTTTTGCTACAATAAAAGACAAATCATACTATTTGCCTCGAACTCCTGAACTTTTCTTACTTTCCCAGCTACATGTTTCTTTCATATAAACACCGCAGCTCCATGGACTCTTCAACTTTCTGTTTAAATGAGAAAGTCTTCTGCCAAGCTTTGCACATTGCAAAAGTAATGAGATGAAAACAAACAGAGACTTTAGATATCAGGGAAAGAAGAAATAAATCAAGGTGAAATGTTCATTCTTGGTCAAGCAACCGTTTTGATGACTTACCCCCTTCTTCACACACTACACTGACTAATATCTTGGCCTGCTTGCAGTTTTCTCCTTAACCCGATGACTCCTGTGGCATCCTTCAATAAGGGACAGACACTTTGCAAACTCCTGTGGTTTGTTTCATGTGTCCACAGGTCACTGTGCTTCCAGATGAAAGCTTCCTCTGCAGAGTACAGTCACTTCAATTCATGTCTCTCAGTGCTTTGGTGTTGACCAATTCACTGGCCTCACAGAGATTATTCCTGAGTGCCTCTATCATCTTTATGAAGTGCTTTGTAAAGATTAGGTCAGTATATGCTGCAGGCAGTTTTATGAAAAGGAGAAGAAAACCAAACCACTGTGGTGATAGGGAAAAATTAGTGTTCAACATAGCTGTGGGAGGGCAAGTGAAAAAATTATTTGGACATGAAAGGACCCTGAAGTGCCCCTTTCCTAAATCTGTAAGAGCTACAGGTTGGCTCCACAGAAGGGACACGAGCTGTGCAAACATGTCTTGGGAGCCTGGTGCAGTGATCCTGCTATCTGCTCCTCCTTCTTGCCCAGACCTCTCATGAGTGCGCTTCTCCCCAGTGCAACCTGCCTGCCAGGTACAGCAGAGCTGTGAGACCCATCAGCTGCAGGAAAAGAAGTTGCTGTAGTGCCCAACACCTGCCCATAAAGGCTTTCTCTCAGCCCATGATCCTCTCCCATACCAAGTCAGGCAGGGGGCACACATGTCTGGGAGCCGGAGTGAGCCATGCTCATGCACAGCAATGCCCATCTGAGCTGGGTGTTTCAGTCCTCCTGTGAACTGCAGTCCACAGACCTGTGAGAAAGGAATGGCACAAGTGGACTAGGGTCAACTCTGCACGCTCTTCTGCCAGGTGAAATCTGACCTCACAAGGCAGAATGTGGATTTTAATACCATCAGTAAGCCACATTTTCAAGTTCAACAGAAGCTGAAACTTCTATGCTATGTATAATAGAATATAAGAAATTAATACTTGTGGCTGCACTTGAGGCTTTACCGCAGCTGTTACTGGAAGGTTAATGAAGGAAAAAACCCTTCGAAGTGAATATGTCAGCATACCTGATTAAAGTGAGTGATGAAATGACTAGGTTATGACATCACAGGTTAATAAAACCCATTTTATGGACACTGCAAACCAACAAATGGTCTCTGAGGCTACAGGCAAAGCCAATTTAGAGCGGATATAAGCCAGCAGGTAGCTCCTATTTGGGCTGCTAAAAATGTGCAGCAGCCTGTTAATCCCTATCCAACCCTCTAAACGCTTTCAAAGTGACATATGTACCAGCACAGCAAGTATCCCAGCAGCATTAAGTGGCCTGAGATACTTGATACAGAAGAATTGCATCAGAGTTCAGTTTGCCAACTGCTCCCATTACATCATAACAGAAAAATCCCAAGAATTAACATTTTTGTGTGACAGAAAACATATGATTTATGTTTGTAACAAGCTCCTGCTTTCCCTGAGGACAACCGAGAGTACGGCAGTTGCCAAAGAAATGATTTTGTCAGAAAGCTAGTGTACATTCTCACAGTGCTATTTTTGCCTGATACCTGTTATGCATAGATTAAGAAAGGGCCAAAAGAGGGAGGAGGCGAAAGGAAAAGCTTGCAGAAAGCATGGGTTACAATAAACCATAAACAAATAGAAATCTATTTTGTGGAATAAAAATAAGTTTTTTGTCACTGGAAGGCATAAAATTTTGTGAAATTTTACAGAAATATGAATCTTGGATTTGAAGGCAAATCCAACAGTAAATTAGTAGGAACATCTCTACATAGATATACTCTTTTTTAATTATTTTCATTTCTACTTTACATTTTTCATTAGACTATTCACTATAAAATTAAAAAAGCTGTCAATATCCAACAAGACATCACTTAGTCTTGCAAAGAATAATCATACAATGATCAGTTATGCCAATAGATTTCATTGAGGTAGTCAGAAAATGCATTTCGTAATAGTAACAGGTGATTTTTCCAAAAATCAGATCACATATTTGTTCACTGCTTCAGAGAAAACAGCTTTGTTGAAATGATTTGCACAGCGGCTTTTCTAACACTCACTGAATTAAAAGAAAAAACTCCTGTAAACAAATCAGGTCAGTAAAGCTTAAAACATGTCAGCCTGGAGAAGAGAAGGCTGCATGGAGACCTCATAGCAGCCTTCCAGTATCTGAAGGGGTCCTATAAGGATGCTGGGGAGAGGCTCTTTGTTAGGAACTGCAGTGATAGGACAAGGGGTAACGGGTTAAAACTTAAACAGGGAAAGTTTAGATTGGATATAAGGAAGAACTTTACTGTGAGGGTAGTGAGGCACTGGAATGGGTTGCCCAAGGAATCTGTGAATGCCCCATTTCTGGCAGTGCTCATGAACAGCTGGACAGAGCCTTGGGTGACATGGTTTATTGTGAGGTGTTCCTGGCCATGGCAGGGGGGTTGGAACTTGATGATCTTAAGGTCCTTTCCAACCCTAACTATCCTATGATTCAATGGACAATTGAGATTGACTATTCTAGGTTCATACCACTTAGAATAGCTTACCTGTAAGAAAGCAGACCTGAATCAACTCTTTTGTTGCAAAGGATTACTTGGTGGTAACATAGCAGCCTCCAATTTTACAGCAGAAAACCACAGCTGGAATATTTGAATTGAAGAGTGATCATAATGTGAAATGTGCACAACCATTAATGTTTCAAATCATGCCCATTTGACCCTGGGTTGTTCCTTTGTTGTGACATTTTAGCAGGAGAACAAATGGACTCAATGCATTCTCTAGCTGAATATCCAAAAAGCATTTCAGCTTCTGTGTTGGGTTACTTGCTGACTTCAGTTAAAGAAATTATTACATCATGTAATTAATATATTGTAAAATCCATGCTTCTGCCATGATTTTAATGGAGTTTAGCCTACTCTCTTTCATACTTTACTCTCATTCTCATAAATCCTGAAAGCTAATGTTTCTCTAAGGGGTTGTGTTCTGTAGCTTCTGTCAGATCTAGAAAATTACCTGCCAGAAAAAATGTTTGGTTAGTGCCTATTACTGCAGTATATAGCTTGAAATTAACAATTTCTCAGGGAAGATTGTGTTTAAATTGATGGCAGTATGAAAACTAATTTGCAGCTTCATATATATGTTATTTTCATATTCAAAGATAATTCCTTGTGCAGGTTAGGTGTCTGATGCTTTGTATTACTTAAACTCTCAGTTCTGACCTGAACTTAAACTGGGTAGGTTAGGTGATGCTAAAGAAAACTAAAACCTTCTGGGCAGCTGAATCAGTTCATGAGATGACAGTTTCCAAGGGAAGAGAGGGGACCAGGAACTCTCAGTAGCCAATAAGGAAGAGCAGAAATTTGGCTGGAAGGCAGGATCCTCTCTGTTGCACAGGGGAGTTCAAGATTTGAGCATTTTTATTTCCAACCTGTCTTCATGAGTTGCACTGTTTTTGGAGGGGATTAAAAAAGGCCCACACAAACACCAAACCTGTTATTGTAGTTCCTGCTCTAGCAAAACTTGTAGTTTTTGCTTTAAAAGCCTTCCAGTTATCCAGGTTGGACAGAGCCTTGGGTGACATGGTTTAGTGTGAGGTGTCCCTGCCCATGGCAGGGGGGTTGGAACTAGATGATCTTAAGGTCCTTTCCAACCCTAACTATTCTATGATTCTACAATTCTATGAACAAGACCGGTTCCAACACCAATCCCTGAGGGACACCACTCGTTACTGGTCTTCAGCTGGACATTGAGCCATTGACCACAACTCTTTGCGTGCGGCCATCCAGCTAATTCTTTATCTACCGAGTGGTCCACCTATCAAATTGTCTCTCCAATTTAGAGACAAGGATGTCATGTGGGACAGTGTCGAATGTTTGGTACAGAGCATGCCTGGTGGTTGCTAATAGAAAAGGGCATTTTATTATGAATTATTGTGAACAAAGGATGTGAAATTAACTCCTTAGGTGTTGGTTCAAAAGACAAAAAAAAAGGTTTTTTTCTGCTTACCAAATTCTGATGTATGCTATAAGAGGCAGATGAACTGTCACTTTGACTCAAGTGAAGATATCACTCTCTGTAGAAAAGGCAGAACCCCCCCCCCCAGTATTTCATGTGTCATGTGGGCTTCAATGATAGGAGAATCTCAAAGTTGCATTCTAGGGACTAAGCAAGCTATTGCAAATTTGGAAAAATAGAGAATTATACAGACAAAAAAGAAAAGGCAGCATAAAGCATCTCAAAGTGTTTCATTTATGACAAAAGAAAAAAAAAAGAATACTAACATAGGAAAAAGTCTCAAGAATAATTCAATAAAACACACACTTCTGGCCTCTACCCTTCTCCCTGGTGTTATACTTACCCTTCCATGCTTTCTTTTGAAAATCTCTGGGTTGTTGGGTTCATTCAGGGGGAAGGTTACAAGGAGTCATCAGTTTCCCTAGGATTTTGCTGGGAAGAGGTGGTAGAGGTTTCTCCCTCTTCTTTGCCAGGAGGAACATGATGCTGAAGCTGCTGATTTCTTCCTTTTCTTTCTAAGGTCCACCTGGGGCTATTTTTGTGCATTTTCTTTCATGCTTTACACCTTGCTCTTTTTACTTGGTCTGCAACTCCATATTATGTCTGAATGTTCTTTGTAAAAGGTATCTTAGGCATATTTGATAGTTCGTATCTCTTTTCTCTTGCTACTTCTATGCTGGTTTTGCCCTGCTTCTGGCTTTACATTTAATTGTTTAGTGCTGAGCTGTTCATAGCCCTGAACTGACTGCCCTCTTCTCTTATACTCTCATCTCTGCACTCCTCTCCCCAGCACACTGGGTTGCCCCAGGCAAGTCCTTCACACCCAGGGCAGGCCTACAGTCTCCTACACTGAAACATTAAGACAGTGTCATAAATATTTCATTCTACATAGAATAACTACTTGCTGTTCCTGGCTGTTAAGTTGTAGTTATATCCTAGGATTATATATAGAAACAAATCCAATAAGTAAAGCAAATCAGGAAACAGTCACCTGATAATTAAAAAATATCACTGTCACAGCTAAGCCAGCTAAAACAAAGTTTCAGGCTTTGCAATTTGAAGCAAAGCAAGCCTGACATGCCTTAATACTGCAGTGTTAGCACATAGCCTGTGGCATGTAACTAGCAACAGCAATAACTGTATTTGTGGGGCTACAGGTTACACAGATCAGGCAGTAGCTAGATAGAGCTGCCTTGGCTTCAGTGAACTTTTGTTCATTCATATAAAACTTGCAGAGCAAAGCAAGCCTCCTGCTTAACTCCTTCTGTTCTTGTCCTGTATCGAATTATGCACAGGTTGATTCTGGCCACTTTGAAAAAAGTGTCAGTTTCTTTTTTGATGATGCTTTTGCTTTCGATGCTTAGCTCCAACATCCAAACTAGCAAAACAACACAGACTTTTATCTTAACCTGCTCCTAAGGGATTGTGTGCAGGCAGCATAAATGAGAGCAAACCCCAAGGCACTGTGCTTTCATTTAATTGCCTTTGCCACCTTGTCTGAAAACGAGTTTTCAAGGACTCTCTCTTAATTCCTTTTATTTAATTTGTGCTTGCCTTGCACAAAACATTCAGAAGTTACAAGGCAGTAAGATTCACACCCTTCAACTTCCCCTTCAAATCTCAGATACATTGGCTTCCTAAAACTTCCATTCAAATCAATGAGCTTTCCAAGGATTTAGCCACAATTAGAATTTAATCTTGGATTAAGAGAATACACCACAGGAGGAGGAAATCACAGAAAACATGAGTAATCTTAATGTGGTATTATTTTTCCATCAGCTAAATCCACATAATTGTTTCCAGGTGCCAGCTGCTATTATAAACTATATACCATAGGCTCCTATGAAGTTTTTAATACAAAGATATTGAAGAGTGCTAAGGTTCAGCAGGTGTGGGAGCAGATAACAGAATTTTCTCAGACCAATGACCAGCCTAGGAAACTGCTATAGCAGACATGCTAGACAATCCTAGACATGCTGGTTTCTTCTGCCCATCCCTTCTTCTGCCTTTCTTCTGCTTCCTGTGATACACTGACTGGTTTTCTGCTAGAAATCAGAGAGAATGCACCCTCTCAGGATGCCAAAAAGGAAAAATGCTTTTTCTTCTGATATCTAGTTAATGTTCCTACACATCCCATGACCTAACAGGACTAATGGATATTTCCAGAGTACCAAGAATGTCACTCCCCCAAAAGAGGTTAGAGCTTGGAAAACATCTAATGTATTATCAGATCACTTGAAAACAGTTATAAGCAGACACAGAATTACTTTCAAGGTATATAACGGTACATAATTAAATTAGGAGTATAAAGTTTTATTGAGAATTAGATACTTCTTACCTCCTACACATTATTCCTTACCATCAAATACTGCCCTTTGATGTTTCTCCTATGCAAGATTTTGATTCATACATTAAAACAACAGCACTCACAAGCCATTATGTCTAAGCTCCAAAGAAAGTGAAAATAGAAAGCTTCTTCCCATTATATGACTTAGTTTACTTCAGGATAGCACTTTTCCATACATCGAAAATATATTAGAGAAGACCCAAACATTAAGTACTCTTACTTACACAATGATAAAGGTCCCTTCTTGAGCAGGATATATGAATATAAGATTAACATCCACATTCTGGAAAGTTAGTGGAACCACTATTTTTGGACAAGCTACTTCAGTTTCTCTTCCAAACATGGAGAAGAAATCAGGAGTTCAATTCCTGGAAAAGCAAACTGAGGTTTGGTTTAGTACTAGGTACCTACTGTCTCTTTTGTGTGACTGCCAGAGGAATTCTGTTTAAATCCCAAGTATCTGGGTCTTGTAATAAAAAAACCTGAGTTTTGTTTCAGATATCATTTCCTCACATGAATGGTTTCAACAGAAACATTGTTATGACAGATGTTATGTTTCGTGCAGGGACTCCATTCTGGCTTAGAATTTAAGTTGGCTTTTACAGCAGACAGATTTCTGCCAATATACTGTATATATAATACTTCTAAAACAAATTAAGGTATACTCACTCTATTAGAGAGGAAGGACTTGCACATCCATGTAAGCAGTGGGATTTTACAGAAGCTTTGACCCCATTGAACTTTCATTTACCAAAGACAAAAATAATGTTCATTTGCAACAAGAATGGTGAAAGAAAGTGAAAAATATCACAATCTCTGTGTATTTTGTAATGCCAGACAGCTCTGACAAATGAATGTTAGAGTTCAGACCTCTGCTTAACACTACAGATACATCATAGTTTAACCTATAGATAAAACACAACCAGCTGGTAATTTCAGAACAGTCAAAGGAGGAGAGGCAGTGCTCCTGCTCCACTAACACTTGAGCTGCATCACCACCACCAGCCATGGTTCACCCCCAGCACCTCCAGTGAACAGCCTCTTGAATTTGCAATACAAGAGCTCCAGATTTTACTTGAAAGACAGATAAACTGTGCATATAGCCATACATGTTTGCCAAAGAGTGGGGGTGATGTCGAGATGATAAGAGCACTGAGGCAGACTTCTGTGTTGTAGCATTTCAGCCTGTATCTACCTCCCATCACCACTGCCCACCCCACTCTCTCTTCCTGAGCCTTTTGTGAGTAGGGAAAGGCTGATTCGCTGTATAACCTCTTCTGCAAGGATTTAAAAGAGCTAAAATGCTCTTTTTCTTTTTTCTCCCCCATTCAAAACCCAGGACTTCTACAAAAACAGAAGGTAGATTCTCTCAACTGATCGGGTTTTCTGATGCTGAAATTCATTTCAGCATAATTTCCTAAAGAAAACGCATGTGTACCATCACTTTATGCATCACTCTATCAGTCTGCTTCTCCATAGCAAATATGAAACTATGTGCCAGTCCCAGCTGCCTGAGAAATAGTTTTAAACATACGGATTACAAAAGATTTCAGGAAAAGCTTTCTCAGTCTTTAATTCTTTAATAATGTCAAATGAAAGTTACTAATGTGCTTTCCAACCTCTTCTGTTAAAGGGACACTAAGAAAAGGCAATAGTGGCATCTGTCTGTGTATTCATCACAAGCTTGGGTTCAACAGTTTTACAGAAGACTCAGCAGTCTTCAAGATGCCTGGCACAGAAAGGCTGTGGATGTCAGCCTTCCTCATGGTAAACATTGATGCAAGACATATCTAAAGAAAAAGAACATTTTCTAAATTTCACATTTTTTTAGAAATTTCACATTTCTAAATTGATCTGCTTAACAAAATTATATTGGCAGTGCAACTTCAAATCAAAAGGTTGACAACAATGGATTGATAATAGCTATCAGTAACTTCCACTGAAGAGCCACGTGTCTACAAACATCTTTTCCATGTGATTGAATGTAGCATTCCTACAAGAGAAAAACAGCACAACAGAAGCTCTCCAGAAGAGAAAACACTCTCTTTTCTTTCCCTTGGATGCTTTAAAACACCAGTATTTTTGTTGGGACTCTGCTCTGAGAGCACTTTAGAAAAAGGATGGACTTCTCAGAGAAGAAACAGGAACAAACAACTCCAGTAAGGAATTCAGAGTGACTTACCTGGAAAATATAAC
The DNA here is from genome assembly GCF_012275295.1 of Melopsittacus undulatus. Classification (NCBI taxonomy): domain Eukaryota; kingdom Metazoa; phylum Chordata; class Aves; order Psittaciformes; family Psittaculidae; genus Melopsittacus; species Melopsittacus undulatus. The sequence continues at coordinate 97,147,690 of NC_047529.1, read as the reverse complement.
CCTCTAATCTTGCAAATAAGTGGCAAAGATCTCCAGCGCTTCAAGAGGAGCAGTATTGGCCTTTCCGGACCATTTGCTTTGTGTATAAGTAAATGGGCTGCCTATTTGGGCAAAAGCACACACTACCAAGAGGGGTCAGAAGAGGTGAGGAGTTGCTCACATCAAAACTGTGCAGCTTGACAACATGGCCCAGGAGTCAGGCACTACACTGCGTTGCCCACTTTGACTCATAATTCTTTGAGCAGGTCAGGCAGGACTGCATCTGGTGAGAGGGAAACAGAGACAATTACTGTTCACAGACAAGCAAAAAGTGAGCTTTCAAAATGTTGTCTGCCAGACCTTGGGTCACTTTACCAATCAAAACTGGAAAAATAAAGCCTAAAATCGGAACAGCACTTTTCAGCATTAGGGTGCCAAGGCTTTCCACAAAAGATGTTTTATTTCCCCAGGCAAACCCAGCAGATCCCTGCCAAGCTCAGGGGTTGGTCACCCATCAGCTGAGTGATCTGAGCCTTGTTTGCACCTGCAGGTGCTGATTCGGAGAAAACTCCAGGAACAAACTTGCCAACAAAGTTTTCAAGCTGACAAGCAGGTATTCTTTATTGCGGCGCCGGGAGACACGGGGGATAACTCCTCCTAACGTGTGTCCCCCTATTACTACACAAGCCATCCTTATATAGTCCCTGGGCATACATACATATTCATGAGGCTACGTATGGATTACATCATTTTCCAGAAAGCTCCCCGCATGCGTACAGAACTGTGGTGGTGGTCTCTGAGGGTCGTTTACTTCTTCCAACAATCTTCATCACTTCTGGCAGCCTTTGAAGCACGCGCAGTAGATGCTCATACCAGTTTAATTGGTTCACTAGCACCAGAGACATAATAATCCCCCTATCCTCCCACTTATCAGTTAGTTTACCCACAGCCTATCCTGGACACCTGCTATTCCCAGATACTCCTTATCCCTGTGTCCTGTTTTTCTAGACTGTTTTTCTTAAGACCACATCAACTATAACGATTTATCTTGTGCCAGTATGTTCTCTAGCTGTACTCTATTTTTTTCTATGTATTATGCACCTCAGTAATTTTCCACTGCTACTGTTACAAAGCCATTGAACTTAACATTGCTTAAAACTAATTCTAAAGGTTTATAAATTCCATTTTGTGATTTTCTGTTCCACTTGTTTCAATTCCCCCCTTTTTCTGTCCTTTTGCAAATTCTTTTGCAACATCTTATATATTACCATTACCATCCAAAGTCCTTTGAAATAATTTCCCATTTCTACTCGGTGCCTGATTTCCTTTTCCAATCTTCATAATTTATCATAGATAGTTTACAACACCAGAGGGAACATTGTATCATACCACAAGTAAACAATATTAAAATAATTAACATCCGTATTCTTGCAATCAGTTGCCTCAACCAGGAGAGATTAGGTAACCATGTAGTTTTTCCATATTTCTTCGAAACCATAGGAGGTGTCATCCATGGCCGTCCCATGAAATATCTTAGTTTGTTTCCAAATTTCCTCCAGATATGTTTCAATTCTGCCACTTTGGTCTATGTAGGAACAACAGCTTTCATTGATTATGGAACAAACTCCTCCTTCTGATGCCAATAACATGTCTGGAGCCATTCGGTTTTATACCACTTTAGATAGGCTCGTTATGTTTTGTTGTTCTGCCTGCATTATATCAATATCTTTACTTTCCAGTTCCTCTATGGTTGCTGAGATATTTACAATTGCTTTCTCTAATTCACTTACTCCCAAAGATGGAATTAGCCCTCTCACAAAACTATGAAATGCAGTGTGCCGTTCAATAATAGGGTTAAACCTTTGCTTAATCCGTTTAACAAAACTTCTAATCCAGGTTCTGGAAGGATACCTGTTGATAATAGTAAAATTGGGTATTATAGCACCTAAGGTGCATGCCCCCTTCCAGTTGGGGGTAAAGTTTTATAAGCATTTTCTCCACATAACCAATACCATCCTTTCCCTTTAGGAACGGGCCACCACTGAACTACGATACCATCTATATTAATAGTGTAATTGCAATTTGAATGGTGACCTACATCTGTGGCATTTAAGCAAGTATAGTCTCCTACCCTGGTTCCTGGTGTAATACATCTTTGTGCACAGGTGTAATATTTATTGCCTGGATTAGGATTAACTATTCCAAATTTTAACCTTTCATTTGAATACAAATTGCTAGTGTTCACCCACAGATTTGTCCATGAAACAGTGTTAGGAATTGGAACTCCAATTAATGGCAGTTCCAGGCTTTCTCTTGATTTAGGCAACTGTGCACACACCCAACAGTCACTATGATTAAAACTTCAGTAACATTTTGCATTAATTTCAGGTATAAATTCTGATCTCAAGCTTATGCACCAGTTATCATATGAGTCCAAATTATCACCGACGCAATTTCATACGTAAGAGTACTGAAGGTTCCATCTGCCACGTCTTCTCTGGTTCTGGTGCTTTCTTTATTCTTGAATAATGTATACAAGCAGGTTGTTCCTTTATCTTCACTGCTGTAAAGGTGGTCAGTAATATCTGGTACAGTCCACTCAAGTTGTCCTGTAGAGGATCTCCTGAAAGATTCTTAACATAAGCCCAGTCTCTAGATCTGAAAGGGTGAATCAGATAATCCAAACCTCTTGCTCTTGTCCCTGCTACTCTCTTATTTATCTCTTCCAATTCTTTTCCCAGATTGACCAAAAACTGTCAGAGATAGCCTTCCCCAATTCCTGCAGACTTTCTCCTTTAACTTGGGACTGTTATGGTCTTTCATATAAAATTACAAATGGGATAACCTCTTCTTTCCACCGAGGTTTAGTTCGAATTCTTAATAGAGCCAGTGGTAAACCTTGGTGCCAATATAATTTCATTTCCTGACATATTTTCCTAATTTGTTGTTTGATCAGATGGTTTATCTTTTCTACATGCCCACTGGCCTGAGGCCTGTATGGAGCATGTACTTGCCAATCAATTTCCAATTTTTGCTAATTTCTCATAACAATTTTGCACTAAACTGCAAACCTCGGTTGGAAGAAATTGCTGCTGGTACTCCAAAGCAAGGTATTATCTCATTAAATAATGTTTTAATGAGTTGTCTTGCATTATTTATCCTACAAGGGAATGCTTCTGGCCAGCCAGAAAAAGTATCTGTTAACTACAACAAATATTGATAACCCCCTTTTCTTGATAATTCAGAAAAATCTATTTGCCAGTGCTGTCCCAGGAAACTTCCTCTTACAATTGTCCCAATTTGATTTCTATTTTCAGTTTTATGCTTATTCTTAAGACATAGCTGACATTGTTTTGTCACTGATTGAACTGTGTTGTATAGATTTCTTCCTACAATTTGTTTGTCTAAATATTTATATAAAGAGTTGCTACCCCAATGAGTTTTATTATGTGCTCCCTGAACTAACTTCCAGAGTTGGTTATAGGAAATCACAATTCACCCATCAGGTATCTGAACCCAATCCTCTTTATTTTCCTGTCCTTTTAGATCCTCAATCAATTTTTATCCCCTTTTGAATACCTAGGTTTAGATTTTTCAATTGTTAGTTTGCCATCACGGATTAAGGACATGATTTGTGATTGTTCAACTGCTCGTTTGGCTTCAGAATTGGCCAAATTATTTCCAATTTCCTGATCAGAGTCACCTTGTTGATGTCCTTTACAGTACATAACAGCTACTTCTTCAGGTAGCTGAACAGCCTCCAGTAATTGTAGAATTTCTGCAGCATGTTTGTTCAAAAGTCCTCATTCTTTTCAGATAACACCATGTACATAATCAGTCCAAATATTTATCCTTTTGTCTTTAGCCAATTCCAGGGCTCTCATTAATGCTATTATTTCTGCCTTCTGGGCAGAAGTGTTCGAGGGTAAAGGTTTAGCCCCTGTTACCTGTGAAGTGGTGTTAATAGCATATCCTGCCTTTCGTTTACCATTCTTCATGAAGCTACTACCATCAGTAAACCAAGAATCAGCATCTTCCAGAGGTTTTTCTTTCAAGTCTGGTCGGCTCAAATATACAGTCTCTATGGTGGCCAAGCAGTCTTGTGTTAGTGGTTCTGTCGATTGTTCCTGCAAAAGGATGCTGGATTGACAACATTAGTGACCACACTTTCTATATCATCTTGTTCCACAAGGGTGGCCTGGTATTTAAAAAAAACATGAAGGAGATAACGAGTGGGCTACTTTCTGTTCCAGGACCGCTGATACAACATGGGACATTAGCACAGTAATTTTTGTCCCAAGGTGAATTTGCGAGCTTCTTCAATATTCATGACAACTGCTGCCACAGCCCTTAGGCACCTGAGCCATCCTTTGCTTGCTTCATCCAGCTGTTTTGAAAAACGTCACTGCCCTTCTGTAGGGTCCTAGATTTCGAGCAAGGACCCCCAAAGCTATTCCCTGTTCTTCATAGGAATATAGCCAAAAGGATTTAGTTACATCCAGAAGTCACAGAGCTGCAGCTCTCATTAGCTCTGTTTTTAAATTTCTAAAATCCCCCTCTGCTGAATTAGTCCATTCTAAAGAGGGAGGATTTCCCTTCAACAGTTCATATAGTGGTCTTACCAGAACACCGTAATCATGGATCCAAAGTCTGCACCATCCAGTCATTCCCAGTAATGTCCGGAGCTCCTTGCCAGTTGATGGTTGTGGAGTCTGACAGATGGCTTCTTTTCTAGAAGCTTCAAGTTCTCTCTGTCCTCCTGTTATTTCATATCCTAGGTAGGAAACTAGGATTTGGATTAGTTGGGCCTTTTGCCTGGATACCCAATAACCATTCAGTCCCAGAAAAGTTAATAATTCCACTGTCCACTGGACACATTCTTCCTTTATTTCTGTAGCAATTAATAGGTCATCCACATATTGTAACAGAGTCCCCATCTGAGCAGGTGGCTTCCATGATCCTAGTTCTCGTGCTGATTTCCAGAAATTGCTGGACTGTTTTAAACCCTTTAGGTAATACTGTCTAAGTTAACTGAGTTTCCCTTCCTGTGTCAGTATTTTCCCATTTAAAAGCAAATAAATTTTGGCTTTCTTTGGCCAATGGTAAGCAAAAGAAAGCATCCTTTAAATCCAAGATGGCAAAACATTTCTGATTATTATTCAATTTAGTCAATAATTCATACAAATTAGCTACTACTGGACAAACATCCTCTGCAGTTTTGTTGACTGCTTTGAGATCTTGAATCAATCTACAACTTTTATCATCCTATTTCTTTACTGTCCAGAATATTATATTCCAATTCACATTCAATTAATAATGTATATTTTAAAATTTATCAATGACTTTTTTTTTTAATTCCCTTTGATCTTCTAATTTTCAGGGATATTGTTTTATTCTAATTGGGCAGGCCCCCCTTTTTATTTCCACTTTAACAGGCAAAGCGTTTTTCACCTTACCTGGAATTTCAGATGCCCATACTCCCAGATATACCTGATTAAGGATTTCTTCTATTTCAGGGAGGTTCTCGTGTTTGCTTTTCTGTTGAATTAAAGATAAACTCAAAACTGCAATTAACTGTTTGTTTTTAACTCTAAATTCCATTCTGCCTTCTTTAAATGTTGCTTCTCACCCTAAGAAATATTTTAGAGAATTTGGCATGCATAAAAATTTATGCATTCCTATTTGTTTTCCCAATTTGTACTTTAAGGGTTTCAGAAAGATGCCTCGGGTTGTTTGTGAGTTGGTGTTTTTTTTTTTTTCTGTTTTTCTTGGTGGCCAGTAGCTCCCACATCTGTAACAAATTCCTTTCTCTCAGATTTAACACCAAATAAGTTGCTCCTCTATCCACTAAAATTCCACTTTATTTCCTTTAGTTTCTACTTTTAATTTAACCAGTGGATCTACCAGGGTAGATTCCCCAGGTCCCTGTCAGTCTGGTTCCAATTCAGTCGCTGGAGCCGCACCATGGCACTACCCCCCCCAAGGGCAGTCTCGCTTCCAGCGTCCGAACTCTCCCCCCGCAGTTTCAAAGCAACCACCGCAGCCGTGGCTATAGCACGACCCAGCTTTTTTTTTCTACCTGTTCCCGATTCCTATACGCTCTCCATGCTTCCTCCTGTCCACATTTATTCAACAACCCCTCAGTCCCGTCCATGCACATGTCTGTTCCCACTTGTTTGCCTGCCTCAGCACCCAGCATCCCACGCTCAAACACAGGAGCTGCGCGAGCTCCCCCCTCTTTTCCCCCTTGGTTTTCCTTTTTTTTTTTCCCTCACAGCTGCTCACCCTGCTCTGCAGGGGCTGCAGATGCCTCTGCAACAGCACTGCTGGTTTAACCCTTTCTGAAATGGGAATGTGCATCTGCCGCTTGGTGCCAGTGACAGTGATCTCTCGCTCCTTACGAATATCAGAGAGGAGAGATGCAGAGGGTGCTCCTCTCGGAGGTACCTGTGATAGATAATTTTACAGCCTATCTTCCTGATTACTGTTTTTTAACTTTAAACATCTTTCCCCAGTATCACAGGCTGAACAACATCTCTCCATCCATCTTAACTTTCAGTTTTTCCCTGTCCTTTTCCAAAACCAAAATTAAGGGATCTGGTGGAGCCATATTAATTTTGCATTGCGTCTGTCACTCCACGTGGTCTCTTAAAGTGAAGAACATATCGGCATACATTACTTCATGCCATTTTTCTTGCAGCCTCAAAACAACATTAATTGTAACAATGTATTATAGTTCAGGTTCCATTTTTAGACCATTTTTCCTGATCTTCCAAAGTATACAAAGGCCACCATCGGTTACAAAATTTTTCAAAACAGCTGGACAACATTTTCTTATTTACCGAGCCCCCAGGAGACCCTCCCAGTTCTTTCCAGTGTGCCAAAATGCACCCTAAAGGACTCTTTTGCATGATCTCTTCACTCTGCTGATTTTCCATTATTAATCTCTCACTCACACACACACGGGATCCCACAGACACACTCCACACAGTTACAACACTTGAAACAGACAGAGACTAAAATTCTATCAAATAAACCACAGTTAATAACACAGTTATAATATCCTGTCACCAATACCAAAATCACAAGACCAAAATCCTTAATGTCACAAGCCACAACAAGATCCAAAACCATTTCCACGAGACACCCCCTGCATCTTGCAGGACCCAAACCACAAGAAGCCCCCTGCTTCTTGAGGATATATACCAGTAAAATCCAAAACCTTTTCTACAAGACTCCCACTGCGTCTTGTACAACCCAAACCACAAGAAGCCCCCTGCTTCTTGTGGGTGTATACCAAACGGACGCTAGCAGCCGGGTATACGCCTTTACCTACGAGATTTCTTATCTCGATTTACGGAAGGCTTCCAAACCTCGCGTACGCTTACCAAACCAACCCAATTACCAATGCAGTCTTTATGCAAGATGCCCCCTGCACCTTACAGACTATAGAAAAGAAAAGAATACCTTTTATGAAGATGGTCCTTGTCTGCTCCCGCAGTGATCCGAATGAGTCGAGGGGTCCCTCCGGGAAAAACTCCCGAGGGCCCTAGGGAGCCCTGTCCTCAGCGGGTCCTGCAGCCGAGCAGAGAGGGTCCCATCTGGGGTGCCAAATTGATTCGGAGAAAACTCCAGGAACAAACTTGCCAACAAAGTTTTCAAGCTGACAAGCAGGTATTCTTTATTGCGGCGCCGGGAGACACGGGGGATAACTCCTCCTAACGTGTGTCCCCCTATTACTACACAAGCCATCCTTATATAGTCCCTGGGCATACATACATATTCATGAGGCTACGTATGGATTACATCATTTTCCAGAAAGCTCCCCGCATGCGTACAGAACTGTGGTGGTGGTCTCTGAGGGTCGTTTACTTCTTCCAACAATCTTCATCACTTCTGGCAGCCTTTGAAGCACGCGCAGTAGATGCTCATACCAGTTTAATTGGTTCACTAGCACCAGAGACATAATAATCCCCCTATCCTCCCACTTATCAGTTAGTTTACCCACAGCCTATCCTGGACACCTGCTATTCCCAGATACTCCTTATCCCTGTGTCCTGTTTTTCTAGACTGTTTTTCTTAAGACCACATCAACTATAACGATTTATCTTGTGCCAGTATGTTCTCTAGCTGTACTCTATTTTTTTCTATGTATTATGCACCTCAGTAATTTTCCACTGCTACTGTTACAAAGCCATTGAACTTAACATTGCTTAAAACTAATTCTAAAGGTTTATAAATTCCATTTTGTGATTTTCTGTTCCACTTGTTTCAGTGCAGGGATCAAATGTATTTTCTTTCTTGTAATGTTTTCAATCATACTTTGCTTGAAAGGAGAAGGAGAACTGAAAAGGTCAAGACTATTGAGAGCTTTCTTTGAAAGGCTACAAGAACTGATCTTCTAACTGTGAGGAGTGGTAGCAATACACATACTGGCAGTACTACTGTTGAACATTCCCTTCCTTTTGTGGCAAGATAAAGTCACACTGAAAGACATCCAGGTAATTCCAAGTGACAGACTCACAAAAACGATAGCAGTTGGTCACAGAGAGAAGGTGGTGCCTCTGTTCTCCAAGAGGTTCCTTCTCTCACCACAGCAAAACCACCAGGCAAATCATTCACAGCATGGCAGCTGAGATGGCTGTGCAGAAACGCTAAATTCTTCACTGTTTGGGATTTCTGTGGGGAAAAGCTGCTGCCAGCAGGAGACTGAGAATAGACGAATACAAAGACTGCAACAAGCTGTTGGACAAGAATGAAAATCTGACCTGTGTGAACAGCAGAGGGAAGCCATCTTTCAGATGCTTTCTTGACACTGACCCTGTGTAGCAGTATGCCGCTCAGGAGCCTGCATGGGCACTTCAGGAATGACAAGTGGAGAGCTCTGGCTGAACACATCTAATTCAGAACTATCCTCCTAAACCTCTAAATCTAAAACCTTAATCTGTGTCTCATATGAGATCATAAAGATCTTGCCAATGGCTCAATTGTTCCCTCTCCTTATGTACACCTGCTAAAATCTCAGGGTTAAACAGGAGGCACGTTTTGTTAAATAGGTCCTTGATCCTACTTCTGGTCTGACACTGGCATTGATGGTAGATCTGAGTTGTTCCTTTCCTACCTCTGTCAGGGCTTTCCACATGTAGTTTTGTTTTCTGATGCCAAGCACCTCCGCACCAGTCCCCAGAGAGTATGCTTTCTCTCACTTTAGATGTGGATGTGCCCAGTCTACCCCCATCATATGCAGCCGGTGCTGGGAAGGATTCTGCCTCCCACGCCATGGGAAAAGGGGTTCTGCTGCAAAGAAGAGCAGAAGAGCTGCTTCTCTCAGTACTATTCCTGGCACAGCCTCAAATTATCCACCTCTGTGATATAAAAATGTGTCATTCCAGTATTATACTGTCTCAGGATATTTTCCTTCCAATACTGAAAATGACTTCTCAGACTCCAAAGGGACATGGTGTCAAACAGCTGGGTAAAGACACTCAGCACACATCACCTGTGCAGGGAAAAGAATGGACAAAACCAAACGTATTTTTGGTAGACTGCTCCAGAACATCAATTAATATGTTGCTATGTGGGCTAGCAGAGGCAGCCAGGAAAGTCTCTACCTGACACAGAGCTATTAACAGCTTTGAGAGTCTCACATCTTGTCTGGTATTAGGCTCTTCACCCTGAGTCATACAAGCTTATTATTTTAGCAAGACAACTTGAAATGCATAGCACCATTTTTTTTGCTCATGCTGGGGCTGAGATTTCCCTTTTATGTTACACTTGTGTTTTCCTTGCTGTGTCTTTAGGAAGCTGAGCACCTCAGCTACAAGCTGCCTGAAGGAGCCCACTTCTGCTCTTCTGCAGTCCAGGGCTTTCTCCCTGTCACTTGCCTTCCTCACACTCCCTTTGACATCAGTCACCACACTGACTGCCTTTCCCCTGGTATTACGCCCTCTTGGGAGAGTTGCTCGTCTCTGGTGCTCCCTAGGCATCAGTAACCTCCTTCTCTCCTGAGGGCACTTCTCTCACTGTGCAGTTCTCAGCTGTGGCTGCCTCACTTCTGGTGTGCCCCTGTGCATGCTATACACTCCAGCCTCCCAACAGAGAGTCATAGAATGGTTTGGGTTGGAAAGGACCTTAAGATCATGTGGTTCCACCCCCCCTGCTATGGGCAGGGACACCTCACTGGCCTTGAACATTGCCAGGGATGGAGCATTTACTGCTTTTTGGTAAACCTGTTGCAGTGCCTCACCAACCTCACGGTAAAGAACTTCTTCCTTGTATCTAACCTGATGTCCTGCCTTTCTGACTCCATACAGAGGGGCTGCACATGAGGCACTTGACAAGTATTCCAACTTGAAAAGGAAAAAGTGAAAGAGGGAACTTATGAACACACACCCTGACCACAAGATAGAAGAGACTGAGTTAACCTGGGATTCATAGCACAGACACGCAAGTTGGTAAGGAGAGTGAAGCTCTGGCTGTTTCCCCCACTGGTTCTGTGAGCAGCTGAAACACCTCTTCAGCAGCACTGTCCCAATTACAGAGACTCATGTTTGTAAACCGTATTAGTCCTGGGAGGAAGAGAGACTGGCTGTGCACTCCAGCACTGGTGCACATACCTGCAGTGGTGGAGATGGAGATACAGATCCCTGGCTGGAGGCAGCAGAACAGGGATAGAGCTCTCTGGCTACAAATCCTGTTTTATCCCTGCACTTTCTGATTTTTAAAACTGTAGTTTCTAACAAAAAGGCTCAGCTTTCCCAAAGTGGAACTTGCAAAGAACAATTTCATTTCACAAGATCCTTTACATAGTAAGGGCTTTAAATCCCCTTCAGTTTCCACATAGCATTTTACTGCTTTTACCAGTCAGAGCTGAGGCAGGTCACTGATCACAGCTGATGACATTGATCACAGAACCAACCAGGGACCGCAACAAGTGACTTAGAAGAAGACTTGAATAAAAAAGTGGTTTGTTGTTTCAGATGAGATGACTGCAAACTAGCTGTAAGTAAACGTACATAAACATCAAAGTGCTAATAACTGGCTCCAGGCACTGAACGACTTCAAACAGGCAGTGAATTCCAGGTAAACTGAAGGTATATCATAGCCATGCATCACACTGCAGTAACCCCTTCACATTGCAGTGATGGACAGTTTAGATGACCAGATGGCACTGGAAACCCAAGCCTAAAGGTTGAAACCCCTCAGATTTTGTTAAGAAATAAACATGTACTCACTGGGGAGCATTAAAAAGAGATTAGATACTGCACCCTCAGTGTTTAATTCCTCAAAGATTGAACTCCTATATAGATTACTATATGATAAGGTATTCAGAACTTATCCCCTTTTGTAACGTAGCCAAATTACTATATTGTAATAGACTTTGTAAAACATGGTTTTCGTTAATAATCAATAAGAATACACAAAGGCTTTCCCGTGTTTGTCATATCTTCACACAATGATGTCGTGTGAATTGTTTATAGCTTCGGACTTCATCTTGAAATACTCGATCCGAGGGGATGTTCCAAAGGTGACAGACTGCTGCCATCCTGTGGCAGGCACATGAATTTCAGACTGGCAGTCGCTGGAGAGGAAATACTTTAAAAGTGTAATTTTAGAAAGAACGCTTACTATCTTATATTATTCTTAAATGCCATAGAAGGAAAACTTGTCGTCTGTAAACGGCAGTCTTCAGATATTAGACAGACATGGACCATTACTGAGATTCTAGCAGGAAATAAGGATCAGATCAGGAGAGGCTCGCATCCACCTTTTAAATGGAACATCCACTTGCTGAAGAAGCCATGAAGCAACAATCTGGAAGATTCACAACACTATTTAGCAGTCTTTGCAGGACTCCTATACATCCTGCAAGTAGGCATACTCACACTGTTCTGCAATACAGGCCCCTAGACAACACCAGGTACAATTCTCAATTACCATGGTTACCTGTACCAGTCCTGCCTTTGATACTATGTTGTGAATGCTCAGTTTAAAGAGGACAGTCTCTTCCACCCTGCAGATATATGAAGTACAATTCGCAGCAGAATAAATATAACTTACCCCTTGCTAATTTCACCTGTGCTGCCCTAGACCACAATAGAATAGGTATTCAGTTAGATCATTAAACCTAAAGGACTGGTAGACACTAGGAAGGTTGATATGATGTGCATAATCTCTGAACTGCGAAGTCTGTGCAAAGATGATAAGCCATTACAGACCCCAGCAGGATGGTGCCACACAGATGCACATGCAGCCCAGTTTTGTTTTCCCCTTAGCATATGAAGACAGAGCAGGCAGAAAAACAGTCCCTCTAATACCCAGCTATTTGACAACTGACCCAGCCTCCACAAACAAGTCAGCTCACACCAGCAGACAAAATGGGGCTTTCAGTCTCCCAGCACACTCTCTCTTACCAAATCATGCACTGACAAACTCCCCTCTTTCACCCACCCCTCAACAGCCCCTTCTCTTCTTCTGGGCTCAGTACTCATTAGCCTGCAACAGCCAGACTGTTTCAGCCTCACACCCTCTCCGTCAGTGGCTGCCCCTTGCTCTGACAGTGCTTCTCCATGCTAGCAGCCCAACACAGCCAGCCCTGCCCTGAAACATTATCTGGTTTTACCTTCTGAGGTCCATCCATCTGCAGCTGATCTCTATGTGTTCGTGAGCAGCTTCCATAGGGGCAAAGAATATAGCCATCTCCTGATGTGCCAACACCTTCTGGTGGCTCAGCTCTGTGACTGCTTTCAGCTGTGAGAAGGGGACTGTTTCTCAGTTCCAGTGAATAGTTTCTACAAGAGAATGCTAGGGATATGGTCCATGTGGTGTGTTCTCAGCTCACATTCCCAGAGCTGCTCTAGCTACTGAAACTTGCTTGTGAACTGTTTAGGGATGCTCCTAATGAAATCCATTGAAATCCATTTTGTATTCTTCACACACTTGTTTATGTAAATAGGCTTTTAAAAACTTTGAGCTTTGAAAAAAAATCTGGCTACCCAGGTGAACTTTGTTCTGGGAGCAATTTGTAAGAGCGCAGGATTGCTTGTAGGCAGCCAACAGAGCTGCTGACCAGTATTTAAAAAGAAAATGTCAATATCAGTCTATGGCAAAGGGCACATGAGCATACAAAACCCAATCATTAATAGTTTGCTAATCCAAACATACATTATTAGATATTGGTCTCTTCAAATTGCCCTGAAGACTGTAGGATTTTACTCAAATCTTTACCCCAAGTCTCAACACTTACCATTCTAAGCCAGCAATGTCATACTTAACTTTGACTTCTTAAATCAGTTCAGAGCAGTACAAAAACTTAATGAGGCACTGAAGAAGCAATGTCTACAGAAACAGGAAAAAGACCTCCTTGTCCATCCCTTGTGGTTGAAATATCCTGTAGAAATCTTGAGGATGGCATGGGCCCTATCCTACTGCAGCTGTCACCACAGTGAAGTGCAGTGGTTCTACAAGACCCTCCTTCAACACCAAGCACTTATGCACCCACTTGTGTGCTGTTCAGTGTAACAGGCACCTGCAGTGCCACATTGCGCTTCTGTGTCCACAATGTTCACAGGGGGATTACTCACTGCAGTGAGTGTAAAGCAGAGCCTTCTGAGGGCTTGGTCTTTTATGATCTCAGATACGCATTTAGAAGAAGCAATTGCTCAGTTTCAGGCAAAAACTCAGCATTTCTGCTGTGAATGAGTTTTAGTCAGTCAGATATGATGGTTACCTCCTTGCATCCATGACAGATGCACACAGACAAAAGCAGCTCTCAACTATTTTCATGCTATCACTAGCAGACAATCTCAACTTCTGGAGCTGAAAGTGACAGTGGTTCTGCATTTCTCTTTTTCAGATTCATCTCAAGGTCAATTTCCAGCCTTCAATGAAGGTTGGAAAGAGGTGAATGCAGGCAATACCGTGGAGATAATTTTTCATGGAGAAATAGCTGCAAGGTGTTTTGGGGCAATTCCCTGTTAATTTAGGCATCTTCCAACCACAGATTCCGAATATGCAGATAAGCAGCATGATCTACATGGGATTTATTTTGCACAACTAGCTTTCCTGCCAAGGCAACACAAGCGGAAGGAGAAATATTCCTGAGAGCAGTCAATGATTTGTCTACAGATAAAAATGAACTGACAGTTCAACAGCAACATTGCCATCCCACTGGAAAGAATTCTTGCAACACTACATGAGGTTAACATAAAACCCAAGCACAAAGACAGGCTGGAAAATGAACAACAAAATTATGACCTCTGTTTAAATTAGCATTCAGTGCAAAGAGGCTTCTGTTCAACTTTGGCAGATTATAAAGGATAGAAAAAGAAAATGCAGTAACAAAATTAAGTAACTAGTTCTCCCAGTTCATACAGTTTCTTCAACAATTATTGTTAAGACTGGACATTCAGCAGATAATCCAGAGAGCCATCACTGATCAATATTGTGTGTATTGATCAAAACTGAAGAGTTAAATGTATTGAACAAAAAGGCAGGAAGTCCTAATCAAAAGAACACAAGCAAGGGAACAGGACACTTCCTTTCACCAGCTAGGATTAAGGACTTAAAAAAACTTTCCTTCTAATTCTTCAGTGATAAGAAATTCTCTGTCTGGAGTGAGTCTGTACACAGGGATAGCTTGGAATTTCATGAGAAGTCTTAAAAATTAGGATTGATCTTTGAATTGGAAAATAGGTCCACACCGACATGGATTCTATTACTGTTACAATCCAGCACCATTGCCCAAAAGAAAGATATACTGCAGAACAATGACCCAAGTCAGAAAGTTCCAGCTTGGGTGCATTTGAGCTGAAAAATGCTTCATTACAACACTTTGCTTCTGTGCCCTTCCCAACTGAACTGGGTAGATGATGGTTTAAGTGAAGCAAGCTGCTGATCTCTACTGCTGGAGAAGCAGGCTTCCTGCTACACAGGCTCCGGACCAGCCGCAGGAGCTGAAACCTGTAGCTTAAATTGTCCCCTTGGAAGTGGAGAGGCAGCTGCTGTGACCCATGCTGTGCAGAGATGTACGCTTGATTACCACACTGTTGCTGAGCACAGAGAGCACCATTTCCGGGTTAGCTGCTGTTTCAAGTGACATACATACAGAAAGAATACCAAGGTAATTTCCAGTCTGGAAGCAACAATGATGTGAACTGCTGCAATAAAACCACTACTCCAAGTAAAGGCAACAGTTACCCAGCACAGTCAACAGCACATGTTCTTTATCACCAATAACCTACACCAGCTGGGAGTCCAGCTAAATCAATAGCTTTCACCAGAAGGGAATTGACACTGAGTTTCCTTTCTAACCATAATTCAGTCAGACTTCCAGGCAGTCCCCGGCTCAAAATTTGACTCTAGCCAGCAAGTGAACAAGTTTACATAAATGGAACAGCTGAAGCCCAGGAAAAGGGTTGGATTAAAGAAAACACAACCCCTGTGTCCCCCCCTACCACCCCCACCCCCAAAAAACCCAACCCAAGACAACAAAACCACCAAAAAAACCCCACCAAAACAAACAAACAAACAGGCTATTAAAGTTATTTGTATTGACTCAAGTAACTTAAAATTCAACTATTTAAAGGTGACTTTGCTCCCAGGACTCTTTGTATTAAAAATTGAATGGACTTTGGTAAAAATGCATTTTTACCATATCTCTTCCAGGGTATTTTTCAGCAGCTGTTCTTGGGCTGTCATTCACAGCTATCCTTTGCTAAACCTAAAAATAATAATGAAATTCAGCTCCCTGAAAGAACATAAGATTCAATAATGCACCTGGAAAAAGGATGCACAATAGAGAATACAAAGTACATAAACTCAACAGAAAAACTACTTGCATTTTTATTAAAATGTTTTGAGATTTATTTTTTAATGTACATATATAGGTACACATATAATACTTGCCACCTTTAGCAACTGTTGTTTAATGCCAGGATTTACATACAAGGTAAACAGGTAATAATGATTTAACTTGCTGAGGGGCATGATATACCCAACCAGATGCTTAGATCACAAAAACTGTTTCTAGTCTTTAGTGCTGGGTTTTCTTTCAAGTTTTACTACTTTTAGCATTTTATGACTTCAAGTCATCCAAGATTTGCTACAACTGTTTTGTTATTTTTTTAGTTCTTCTCTTAATTGTAATCGTTTTGTTCCATCTCGTTACCTCAAAAGTAGATTAAAACATCTCTGAATAGATCTCATTGGAAGACATGGTGTGTTTCACAGCATGTGCACCTTTTTGAAATAAAGTAAGTGGACAGGGTCATCCCCTTTTCCAGTTTCCAGGCATCACTCACCAACTTCAAGCATTTCTATACAAAAAGCATGCCACAATGAGTTCATAATATATCAGCTAAAGAAATAAATGGCAGCTATTCTTGTTAGAGAAACCACAAATGAATAAAGCAAAGAATAAAGCAACAAAACCACCCTCAACTTCCTTACATGATACACTTATGCAGAGGATCTATTTATTCCTGAGCAGGTGGGGAAGTACCAATCGGTGGTCAAGTGGGGACAGGGAAGAGGAAAGAATCTTAAGCTGAAAACCTCACTGACTGAAAAGGCACAAAAGACAAAATATTGAGGCCTTTAGAAAAGAGAAAGCATTATGAGAACAACTGTTTTCAAACTGAATGCGTTTTACTGATCAAAATGAGCATTTGGTAACAATGATAAAATTGGGTAAGGTATTCAGAAGCAAATTTCTCTTCAACTAACAAAGAGAAGACTTTAAATGGAAAAAACTGTTTGAAGACATACATGTCTCTTTAGAACCTTATCTTCTAGTGCTTTCACATAGACAGTACATAAATCTGTGTGTAGAATCAATAGCAATTCAACCTAGAAAATAGTTCTTTTATTTTTATTAGCACTCCTTACATTTCAATCTGATCTTTAATATTAGCAAAATTATTTGTGACAAGTATTTGACGTTGAGATTATGGGGTATGTTTCTTCTGCAAGATTTATAAAATACATTCGCATCTGTTTGAATGCAGATACATCATCACAGAGGAAACAGTGCATACAATTTACAAGAGAGTTTTGTAGTAAAATTCAGAGATAACACAACAGTGAATCTCTTGGTATAATACTAACTTGGGACCCAGGTGCAAGGTTTTTAAACTGTAGAGGTATTTTTAAAAAGATACAGCATTTAAAAATGTTTATATATTGAAGCATTTTCATTAAGATCAAACACTTATTAAAAACAGTAAAATTACAGCAGCAACATGGAAGAATACCTAAGCCATATGAAGATTAATAATTAAAATAAAAACAAATATGAGATATTCCATTACTTGGATGTTTGTATTAAATAACAAGGATAGGTAACACAACAATTACTTATGCCAAACCATCAAAGAATCTGGATTTGTCCACTGTATGAACAATACTGTTGTACAGTTCAAAGTTACCATTTTAAAAGAAGTATTGAATGCTGACTTCCACCAGCACTGTTCTGGGAGTGCTTCCTGGTGAACTTGTTCGAATCTTTTAGTCCAAGCCCAACTATGATCCTTTTTCCATCTTTGCCATAGGAACTAAGGATACATTTAAATATGGATTCCTTAAAAACTAGACTTATTTTATTTACACTATTCAAAGTTTACGTTTCCTTCCAACAATTAAATGTGCAGGAGGATTTACTACATGCTATACAATGTAAAAATAGACTTTAAAAAGCCAGAACAGTGCGAGTAAAACTGTACAATGTTTGTTCCCTGCTCCAGTTCATTGCACTGTTAAGTTAAAATGGATGAGTTGTCATGCCCAGAAGACTTACTGTAGGATCAGAAAATCCACACACACAGAAAGGAGGTAAATGCATAATGGTTTAGGTATAGTGCCAAATGAAAAAATACTATGAGTTATATACATGGAAAGCTTCTCATCCAGGAAGGAGAATGACTAACTTGAAAGACAGGCCTCTTCACGTAGGACACAGAACTGCAAAAGAACCACAAATACATCTTGATAAACATCAGTGAAATTAGTCTGTATGAAAATATAATGTACATACTAAAATACTTAAATGTTGAATTCTACCCTATTAGTAACACTGTAAAATCTAGACATAAGTTGAAACTGGCAATTAATATATCATCCTCTTCTCGAAAGATAATTAAGTGACACAACCCACTATCTTTAACTAACATAATCCAGAAATGAGTTGTCTAAAGGTCATGTCTTAAACAGTGCTTTCTGAGGTGTTCTATTAGAAAACAGAACTTTAAATAAACAGGTGATGCATACAGTTGTATCTTAAAAATATGCACTGACAATTTGAGATTCTAACTCCGCTTTCTAATTCTGGTACATGTACTTGAATCATACAGTAGGAAAATAAGACATGTCCTTCATGTGTTTCTCATTCCTTTTTCACATGTAAGACACAAACCTCAGAGCAATCCAGCTTTCAAACCCATGCTAGCACAACACAAAAGCAAATAAAGAAGTCAGGTCTAACAAACAAACAAAAACTTCAAAGGCAAGAAAATGTTCTTGTGATCTGAAATACCTGCATAGTTTAAAAATAGAACAAGGTGTAAATTCTTGCTTTATTAAAAAAAAAAGTTGTTTTTTTTAAGCCTTTACTAGAAGCCTGAAAGATCAGGTATGAACAGCAAAACAAACATAAAGGTGGAAAATTATTCTGCTTTCATGGCATCCACAGTCAGAAAAAAAAGCCTAAAAGTAGTATTAGATATATTTCATGTGTTTTACTCAGTAGTAATGTATTGAGTATTATTTTTTGTACTGTACTTATGTCACAATTACTATTTAAGGACAATCAGAAAGGAACGCAAAGGTTGGCAATATATACATCTTAGAACAGTTTACTGTAAGGTCACATCTGATTTCAAAGGCATTTATTTCAGCTGTAAGTACATACTTATATTGTTATTTGTAATACTTATGTTTCAAGAATATCACAATTACTTACACTTATGTGTTTTCTTGCATTAAGGAAAAAAACTAAACTTGCAGGGGCACAGATGAATGATTTATTCAGTTTGTATATCATACTGGTGGTATGTTATATTCAAAAACTATCCCTGTACATGAAGTTAAACCTTCAAATTTTGTAAAAACTGGAAGTAAAAACTAATAATCTTGAAATAATGCGTAACAGACAACCTATCCCTAATATCTTTATTCTGTGTATACCTATAGGTAAATATTTCATACATATCAAGGCAAGCTTTTAGACAGTCTTGGATGACATGGTCTAGTGTGAGGTGTCCCTACCCGTGGCAGGGGGGTTGGAACTAGATGAACTTAAGGTCCTTTCCAACCCTAACTATTCTATGGTTGATTTGTTCTGTAAGTAGCTAAATTAAGAAGCCCTTGCTTCCAGCAGATTTCCTCAGATGTTCTTTCTTACCCTTGCAACAGTAAAACTAGGTAATTTCCCTTCCAATGATGCCTTCCTCATCTTCTACTTTAAATTTGCTATGAACTCCATACCAGCAGGTCCTCCCCATGTTGTTCCTCTGTGTGCATGCACTCAAACCGATAGAATCAAAGAGTGGTTTGGGTTGGAAGGGATTTTAAAGGTCATCTAGTTTCAACTAGATGGCCATGGCCAGGGACACCTTCCACTAGATCAGGCTACTCAAAGCCCCATCCAGCCTGGCCTTCAACACTGCCAAGAATGGAGCAGCCGCAGCTTCTCTGGGCAACCTGAGCCAGTGTTTCACCACCTTCACAGTAAAGAGTTTCTTCCTAATGTCTAATCTAAATAGACACTCTTCCAGCTTAAGGCCTTTCCTCCTCGTCCTATCACTATGTGTAAAAAGTCCCTCCCAGATTTCTTGCAGGCCCCTCTTGTAGGTCAATCAACACTCCCAAGGTTTTGTCCTCAGGGCTGCTCTCAATCCATTCTCCACCCAGCCTGTATTTGTGCTTGGTAGTGCCCTGACCCTCAAGCCTGTCAAAAAAAAAAGCTATTCACTAAATCACTTTCACTATTACTAACTTCAGTATGGAAATGTTCACTGAAAAGTAAAAAGAAACAAAATCCCACAAAAGAAAAAAATGTCCCTTTTAAAATAATTTAGGCTGCATCAAGAATAACATGGTCAAGACAAGGTAAGCTACTGTGTTGTATGAGACTGTGCATAGAGTATGTACATTGTCTGGCTCTGGGATACTTACTCCTGAGACAAGGTACTCCCTATGGAATAGATCCACGGGAGAGGTAAACAATCACTGGAAAGTGGGACTTAAGCATGAGAACAAAATAATGCTACTTTTATCATTTTGAGGGATACAAGAGGGCAGTAGAAATTGGGAAAAGAGGATACTTTAAAAAAAGCAAGCACTAGAAATAATTTCAAAACTAATAATCCAATTCAGACATGCATATGGAGGTGGTTTGGGCTTTTTTCCCCCTAACACGAAATGCAGAGTCACATTGGCCTTTTTCACTTCTTTCTTATACGGGTTTGCACACCTCATATTCTGAGGATTTCTATTTACAGCATTTCAGAAGATGGTTATGAAAACAGTCATAAGAATGATCCATGTTAACACGAAAGGTCAATAGCAATCTGGTTACAGGACTCTCCTTTGAGTCCCAGTCCCAAACTTCAGCCCAGCTCATGCCCAAACTGCACTGTCAAAATAAACCTACTCAATCATGATTAAACAAAGGTACCAAGTATCAGACACCACACTCAGAAAGGGTCTGAGTGTGATTGCCTACATGATCCAAATTGAGTCGTTCACAAGTTTCAGAATTAGTTTGGTATTTAGTTCAAGATATTTAAGATGATGACACTTCAACAACCCACTATGAAATTCAGATAAAATAAAAAAAATATTTTAGTCTTTTTGTTTTTATGATAAAACCAGTGAACCTGGCAAGATTTCTTGTTAAATTAACTCAGTCTTTCGCTTCCATTAATCTTTCCAAGTTCACTGTGTTCTTTCATTTGTCTCATCACATTATGCCAACAATACTGCAGCAATTATTAGAATATTTTTTTTCGCTTATACTTTTTCCTTCAGCTCTTGCTTCTAAATAAACTAAGTAACTTTTCAACAGTAACCATCAGTGTCTGGGCAACTTTAATTACCAATTCTGTGGACATCCATAACACCCACATAAGACTGCATGTTCTAATTTTTTAAATATCACAGAATAAAAAGACAGTGCTGCTTTAAAAAAAGATTGTTAAAGACTTATAAGTAAGCTTTCCTCCCCCCTCCCTTTGCCCTGTACAATGGAATACAGGGCCAGAAAGAGGGTTCTACTTCTGCTGACAAATGCTACACTAACTGTATTTTCCACAAAGTTACATGTATCCTATTGTCACATAATAATTTACTACCTTGTTACTCAAAGGAACAAGAAGTTAACAGATTTTAACAAAACATCTTTGATAATATTTCACACATTTCAAAATTTCATTTCTTGATTAAAGCTCAATATAAAGAAATGGAATCCATTTGGTGTAAGACAACAGCTGGATCATACAGTAAAGAAACATAATATTAATACAATTATCACTGTACTGTACAGATTATTATTACTGAGTCCACAATTTGTTATCTTTCTGCTTCTTTTGGAAAACAAATTCAAACCCCTAAATCCTCATAAATATTTTCAACTTGCCAGGGCATTTTTAATTGTTCCAGTGAAGAGAGCAGACTCTTCAAAAAGCAGGTCATCCTTTTATTTGAAATTCAAGAAGTAACTTGGAATTTCAGCACAAAAGCTGAGCTGAAAGTTGCTTTAAGTGATCATATAGAATCATCTAATCTTCATTTAACAGGCTTTAAAAATAATTTCCAGACAACAGACAGGTGGCTGAGAGCATTTTGTGCCATGTGTGAAGCCTCACTGAGGCTTCGGGCCAGAAGTTTTATTGACAGAAAATGAGAAACGGATTACAACTTCAGAAACTATTGGAAGTCTCTGCCTGTTGCACAATCCTACATTACAATGTAACCCTGTCAGCCAAGCTATAAATATTTAACATAATCTAAACATAGCAATATGAAGCTTAGTTAAAGCTACACTGAAAGGAAGAGTAAAATCATGTGCTTGCTAGCTCGTACACTACTTGCCGTTGTGCAAACAGGCCCACAGAAGATCAAGAAAGGCTTAGTTTTGTTCAGTAATGAAATGGTAGCTGTGAGGGAAGAACATTTTCCTTTCAGTATGAGTGATGTGAGTGATTTCATGCTCCCATCATTTGTGTTTTACAATTTAGAGACAAGAGTGCTTGCATGTGACAACCTGTTCAATCCAACATATTTAATGTATGATGCTCATTGATGCATCTACCTAGTAGAACATCCTTCTTGATTTTAAATTCATGAGCCTGCAGAGGCAGAAGTAGGAGGGAACCTCAGTATCAGGCTTCCTAGATCATCCTGTCATATGTTCAGCTAATTTACTTTTATAAGCCTTCTCTGTAGAAGATTTCTCCAATTCCCTAGGCAGCCAGTTTCTCCTCAGTATCCTAGTAATCTGAAAGCTTTTCTGTATAGCTAAAATAAGAGCATTGTAAAGAGCACTATTCACTCCAGTCACACTCTCAGAATTCTACCATATGTATTATGATGAAGAGCAAGCAGCTGTAACTATTGACAACAGTTCACCCTCTTGGGTCAAAGATTCTGCTTCACAAATCTGATGTTTTGCGCCATTGGCATTAAAAAACCTTTGATCTTGAGCCTAAATGGCTCTTCAGATCATAAGCAAATACATCAGTGTAATTTAAGAAGTATTTTCAGAAAGGATAAGTAAACAATGGAGAAATCAAAGGAATCAACTGAAAGGATTTCTTGCATTCTTATTGTATGTGGTAGTTTTGCAACCCTACATAAAACTTCAAAATGAGCCCCTTCCAACAGGAAGTCTGTTGGAACTTCTAGACTACTGCATGGCACTATTCAGATATTCCTGAAGCAGCAGCACACTAAATTTCATCTACAACTTTAACCTGAAAGTACTTTCTAATCTCTGTGACACGAGAGCAATCAGAAGTCTAGTTAGAAATACAAAAACCTTTAAAAATCATAGTCAGTTGACATAACTCCCTCCATATTTGAAAAAACAGTGACACCTGAAGAACATGATACCAAATGAAAGGAAAATAAATAGGCAAATAAATAAATAAGGCATGCATCATCCTTTTGTATGCCCATTTTTTCAGATCTGGGGAGTTTGATACTTAGCTTAAACAACAAAGCTTAGTTTAAACACGAAAGAAGATGGTACCATTTATATGCCAAAAATTAAGTAAGAACATAAGCATTAGTAAGATCTAGGCAAAAATAAAGTCAGAAGAAAAATTTTTATAAAGTAATTTAACAACCTGAAAACTACCTGGAACAACTCCTCAAAGCTAAAGCAAGCAGCAATTTTCAGTGTTTGACATTCTATTAATACAATAAATGGGTAAGACTGGAAAACAACTGACTCACACACAAACTTCTTAAATAAAATGCGAAGAAGGTACAAGTAGACATAAAATAAATAATGTTTACTATTGATAGAAAGGTAGTATTTAAAATGAAGTTATAAGCATTTCATCTAGCAAATGCAATAGTACCATAGCCAGTTTGAGTTCCAAACTGGAAAAACCTGTACAATACAGTTTTCAACTATACCCTTTTAATTTTGTAAGTCAGACTGCTCTGCTCCTGCTGATGTCCTCCAGTTATTTGAATATACACCTCATACTTTTCTATATTATACTATCACAAACAAAATAACCACATTTTGTTTATGAACTACATCCTCAGAAACCTAGAACACAATAGAACATAAACAAGAGCTGTGTTTGACAGGAAGGCAACGTAACTCATGAATGTTGCAGGACTACTCTCTTCAAACATACCTTGTATGTACAGCAAGTTATTTTAGAATAAGAAAATCCCTGCTAAGAAACATACTTACCCTTTAAAATATAATCTGTTAACAAGCTTGGCACTTTCTCACTATCCTCTTTCATGGCATGCAGGACTAAAGAATGAAAAAAACCATATAAATCAGATATAAAAAATACATCAGTCATAACTTAAGGACAACACTCTCAAAAGAAATAGCATGGACTTGTTTCAACTACTCATAGGGCTATTACTACCAAATTAGTAAGAAAACTTTTTAACTGGAATATGATAAGATAGTACGAGACACATCATGCCTCCACCTGCCACTTGTGCAGTTCTCACTGAACTCCACAGTAGATGAATGCAATAGATCCATTTTACATGGCTAATTATTACAGTAAAATGCCATCAGTCATACCAACAAAAAAGCACTTCTTCCTTATTAAAAAAAAAAAAATCTCCTCTAAAGGACAGTCACCACATCCAGAAAGAAAAAGTGCCATCAACTCCTGGAGGGTTGGAATTCTTAGGAAAAAAAAAAAAAATTATGCTGTATCTTAAAAAAAAAACCAATAAATCTTGAATACACAATTGGAATTTGGCATTAGCTTGTAACAATACCAAAATGCCATTTTGGTGACTTGCATTAAGTCAAAAGAGTCCACCCTTGCATGTTTCTGAAGAAAAGCATTTGTACTAGCTCAACTTGACAAATGTCCTTTATGAAATGCTCTGGACACAACTGAAAAAAAACCAAAAGTACAGAATTATACTGAATAGCAATATTTAATAAACCCTAAATTCCTCATGAGAGACTCTGAAGTGGAAATATACCAACTGCTTTATTTCTGTTTTTATGTTGAAAACAGACAGTAGTGTTCATAAGTAGAGAATAATACACAGCTTTGAAAGAAAAAACAATAACCCCAGACACCTGCTTTACTGTCTGCCTTAACAGCAGCAGAGTGAATCAGAAATCTGCAACTGAGTCACAGGATCAAGTTCCAACCAGCCCACAGAAGGTAACACTGTTAATACTCTTTACTGTGCATTTGTACAGACATTTTGTTAATAAACTGTCAAACAACATAAAAAGTTTTCAGGAGGCTTTAACCTCTCTCTGCTTAGCACTGAATTTTTGAGAATATTTTCAAGTTAAATTTCAATATGGCAAGAGGACAAAATTTCTCTGCAGTAAATATAAAATGAAATAGCCATTTGTCAAAGAATAAGTATGAATTACCAACTAAGGGTGCCAACTTTCTGATACATAACAGCTTCTAGCCTTCATGGTTTCAGAGAACAGCTAGAGAACAAGCATACCGTGAAGGCCCAGAAAACCAGTAAAACCTGGCCAAAACACACAGTTAAAAATCATGCAATTTTACATATATGCAAGTTTACACACATACAGGCAAGGGGAAAGAGATAACTGTGTGGAGTTTTTTGAGCAAACCACAGTTGGAAATACAAAGAGGAAAGGATCAGTGGGGGAACTTCATATGCTCACTTTTGGTTAATGTTTGAAGATCTTCAACAGATGGGGGTCCATTTTTCTTCTCATAAGGAATGACGGTCGTTAAGTACTGTCAAATGAAAAACAGAGTTACTTGACAGTCTTTTTGTGCAATTTATGTTGCTTGCATTTTGTTTTGCAAAAATTGGAGTAAATGACATTGCTAACCACAGAAAAGTTTTTCAAAAGATCACATTTCACAACAGATTAAGATACTATCTTTCCCATACCAAAGCTTTTATCATAGGAGCCAACTCCTGGTTTTATTTTTTCTTAATTACATGACTACTTTAGAAGTCATGCACTAAAATAAAATCTTAAAATTTGTAGCTGTTTACAGTAAAAAGCTTCTCAGTTAGGTTTTCTCCTCAGAGCAAACCAATAGCAAAATCTTCCCCATTTTCTCTCCGTAAGTCCTTCATATATTTAAAGTCACACCCCCTCAAACAATATTGTAAATGCAGGTGAACAATTTTCAAATTTGCCATTCAACAAAACAACAAACTCCCCTAAAAATATCATGTGATATTTATCAGAAATCAGAAAGTATTTTTTTTTCAGGGAGAATAAAATGAAAAAAAAAATAAACCAAAACAAAACTAGACATTTAGGTGATGTCATACTTTGTAGCCTATATGAATATATTTTCATCTTAGAGGTCAGCATTTCAAAAGTACTGAAATCGCTGGAATTTTCCCTAATAAAAAGCTTCTGAAATCTCTCTCAATTACATTTTAAAGAATTTAACAGGAACCTTATTCTGGGTTAACTACAAGGCAGAAGGCAAAGCAGCCCCCTATCTCTCATTCAGCTCCAGGAGTGGTTCATCATGTAACAATCAGAAAACGTGTTACATAGAAGGTCTCCTTCTCACCTAGTAGCAACATTTCAGCAAAAATCAAGTCTAACTCAGACTCTGCTGAAGTGGTTCACTTTGGAGAAGGAGATTTAGTGTTGCCTAACACAGCTATAACCATCGCCATGATCAGAGCAGGATTCTACACTTCAGGCTCAAACAGACGAACAGACTGAGTTCTGTGTCACTTAAAGGAGCCTTTCCTACAGAATGTGCTGACATCTCACCAAGACCTTATGCAAATGCCAGGCACCCTTCTCTCTCCCTTTTGCTTTTGCTTTTGCATTTTCTCAGAGATACTTAGCACAGAAGAGGAAACTATGCAATGCTTCTTAGGAGACAGTCAATTTTAAATTTCTTTTCCAGCAGGCCTAACCAACAGGTATCACAGAGAACTACACTCTTACTAAAATTACTGGAATCAACAGCTAGGTATAAGGCTGTGTTGCAAATCTGCAAATGCCAAAGAAAGTAGGTCTTCTAACTCAGAAATCAGATCTCAATCTTCAGAACTAAAGTAGCATTCTACTTTTCACCCAGGCAATAAATTATTAGCGCATATTCCACTGGACCAAATACCAATGTTCCCTGTTCTCCTAAAAGGCAGAGTTCTGAAAAAGTAATTTTCCTGTAAGTAATTTCTGTCTTCGTTTCCAGAAATCATCTTGTCTTTCTTATCAATACTTTGGTGCTGTAACAGTAAGTCTCTACAAGACCACTATCAAAACTCATTTCCTGAATCCTGTGTGAAAGATAACATATTATGTGAGAGAAAATTACTAAAATGCAGCTTACTGATGTGACCAAGTGCTAAGTCTACTGTAACCTTTTGAAACAGATCTCACAATATGGTAAGCTGCAATTTCTAATCACCCATAAAAAGCATTTGATATGCCTCAAAATTGATACCAAGATGACTATTCTGAATTTTCTTCTGGAAAAAAATGATCACAGAAACAGCTACCAATATTTCAATGGCTTTTATGCAGTTGGTGGTGTTGTTTTCCAGCTGCAGTATCAGATGAAAACAGGGAATTTCTACTGGAAGTTGCTCTTTAAAGACTGAAAAAACCCAAGTAATTTTCACTGATGTCTCAAACACACACACCCCCACACCCAAAACGACTAAAATTTCATAAAGTACTCACTATCAGAAAAATACTTCCCAGAAAATAGCAAAGGTAGTAAATACCATTAAAATTAAAAACTGAGCAGAGTTCTAAAATGATTGTACAAACTTGTCATAAAGTTTATGATGGGACTTTATATGTAGGAGCTTCTACCTTTTCAGGTATATAAAAAAATGCCTGTTTTGTTTTTTTTTTCTTTGACTTTGGATTGTTAACTAACTCTTCCCTGCTGGCAGAAAACACTTGAGTAGAAGTTTATAATAACAATACACCTCAAAAAAACACTACTTAAATGAATAGTCTGAGAGCAGCACTAAGCAACAGAGCATCTGATGCTTTTTTTTTTACATTACAATCTGCTGCAATAAGTAGATATCACCAGTTTTTTTTAAAGCCGGGTAAGGCTTTCATAATGTGACAAAAACCAAACAAATCCCAAATAAAAAACAAATGCAGTAGAAAAATGGATTTCCGGGACTAAACAAAAAAAAAAAGCTGTTATCTTTTTTACCATTCTTCCCTACTTTTCATTTTAAGTTCTTGTTATTTCCAACACTGGCTTTAGGATATAGGAAGGGTAAAAAAGCCCCAACCAACCAACCATAACCCTCCTAACAAGGATATAGTATAAGATAAATCAGGGGAAAATGATGATTAACATGAATAGAATTAGTAAAGAACTAACTCAAAAAAGTGACTGGAAGAGCTATTCAATCAGTGCTATTCTTAATATACAATAATGCTACCTATATAAAGAAAGTTAGGAGGCAGAAGAAAAGGTACATCTGAATAGAGACACGTATGTAAAAGAAACCTTTTAATGAAAAGTAAAAATGCCTGGCATATCTAAATATGTTCACTTTATGAAAATACACCACCTTCAAAATAGCTAAAGATACAGGTAAACTGCTGTAGTATGTTATTAAATGGTAAAAATTGCAAGGAAAACAAACAAACAAACCAATCCCCTGCACAGCTATCACTGCACAAGTATTGAGATACTGGTAGAGTGATAAAAACTGTTATGTAAGCTCTGTGCATGTATTCAAGATCCCCAAAGCTGGGGATAAACAGGTATTTTTACTGTGAGGGTGGTGAGGAACTGAAATCGGTTGCCCAAGGAAGTTGTGAATGCTCCATCCCTGGCAGTGTTCAAGGCTGGGTTGGACAGAGCCTTGGGTGACATGATTTGATGTGAGGTGTCCCTGCCCATGGCAGGGAGGTTGGAACTTGATGATCTTAAGGTCCTTTCCAACCATAACTATTTCATGATTCTATGTCTTCATGAACTCTCATACCTTGCTTGAGAAAAGAGGCCAAGTCCATGATTTCTAATCTCATGGTTCAGAAATTACTTCAGAGGAGTTGTTTTACCTTCTGAACTCTTCTGTGGGATACTTCAGTCATCTTCCAGACAAAAGCCTAATCAGACATGGCTTCTACTAAACTACCAGGCAGTTTATTGCCTCAACGGACTTCTCACCAGGGGAAAAAACCCCAATATTCTAACACACTTCTGACACAACTGTATAAACTATAATGGATGGGTATGTGTTAAATAATGTGAAATAACACTACTTTGTAACGTGTGCCAAAAGCCTAAACAATAGCACAAGCATTGACTCTTTACCAAAATACAGAATGCATTTAACAAAATGCCCCCTACAGTTCTGAAACAATTATTACTTTAGAAGAAGGCATAAGAATCTTGCTACGTAGATATATGTAACATCTACAGTAATGCCCACTGAGGTTGAGTGTCTGTGCTGTATATTTCAACATTTAAATAGTTGGTAAAAAGACACAAGTTTGCCTATGCCTTATGTATTGTATATCTGTAATATGCACTGCACA
Organism: Melopsittacus undulatus; assembly: GCF_012275295.1. Classification (NCBI taxonomy): domain Eukaryota; kingdom Metazoa; phylum Chordata; class Aves; order Psittaciformes; family Psittaculidae; genus Melopsittacus; species Melopsittacus undulatus. Next base: position 97,118,496 of record NC_047529.1, on the reverse strand, counting down.
CATTCGGCTGCTTTTAATATCATGCAACTTTCAAAGGCCAAAAAAAGGCATACAATACAGTCCATGCATTTTCCAGATGCTACCCTGTTTTTAGCTGTACTGGCTCTGAACATTTGAAATAAAAAAGAAATGGCTGGTATGTTATATTTAACTAACCTGAAACACATTCTTTGATTGGATGTCAGATTTTTACAGACATGCAACGTATCTGAAGCATGCATTATGCCAAAACAGACTTTTAGTATGGGGTAAGAATTAAGTGTTATTATCTTAATGTCTCAGGATATCAAGTCCTGACTGTCTTGAGCTGTTGAGGAGAGAAAGACACTGCAGGCTGATCAGAGTCCTGAGGCAGGGAGAGTACAGATTCCAACATTTTTGGCCTCCTTTTTCCTGTCTCAGCATGTGTCTTCACCTACTGTCATTTTTCAAGATCTCAGCTCCTACCAAAAGTGCAGGCAAAGAGTAAGGAAAGGAGAAGAGAGCCCAGCACCTGTTTCTCTCCACCTGAGTTTCCAAACGTGTGGCGGAAGCCATTCTGTATGACATTTGAGATCCCTTCCATGCTGAAGCGCTAAAAGTAGTGAAAACATAGCAGAAAGAAAAAAAGGGACAGAGAAAAGTTCAGAATACTGTTAATCAGCATTTATCAAGACTAAAAAAGATGAAAGACAAAGTCAAGCTCCAAGAGGTATTTCAGCACATTTCTATCTTTTTCATTCACATACTTAATTTTTCATAATTAAAAAGCAAACCTTATAATGGCAGTTAAGCAGTACAATTACATCAAAATTTAATCAAAATCTTCATACTGCGGACCCAATAACTGAGATTTGCCTTTTAAGGCTGCTTCATTTTGAAAGGTAAAAAATAGTATATTCAAAAGTTTACTTCATGGTATATATAAAATTTGTGTTTGAGCAATATACTTTTAGAGACACTGATGATAACAATTTTTCAGATTTAACCACCTTTTAGAATCATTGTTCAGAGGTAGTACGTTTCAGCTCTAACTCTTTAAAACACTGTAAGCTCTCATACTTCCACAACTGAAGCAACAATTGGTGCTCTTGATTTTTGTTAATATGATCAAATATACACAATTAGTTAATAACATACCCATATTAATTTCAAACTTCATTACACGGAATTACGGATGCCGATTTTTTTTTTTAATTAACATAAAATCCAATCACAGTTTTGGTTTGTTTTTTTTTTTCCCCTGGAACTTTGTAATTCTTTTTGCTTGCTGGAGATGACAAGTCAAAAAAGAAAAAAAAAAAAGCAAAACAATTTTAGGTTCTAGTATAAGATATAAAAATCAGCAACTGACAAGAACATAAAAAGAAGAAACTGTCAAGCTGCTGAACAGGGCAGTATGATGCACACGCCTCAGCATGCTTATCTGAATGTATTTATTTATGGGAAAGGGAATAAAATGTGCTGGAATACAGTATTCATTTGCTTTCTAAAACACAATGAAGTCAGTAATTAGACACAGATGCTGCCAAAGCCATCTTAACTCTTTTAAGATAGCCTACTTAAAGGAACTGTTATCTTGAAGCTCTGACTATTTTTAACCTCTCTCCAGTTTGCCCTTGTGAGAAAGGCAAAAGTTTTAGAAGTCTAAGCGTTACCCAGACTGTACCAAGAACAAAAAATTCAAACATCTACTTATTAGAATTAAATTATAGTATTTAGAGGGAAATATATTTTCTTAGAACATGAAAATTTAACCCTACTTCCATACTTTGTATTTAAATGAGACTTCATTACAGTTTTAGTTAATAAAACTACTAATTTATACACTATTTATTAACAGAAACTCATTCTTCACAAAGTTACTTGAACATACAATCTGAATGCACATCCTCAGCATTTCCTTTGAAAAAAAAAAAAGGCATAAAGAAAAAACCCGAGTGTTGAAGGAAGGAAGCTTCCAACTCCTGGGAGAAGGCTCTCAAATCTGTACTTGGTGACAATGAAAGCTATTTTCAAAGGAACTACACACACATCCTACAGTCTTATTTGGCAGCCAGTGTGTTCAATCTCCCTCAGAAAGCAATCTGAAATATCTATATCTTGAAGCAACTAAACATGCAAATGTCTTACATTGGGACCACATAAAATTATACCCGAAAGCATCATTCAAGTTTCTAAACTTGAAACTAACCAGAATAGCTTATGAATCACTTGACTCAAGTTTCAAAACCAAATAATTTTCTCTCTACTTAGAATATCACTTCTTGGTTTTCCATGACTGAGAACCAAAAATAAATAGATTTGAACTTTCCCCTTTGCTCTTGCAGATGGATAACAATTTCGTATTGTTTTACAGACACACTTTCTTAGAGTTCCATTAAAACTTTGCTAGGTACACAAACACTTTTCATCAGATAGACAAGAGCAGCACTCCACTTGGGTTATATCATGGGAATCTTATTCTTGTAACTTTAGAAATAGATTCTGAAGCATTAATATTTCATTACAAATGTTTATTCCTTATGTTTGACAAACAAACCCCAAGTCTTCCGATGTCAAACTGAAGCATTCTTTCCAGGACTTAGCTGTCCTATTTCTGTCCTTTACTGTCCTATAGCTGTCCTTTAGTGTCCTATTTCCAGGACAATACATTAACCACATTTTTTGCATCCTATAAGAGACACTAAGAAATTCTAGCATTAACATCCACTTACGTAATTTAAAAATATACTAGGACAGATAAGAAAGAAAATACCGCATTGACAACCTAATTTCTTTCACTCTCTGCCTCCTATTATTCAATCGCTGTTTGAAAGACATTTTGCTTTTGTTGCTATATTTTGCAAATAATAAACCAAATGATCTTCTCTCTCCACTCCTGCACTACACTTTGGCCTCATCCCTGACTCTCATGGGACATAGTATCTCTACCACAGATTTCAAGAGATCCAGGGTAAGACTTCTTCATTTTTCCTACCTAAAACCCAACATGATCAGTAAGTGTCTGTACAGCTACACCAACAGTAACACTGAATTTCCTGCCAGGCTATCAGTGGTACATGCATACTAAAATTCACACAGTGAAACCAAACAGATAAACATGTTTGCCTACTGATAAAAGAACACACAGCAGTACATCCAAAGACAGCATTTTTTGAAAGAAAGGCATGCTCATTCCAGGCTAATTCTCAAACAATTAAAATTTTGAGTACGAGAAGAGTAAAATGTTGTATGACCTTGTGGAAAAAAAATAACCTCAGTAGGAAGAGCCTAAGCCTTGTCTGCAAATGAAGGCATGGAAGCAAGTATCCTGATGTAATCTAGGACTACTACTTCCCATAGTAAAAAAAAATAAAACAAAACAAAACAAAAAACATTCAAAATGCATAAACAGTTACAAAAATTTTCTTACTGTTCCAGGCATATGACCTCTTTCTTGTTTGCCATTCTGAGGACTACCATTTTTCAGCTTCTTTTTCTTCTTTGCTGTTTCTTTGTGTTCTCTCTGTTTGTTTTGTACTTCTATGAGGACAGAAATGAAGCTGTTTTTCACTTCCTTCTCAAACTCCAACTCATCTCGTAGAGCCAACTGCTGCACCAGTTCCTCGGAATAATCCTTAATAGCAGTCTCAATTTCTTCTAGCAACTCATTTAACTCAGCAACAGACAATCTTTTTACTCCTATAAATAATTTATATAAAAAGTAATCTGTCAAGATTTTAAACATGAGAATACTTATGGAAATTACAAGAAAAATGTATTCTGAAACTTTTCAAAACAAAAAATTCAATTCTAAATGTACATAGAACAAAATAACATTCCCAAAGGAATAAATACATCACAAGGCAACTAGACTAGCAACAAGAAGGTGGTTAAACTTGCTTCTTATTTCTGAGAAATCTGAGATAATATACAAATATGAAGGCAGATGAAGATATCCCTGCTCACTGAAGGGAGGTTGTACTAGATGACCTTTGAAGGTCCCTTTCAAAAGAAACTTTCCATGATTCTATGTTGTAATTAAGGAAGTACAAGGAAGCCCTAATACTTCACAAGCTAAAAAACAATTCCAAAAACGCAGGTGCAGATTATTCAACTGCAATCCTGACTCACTTATGATGGAGCAGTTGTTTTCAAAGCCTACAAAAGGAACTCCAGGAACTATGCAGCTGATGCAGGTGAGTAAAGACAGAGTAATTCAAATACAGAAGACTACTTGGATTAAATCAGCTATTCAGACTAAAGGACTCACTTGTGTAAATTAGAGCTGTAACTAGTTTTATTTTCAGGCTGTCTTAATACATGTCTTTTCCTATCCAAGAAAAAAGTAAGTACAAGCTTTGATTTCCTGCTCTCAATCCCAAATGTTAACACCTCTGACTTGTCTTATAAAAGACACAGTTCTAGGAAAACTCTCCAACAATTTCAGACAGGTGCAGACTAATTCTGAAGCAGCTTTGCACACAAAAAAGGTAGCAAGAGCTTTTCATAAAGTAGCAACCTGAAAGATGTGAGAAACTGGTGAAGCAAAGTTAAACTATCTGCCAAAGTAACTCAAGGCTGGTTGTCAAGATTGACCTTTAAACCATAAAGATGCAACAGACAAGATGAACTCCTGAGGCAAAGCAAAATAAATATGATATGAAATATCAAACAAGCTTGATTAGCTCCAAACCTCAGGACATATGGAACTGTCAGAAAAGCAGGAAGCCCTGCTGAGCAGGATATACATTATGTTCACATTCCTGAAATTTATGTGTTGAGACAGCTAAGAGTTCAACCACGAAAATGGGATCTCCTCCAAAAATCTGAAGTGCACCAGAAACTGTAAGTCACATCACAAAAAGTCATCCAGTTTTCTGGGTCTTCCACAGAATTTATATTGCTGACCCAGACTACTGGAAAGAAAGCACCAAACTTTGTAAAAGGGACCAAGGCAGGAGGGTATCAGGACCATCTAGCAAATATTCCTTGTGTTCATATCACCTTTGAGAACTGATCTTGACAAATATGCAAATCAAATAAATTCCAATCATAAAACTATTAATCACAAGTTTCACATACAATTCAAGCTAATACAATTAGACTATACATGTAATTTCTCCTTTTGTATAGAGAGTAACAGATGATTTCATTTGAGTAGAAGATGATACAAAGTGTTGGTTTGGAGGGGTTTTTTATGCTTTTTTAAATTTTACTTTATCTGAAGAGAAATAGAAGGACAAAATATGCAAGGTTCTTATGAGAAAAACAAGGCAACTGTTGCCTTATTTTTTGTGTAGTGTTGCAATGACTGAAACAGTAACAAAGAAACTTTATCTGGAGGTGCATAGCTCTCCAGAGTTTTAGCTAGTCTTCTTAAATGCACTGTACTGGCCTCAAGAAAGTGTCTCAAAGTTCAATAAAAAATGACTGACTTATCACTTTACCTATGAAGTGACCTCATTCTAGTGAATCAAGCCTCAGCATATTTGCTTTAATCTGAAATTCCATAAAGTTTTATTTTTATTCTAAGTTATGAAAGCTGACAAAGATAAGATTTCTATTTAGGTTCTAAATCCAGGTTCCTCTTCAGGGCAATCTGAAAATATTTTTGAATGCAGGTATTGAATAAGAAGGACTTGCCATAAACCAAACACATGGCAAACTTGCCATTTAAACTATATTCAGTAATTGTAAGAGCAAAATACTAAATAAATGTCACTTACTCTCTTCATAGCTGTTGTTTGTACTGGATCTCTTGAGCGTCTGAATTTCCTGGGAAAGTATGGAGAGCCTATCTGATTGGGTGGGTGTTTCATCATCTTCTGGATCAGGTGATTCCTGCATCATTTCCTCTATTTCTTCAATCACCTTCAAATAACAAAAACACTAATGAAAACCCTCCTGCATGAAGAGAAACTGCCTGCAATTTGAAGAAACCTGGTAAGAGCTTAAGGGTTTTTTTTGCTCAGTTAGCAAAGATGTTGTTGGAGAAAACTAATACTATAACTAGATGGAAGAGAACCAACAAAGTCATAATTGACATTTTCTCACCATCCTTGCTCTCTGAGAATAAGGCTACCTTTTCAAGGTAAACTAGCGATCTCATAACAAGAAGTGTGTTGAAACTAAAGTTATTTATATGTGAAGGTACACATGGTTCTGCTTAAGAGAACTAAACTAAAGAGTGACCCAGAATATATGAATTCTTAAGTATTTAGTTGAAGGAAAACAAAACAACAAATATCAGCTATTCTGAGCTCCCCATCTCACTACACCTGTTTAAACAAACAAGCAAATCTCTGAATAACCTGTAAAATCCGCCATGCTTATGAAAAATTTTATGAACTGGTCCATCATCACCTCAAGCTGATTTGCATCCCTGAGCATAAGACCTGAGCGACACATAAAATACGAGAACAGAATGGCTACACAGTCATGGTGGAAAACTACAAACTCTACAATACCACTGACACTCTGAAAACATTTTTGCTTCTTAACAGATACATTTAATTTCTTAGTATTTCTGACTAAGTCATGGTAAGAAATGCAAAAACATTTCAAAACCCCTGAACTATCAACATCACCTGAAGCATGATCAAATATGATCAAATATCACAAATATGATCAAATGATCAAATATCACAAATTATTATGACCCTAAACAAAAAACCCTAACTAAAAAACAATCAAAAAGTTTAGCTATAGTGAACAGCAAAGAATAACAAAAAAGAATTACATAAGGAAAGAAAATACTACACCAATAAAACTGTCTTTGCTGAACACTTACCTGCTCTGCTGTGAAAAGTGGTTCATCATTGATGCAAGAAACAATGATAGAATGCATATCCAACTGTTCTCTCAGTTCTTCATCATCTGACAGGTCAAGGTTCAAGTTATCGTTTACCTAGAAAGCACCAAAATATGTATTTATATAAATATACGCACACTTTTGTGTGTGTATAAAATCCATGTACGTATATATAAATAAAAAAAAACCAACCCTGGGAGCTAATAGTGAATTTTATGAAACAGATTCCCTGCCCATAATAATGACATCAATGATTCTTGCTGTCAAATACTTGGAAGGTGAAATACTTTAACTGAAATCAAAACTGCAATTGGAGGAAGTTAAAATAGTAGTCAGTCTTTAAAGTCTTTAAATATCCTACAAATACAAAGATCATATACACTGTGACGTGCAGATATCTACATGCAAGGCAGTCAATCCAATGTAGGTATTTAAATCTTAAAGGAAAAAAGACGACTGTCAGTGTGGGATGAAAACCTACCTGTAATCTCTAGCATTACACAAACCTGTTGTTTTATGTGTTTCTATACTTCAAAACTAAAACGTGCACATAGCAGAGGAAAAAAATTAAGTCTCCTCCTTGATCAGTCAGGTATTTTTACTCTCACAAAGTGATATATTTTAGTTTATTTAAAAATTTGTTTGCTTTTTCTGCATTTTGTCTATTACAAGGTTCCAGGCAAACCAAACTAGAAAAGCCCCTCAGCCTCCCAAAGCTGCGACCCCTAACCTTTGACATTTTGAGGTCAGTTGCTTTAAATTATCTTTGTGCTAATTAACAAGCATTGTAACTAGATGTATCAAGTCCTCAGTGCCACTGTATCAGTTTTCAGTTTTTGTTGTAATTCCTCCAATTTTCATAGTTTCTTCAGAAACCTTACTAGTTTTCAGATTCATTGTGAAGATGCCACTGATATCCCCAGATAGCTAATCTAAAGGGGAAAACACACCATTTGTACTTCTTCAGCCACTACAATGAAGTCAAATTTCCATTTTTTTTTCAAAATCTGAATTCCAAGAAGCATGCAGTGGCAGGGCTACATTAAGAATATCTGTTCACCTACTGCACTGATACAACGCAGTTTTGACATCCTTTAACACCTTCAGTCCTCAAATATTTTTCCATGTATACAGGATTATGACAACTATGACAACAACTAGATTTCAGCAGCTGATCTAGAAGGAGGTCAACTTCTCCTGACATCTGCAGAAACAACATTTTGAGAGACTATCAAAATGTATTTTGATAATTTAGGATCCTAAATAAACCTCCTAAACCAGGACAACCTACAGCTGATGGCAGGAGGTTCACCAGGCCTTCCACGCAGCCACACTCCATGCCCATTTCTGTCCTCACATTTCCATATGGGCACGACCCATTCAGAAGCAATCTAACAAAAATAAAATAAACATGCAATTGCACAATCCTGTTCCTTGTACCACCGTACAACACTTCTACCCAGCTACTTCTTTCACTGTCAGAGCCCTGTAGTGCACAGATCTGTGATGTGAAGCAATAAAGATCAGACAAATCACCTTTAGTCAGACTACATCTTTTTCCCTACAAAAAAAGGAACAGAAATCTTTAAGCACAAGTTCAACAGCATATTATTAGTTTCAAATGCATAAAAAAAGTGTCGCTTAGCTGGCAGCATTCATTGTAAGAAAGTTAAAACAATCTACTAGCTGGTCGATATGTGCTGCCACATATCCAGAAATACTGCTGAAACACAGAAAAGTAGGAAAAAAAAAAGTATGTCAAATGCTTCCAAACAGATGGGCTTTACACGTAAAAAGGCATGCCAGGTGGAGTGAAAGCTGAAAAAAACTTGATATATGTTTAATCCATAAACTGATTTTTCCTCTACTGGCAGCATAGCTTAGATTCCTTCTAAAACAGCAACACCACTACATTTTTTATGTAGTTCTTCCATAGCTTCCTGCAAACAACTTACAAAGACTATATTAAACATTTTTTTATATTGTACCTAGTTCCTTATCAAGAGATCCAACAGTCTTCTTGTCCATATTTCAGTCACACAACAAGGTTGAAGCAAGGGGGGTTGAAAGTCTTTCTACTTTAAATATAAGGATTTAATTACTCAAAACTCACTAAGAAAATGTGAATGCTCACTCTAATAAAAACCAGAATAAACGCAAGTCAAATTCAAGGAAAGATCATCAGACTCAAATTGAGAAGATGAGTTTTCAATTGTCATCTTGCCCTGCTGAACCCCAAAGTATCCTCTTCAGCAGAGCAATCTTTGTTCATGTCACAGTAAAAAGTAGCTGTGGATTATATAACAGATGGCAGAAGTCAAAGCATTACCCTATTCTCAGGTTACACACAGAGATATTTTTACAACACAACTCAACTTCACTATGTTTAAAAGATAAGCCACTTGTTTCCTCAGAAGACCTGGGAGATGGGAATACTTCCTAGCATTTCTTCCTGAAGCGTTTTAATCCACTTTTAAGAAGATCAGAGGACAACTATTTCTATAAACCTCTGTGAAGTTCTTCATTTCCTGCTCTACCCCCAGACAACTATTACACTTGTTATATATGAAAACCAAACCAAACCAAACCAAACCCACACTTCACTGTCTCCTGTGTCACTTTTCCTGTAAAAGAAGCCACTTCAGTCTCTACTTGACAGCAAAATGAGATGAACTTTAAAAAACTCCACACTGCATTTACTAAATGACAGTACTCCCACCTCCATTCCCCCCTAACCCTGGACAGTGTTCAATGTGAAACACAGTAGAAAGATTTTATGCGAAAAACTTCCTCATTTTACAGTTTCTTCTATCACCCGCTAGCTCCAATGAACATCTAGCTAAGACTAACCCTGAATTAGGCCAACACACAGAGATGCCAACATACATTGATGGTTGGTTGATTTTATTTTTTAAAACCTTTCATGTATAATGTCAAGCACTAAAAATATTTTAACAGATTTAATGACACTCTTTTATACAGATGCAAATTGTTTTATTTTCCTGCCAAGTACAAAAGATCCAAAGAAGGTATTTCTGCTGATCAGAACTTACCCCTTTTTCAGAAAGATTTAGTGTTGGCAAGTGCAAAGCTCTGGTGTGGGAAGATTTCCAGTCAACTGGCATTACGTTACCATAATTATCAGTCAAAGCATTCCAAATCCTGGAGAGAGGAATAACAGAACAAAAATTCAGACCTTAAAACAAGCAGCAACTGATCAGCAGTAAATACGTTAGTAATGTTATTTCTATCAACAACTATTTATTCCTCCCTAAATATTCATCTACAAGTTACTGACAATATTGTTATAATGGTTTGAAGCTAAGAGAAAGTATTTTTTCTTGACACATATATTTCCCTTTATACCCAACAATGTATGCACAGTGGTGAAGCAGAACAATGCGACGAAGAGACAGCTTCATTACTAATTATATAACCATATTCAGAATCTTTCTGGGGGGTGTCCATCCTTTAATGAAATTTGAGCTCAGCTATAAATCCTATCCCTACTGTTCCTATTTTCCTTGCTTTTTGCACATTAAAGTCTGGTATTTGCAGAGGCCGAGTAGCAAATTCTGAGACAATTCTTTCTCCATTTCTCTTTGCTCTTCTTCACATTCTCTCTCTTTTTTCTTCTCCTTCTCTATCACAGAATAACAAACATGCACAAATTTAACTAACCTTTTGCAATAATTTAGCTTCATCTAGAAGTATTCTTGATGAGCTCAGTCCACCACTCTTGCCTACAGCTGATCTTTGTTGAGTCTACAGTGCACAGCCTCTCTGGCCATGCTACCGGCTTGCATATGTGGCAGCCCTATTCTGCTATACCATTTCAGATTCTGAAACAGCACAGCCCTGTTAGCAGGCTGCTGCCTCAAGTCAGCCAACAAACCCTGCCTCCAAGAGCCATGCTGCAGGGGCATGTTTGGAGTGGTTGCCTAGCTAGGCTCAGAGGAGGTGAGGGGAACAGCCAAGCCACATACAGAAGGCAGACAGAGCCTCATCACTGCCCAGTATGTTTCGTTTCATGACTCTCCAAACTTACCTCACTGTTAGCCATAAATACTTAGTCTTTTGACAACTGTTGTTTTGTGGTTTTTTTTCTTCTCTTAGAATAAGGCATACAATTTAGTTTCCTCAAAGTAAAACTGCAGTCTTCTAAATGAAATTTGCTGTAAATAAAGTTACTAGTATAAATGCCTACAAAATAATGTTAAAAACAGGAAGGCAGCATAAAGGCTCTGCTGCTCAGGAGGAAAAAAGAAAAAAAAAAGAATTATCACAGTTGAGATTTTGTTCTTCACTTGCTTTCCGTTCTTTCCATGTTTAATTTCAAACACTGAAACAGAGGGCATTCCGCAAGAAGCTAAACAAATCCTACCCTCAGTCATTCTGCATTTCAGAACAGCTACTTTTCCTTACCCCGGAGGGAAGAGCACTGGGATGCTCGCACACTTCCTTGACGGTTCGCGAAATACAACCATAAGGCTCGAGTCCCGCAGCTCTCAAACCCTGCTGGGACCCCGCGAGGTGAAGGCCCTGGGGCAGCTCTTACCCGGGGCAGGGCTGTCGACGACCCACAGAGTCCGCACTGCCTCCCGGCTCCGCGCCCCTGCTCCGGCCGTACCTTCAGGCCGGGCCAGGCCTCCCCTCCTCGGGCGGCCCAGCCACCGCCGCTCCCTCTCCCCACCACCCCGTGTCCCCCAGGCCTACACTCACTCGTCGTCCTGCAGGGCGCTCTGCTCCGTGAGGGGACGCAGCGGAACGCGGCTCTCCCCGCCGCCAGCCCGGGCCTGCGGGGGCTCGAAGCAGAGGGACAACCTAGCCCCCAAGTCGCCACCGCCCCAGCCGCCCTTGTCGCGGGCAGCATCGGGGCCGCCCCCGGCGGAGGACTGGAAGCCCGAGAAGTCCTGCCAGTCCCCGGGGTCTCGCTGGGAGGCCGCCGCCGCCATGGCTGCCGCGGCCGCAGCTGGGGACGCCGGCCCGCGCGCACCCGGCAGCAGTGCGCGCTCCCGGCGCCTCCCGCAGCTCGGGGCGGGGCGCAGCCCGGCGCGCGCAGGAGGCTGTCAGTCAGCGCCGCTGCCCCGGCACCAGCCCCGTGGCAGCGCCCGGGCTGAGCCGTCCCGCGGGGCGGAGGACGGGGCGGAGGACGGGGCGGAGGACGGGGCTGGCACTGCTTGTGGGGCAGGAGGGGAGCCCGGCCCCGCAGGACAGCTGGCTCTGGGCACTGCACAGGGTGCGCTGGGTCAGGTGCTTGTGGGGCAACACTAGGGGCGGCTGACCAGGGAATATCCGCCTTAATTTCATTGAACCTGATAACCTAGAGGGGGTAGCTTTTGGCTATCCCTTTTCCCTCCATTCAGCCCCACACAGAACGAAGTTTTGGAGATACTTAGCTTTTTCTAGCACTTTGTTAGCTGTATATTGTGTCCTGAGGTGCAGTAGCTTCTGATGGTTTATTTTTATCTAGTATCTCTTGACCTACTGTAACCTTTTGATATCCCAGAATACATAGCACATAGTCTCTGCTCAACTTCTTGAATTTGGTTTGAGCCTCTTTCTTTTCATACGTTCCTACTTGGTGTTTGGAATGCCGATAACGCACCGATGTTTTAATTGTTGCTAAGCAGCACCTACCCTGGTCATTGTGCCACTAAATTAATTTAAAGAATCACAGAATCAACTAGGTTGGAAAAGACCTTTAAGATCATCAAGTCCAACCTTTAACGACTTTACATAAATGTAAACGAATGCACAAAAATACTTATGTATCCTACTCAAAGTCAACTATGGGCTTTGTGGTAACTATTAATACTTGGGCATTTTGGATTATTGCAGCTAGCTCTGCATGAACATCACTCAGGGGTCACTAGCAATCCAAACAGTAAATGTGATGCAAGATACAAGGTGTACCGCATTTGGACAAAGTGCACATTTCCAGTCCCTACCCCCTTCATTTCAAAAGACTGTAACAGAATGGGAAGCGCAGGGTATGGCAAAGTCGGCCAGAAGGTATGGAACTGCTCCCAGAGAATCGTATCTTGGGCTTTTCAGCACAGGAAAAATAGAAAACACAGGTCTCTAATGGATGGCATACTGATCCACTGCTGCTCTGAATGCAGAGTCAGGGGTATCAAATGAAACTATCAAGAGGGTAGATTCAAAAAAAGAAAAGGAAGCAGTTTTTCACACGGCAAGTAGTTAAACGGAAAAACTCTGTGCCTCAGGAAATTACATACAAGAACTTTAACTTACTTAATTTACTTAAGTCCATTAACTTACAAATTAATAGAAGAAAAAAATCCCAAATATTATCGGCTAATGGGTAAATAAATGATCTGTGGCTCACAATGTCCACGAAGTGCAAACTGTGATTCCACACACTTTCTATAGGACCAGATATTAGAGTTCCTTGTGATTAATTATTGCTTTCTAACAGGTATGACTAGACCACATGGACTCAATGGCAGGGCCAAGGCCTAACGTTGCATTTGAGACTCACCTTTAGTGAATGTTTAAGCTATTTGAAATTCCAAAAATTCCTCTAATGTGAAAATTCTCCAGTGTAAAATGCAAACTGTTCTTTACCCACAATATATTCTGTGCTGTTGTGATCTAGGGTCAGCAGGACAACATTATGAATTCCTACTCCCAGCGGAAAAAACCCTCACCATAATTATCAAGCTATAAACTAATGTCTCAAGGACCAGCATGCAGAAGAAATAAATATGAACACTTAAGAAAATACACATCAATAGGTTTAAAATTTTTTTTATTGTGCTGCCAAGAGCCAAATTACAAGAAACTGCCTTACAGTTAAAAAAGTAAACAAGCAATCTGCTGAACCGCAGTGTACTCCGAGTGCCACATATGCATCTATTTTTCAGAAAATTATATTTGCATTTCTCTTACAAGAGCACAACAGGAACCAAAGTAAAAGAGTGTAATGGATACAGCACATAGGATAAATCATATCTTTAAAATAATAATAATAAAATAATAATAATAATAAAAAACATTTTACACCATGTCCTATATTCTGCTAATATTTTCAGAATACGGCCTTGATTGTAAAATAAAAGCAAGCATTTACAATTTCTGGATAAAGACCGCTTACTCTTATGCAAGGAATGGATGTTTTGTCTTGACAAAATCTCTGTAGTAACTGGACAGAAACATCTCTGTTTCGATATCAGACTGAGTACAAAACGCTGGGGAGATTACATTTTTTCTTATTGGTGGTTAGAAACTGAAGTTATATAAGCAGAAAAAATGTTGACCCTTAATGATACACCTATTTTTTTTCTTTGATGCAAACAGCTAGAACACCTTTTTGATATTCTAAAACAAAAAAATTGTTAATCTTCAGATTAATAAATTAGGTCATTATAATAATAAATTAGTTTTTTTTTTTTCAGTTTTAAAGTTCAGCAACCTCTGACCAAGTATTTACAACAATACTTGAGAGTTCCTTTACAAAAAATACATTTTCTTTTCACATTAAGCATACTGGGTATCTGTGTCTCTTACGACAAGCATTTGTAAAAGAAAAAAGGCAATGCACAAATGGGTAATTAGTATAAAAGTGCCAAGACCTGTTTGGAAAGTTAACATTGTATTACACAGTCAGAGTTATAAATGAGGCAAGCTACAACAAACTTCCAGCTTAATGTGGACAATATTCCAGTAGTTGTTTCAAACAATTGTTTGAAAAAAAATAAAAAAAAGAAAGAAAAGAAAGAAAAAAAAAGAAAATCCAGGAGCCGGTGGTATTATTCTATGGAGCTGATTAGTGCTGCATGTATATTGTCATCAGTGTCTCTAGCCAATGCATTCATTAAAAAGCCTTTTTAAGGCCAAGCAGGAAAAGAAAAATAAGAAACACCCTGAAATGTAGCAAGTAGCAAGAGCAACGCTTACTGCTATAATCGTGCACGTACTGTACACACTCAAACACAAGAGTGCACACACACGCACGTGCACACGAACACTTTCAAATCAAATCAAATCAAATCAAACTGTAGGTAGAATGAGATGCTCTTTTCTTGTCTTTCCTAAACTCACAAGCGATTAAGCATTGATATGGAATGCCTGTTTACCTGTTTCTGCTCTGGGTAAAATCTCTCTCAGATAAAAATACATTCAACAAGAAAAAAAATAGAAAAAAATATATACTGTATACATAGTACTTTATATATACAGTATATATATGTATACTGTATATACACATACATGTATATATACCTACGTATACCTACATGCATTTGTATATACATATATATACACAAACATACAAATACTTTTTTGTTGTTTTTAGCATAATTATATTTACATAAATATTCCTATAATGCTAAAGTTTAAAGAAGCATGATCTCCTTTTTTTCTTTTCTGAGCTTCAAAAAAGGTGCTTGAGTAATATACAATTAAAATTAAGCAGCTTCCTAGCATGGAAGTAGTTTCTAAATCTGCATACCAGTAAATAAGAACATCAACAGGAAAAAAAAACAACCTTAAAACAGTCTTTTTTTTTTTACTCTCTTGTAAGCAAGAGCTTTGTCCAACAAAAATAGTTTTCCTTCTCCTCTATGAACACCCAGAGATTGATACAAAATAACAAAACAAAACCACAACAGACAAAACAAACAAACAAAAGCCCCTGGAACTGCATGGTGTTCTTGACTTTTCCTTCCTTCAGTACTGCTGTCAAAAGATCCAGTGCTCGTATCAGGAATTACTTAGGCCTCAGTCATTTGCTAACTCTGCCGAAGTCTGGCTAATCTAGCCAATCAACTCTGAAGAAAACTAAAATAAAAACAAAAAGCAGCACAAGGTATAATTTTATACATCCTTAATAAACCCACCCTTTATTTTCTGCTATAACCTTTTCCTTGCTATTTCATTAACTACTGCAGCTTCTCATCATATAGAAAAATATTTGCAGCTACACCACACCTGTGATGTGACAAATTCTGTTCTAGAAGTATATTACTGTAGCAACAGCTGGGAAAAAAAAATCAGACCTTTTTGTATGTTTTTCACCTGGGGTTAGGCTTTGCTGCAACAGATGCGATTTCAGAGCAGCAAGAAAAAACACTATCCTGCTGCTCGGCAATATTTATTCATTTTCTTCTCCAGCCAAGCATGACCAGCTTTTCTTCTCTGAAGCTTCCTTTTACCTCATTGCCTACCCCTAGCCCCTGATTCCCCCTCCCCCAAAAACCTCTATAGCTATGTTACAAGCAAATACATCTTAACAAGTTTTAAAACTTTGGTTCTAAGAAAACACTTGGTCAGTTATCTTAAGGAAAAGTGGGAATGCTTTTTCTGGCACATTGCAGGAGTCAGAGCTCATCCCAGTAAGGTCTTAGAGCTGTACATGTAGTCACAAATCCAATACAATCCACTAAGCAAGTGCACAATTCTAGTTTTATTTTAATAGCAGACTTAGTCTCTCTCTTTTTCTTAAATCCTTGGTAAGGGTGCAATTCTTCAAACTGTTTGATAGAAATTATCTGCCTGTAGGTTGTTCTGTTTCTGCATGCTGTAAAATCCGCTGTATCTTGAATCTGGGTCTGCAATTCTTAGCATCCTCTGAGAACTGTCCACCTGGACCATGGTACCTTTCTCACAGTCCACATACACCAGTTGATTGTTTAGACAAGAAGGCTGTTAAAATAGAAAGGGAATATTGAGTAAATTAAACAATGTTTGTATTCCACACATAAAAACATCTTTGTATTTCAAGTCCATAAGCACAAAACAAAACTGGATTGGCAATGAAAGAATCTGGACTTCGGCTGAGCTTGGTAAAGGCGTATGCCAGGCACAATAACAGACCAACAGTCGTCTTCTGAATGGCCTTTTTTAATCTTTTGATTGGACCTCTGGTATTCTCATATCCCACATGGACTGGTTAAACTGCTCTCTGCTAATCTAGCACCACACAAAGGCTTTACCTTGCTGCCCCTCAATGTGTAGCACCTTGCTTCCCAGACTTTAACAGCCCCTTTACTGCCAACCATTTTCAAGAATGTTTTATTGATGGTTGCAGTTCCATTAAGAGAATGGGATAGATCTCAGCTGTTACAGTTCATCCTGGCATGGGGTGTCGTACGGGATCCTTCTGTGTTTCTTTCCAAGGTAGTTTATGTATGATTTCCTTAATTAGGAAATCATCCATATTTTGTCTATCTTGCCCTCACTTTCAAGTATAAAATAGGGGATTTAATTTTAGGAAAATATGAATAAGTGAGGGTTTGAGTGTAATGATCAACAAGCGTGAATGCATATCACTCAGAGAAAGAGTTGAGCTACTTGTACTGGCTTTCCAGTCTTTTTATTCCCCTGTTGAAAGATCCTTCAAATGGAAGAAAAAAGCTGAGAGCAAAGCAAAACCACACTGTGTGCATACTACCTTCAATGTTTATGGGCTAAGCAGGAAGGAGGACAGGAAGTAAGCTTACTCTGTGGACACATATGAAGTTAGTGACAATGTGTATGCATGCTCACAATATAAGCATATAAGTGGACTTCATCTTAAAAAGTTTCCACTGACGTACATTCTTTTTCCAAGACTTAGAAGAGTTTTTACTACTTAAAGTTCACATTCAGTAACCCTTATCACAAGAAGATTTTTTTACACAGATATTAGAAAACATTATTTTAAAATGTTTTACATTTGTCTCTTCCAAAGTCTAGGAACTGGGTTGACAAAGAAGTCCTAAGGTTCATTTAAAAGAATCAGGGCTAAAGGTTAACAGTCCCATCTGTAATTTTAAACACCTTTTTTATCATCATTCTTTTTTTGGTATTGGTATGATTTAAGCACAGTTGTTGATTTGTTCCTTATTAAATAGCTGGACTATTTTGAACATAAAGATCATAAGCCAAAATAGGCTTCCCAAAATTTATTACTAGGAACCTTCACCCAGCAAGGAATAGGAAAACCTAATCTAGTTGAAGAACTCTTAAAAGAAAGATAAATTTATGTCAAAAACCCTCACAAGAAATCTGAGTTCCAGTATATCCATGGTCTTGCATATGCATATGGCTTTAAGTGAGCTTTCTCAGCATATGGATGGTGCCTCTTGGTGACATCAAAAAAACGATGTTTCAGCAAAGAAGTGTTTGAGGAAAATAATGTTCCATAAGTAAAAAAGCATGGAAAATTATTGATTATAGTTCCACACTTAGGAAATTATGATTTTCATTTCAGTTTCAACCATGACATGGACAGTGGGATTGAATGCGCCCTCAGCAAGTTTGCCGATCACACCAAGCTGCATGGTTTGGTTGATATGCGGGAGGGAAGGAATGCCATCCAGAGGGACCTTGACACGCTTGTGAGAAAGCCAACTGTATTCTGGGCTGCATCAAAAGAAGCGTGACCAGCAGGTCAGAGGAGGTGATCCTGCCCCTCTACTCTGCTCTTGTGAGACCTCACTTGGAGTACTGTGTGCAGTTCTGATGTCCTCAACATAAAAAGGACATGGTACTGTTAGAACAAGTCCAGAGGAGGGCCATGAGGATGATCAGGGGACTGGAGCGCCTCCCATATGAAGACAGGCTGAGAAAGTTGGGGCTGTTCAGCCTGGAGAAGAGAAGGCTGCATAGAGACCTCAACAGCAGCCTTCCAGTATCTGAAGGGGGCCTATAGGGATGCTGGGGAGGGACTATTAATTAGATACTGTAGTGACAGGACAAGGGGTAATGGGTTGAAACTCAAACAGCAGAGGTTTAGATTGGATATAAGGAAGGAATTCTTTCCTGTTAGGGTTGTGAGGCACTGGAATGGTTTGCCCAGGGAGGTTGTGAATGCTCCATCCCTGGCAGTGTTCAAGGCCAGATTGGATGAAGCCTTGGGTGATATGGTTTAGTGTGAGGTGTCCCTGCCCATGGCAGGGGGGTTGGAACTAGATGATCTTAAGGTCCTTTCCAACCCTAACTATTCTATGATTCTGTGATTCTATGATTTTGTCACACAACACTTGGATGGAGAGCAGCCTTTCTGAGAGTTTAGGACTGAGCTAGAGTTAAAAATGAATTTTATATACATCCCTTAAGAAATTCAGAAACTGGTATTTCTTACTTCTTTTGGAAGACTGGAAATAGAGTAATACCAATTCTTCATGCTTCCTATTTAATTACAATTGAATTAAACTTCATGCTCTGATTCTATTTGTTTTTTGGAAATCACTTTTTAAACAAACAAGCAAACAAACAAACAACAACCCTAAACCTCTGCAACACCGACAGAAAGAATATGAACACTTTGTTTTTTTAATCACTACATCTCTCTTCTAGGTGGAACTGAAGAAAACATGGTCAAAAATTCTGCTGCAAGTGTGGGCAAAGTCTGTTGGATTAGAATTAGAAAATGGGATAAACTGGGGAACTGATATAAATGGCATTTGAATGTGGAGTAAGGGCTTAGTCTGCTGACTGAACTATTACTGAAAAAAAAAAAAAAAGGATAGTCTTTTCGCTGTTCATTTCCAAGCTACCTGCTTCTTCCTTTTCTTGGTAGTCTCAGAATACTTCATTGGCAAATATTTCCTGAGATCTCTCAAAATATGAATCTGAGAACCATATGATTATCACTATCAGAAAATGTGATAAATGCTACTAGCACATACATTACCTGATGTTTGACAAGACTTTTAAAGTGGATGAAAGTAAGAAAACAGACATTATCTTAAGATTTTGACTGCAGATTAAGAAAATTGCATAAATTTACCTACACAAATACAGAATCGGATTTAAACAACTTTTTGCTGAGATCAATTTCTATCTAGTGACAGCTCATTACTATAGGAGAGCAGGAAATGGTTTTGTTTGATAATGAAAAAATAAAACATTTAGGAAACTAAATAAATACCAACAGACTGCCTGGTATAAAACAGCTTAAGGCATAAGAGAAAGTAATTTAAGAGAGTTCACAGGATGTGAATGCAACTGCACCCTAAACATTTTTCTAGTTAATCTTGACTTCCCTAAGTGAAAGCCTGCAAATAGACATAAACATGGCACCTTTGTTGGAGCTTTGTAGCAGGACACTGGAATCCACTGCTTCTTCTGATTGACAAGTAGAAGGATGATGATCAGTAACAGTGCTATTGTGATTGGAATTGTCACCAAGGCAACAGAGCTAACTGATGCATCTTCATTTGTGTGCAGTCCACCGCCACTTCTGTACTCTCCCTGGAGGTGATTCATGTCTGCAAGTCAAATGTGAGACTTGTTAGCAATTATAAATGAGCCCAGATCATAAAGAAGAATGTAATATAAAAACTTCTAGTCATGGATCTTGTCACTTGTCGTATGAATTTTGATTTTCTGTCCTGACACGTCACCTTATTTACATAAATTAGAACAACTGAAAGCTAGTATCTTGTATAGTAACTGTATTAGCCAGAAAAAGGTCACCAGAAACATGAATTGAAAAAAAAATAGGGTATCAAAAGATACGATGAAATCTAAAGCACAACAAGAAGCAAGTCTGACAATAACCTCTTAGCTCAGTTGTGTTCACATCATCTTATGTGATCACAACCAACTTCCCACTTGCAAAAAGAAAAAAATTTGCCTGTGTTTCAATGCTGAAGAAGTCTTAGATTGATAGTCCTTTCCTTCCCTTCTCCCCCCCCCGCAAAAAAAAAACAACTCAACCGTGGTAAAACAATCATGATGTGTTTGGTCTCCCATTTGTTGAGAACATGTAATACTTGCACCACTCAGCCTGTGAAAACATACTGCTGGCAGTCTACTAGACTGTAGCAAGTTTTGCATGTAATGGTAATTTTCAATGACATATACAACATTCTCAAACAGTTTGCAGTGTGTTTACAATTCCCAGCCAGGGCAGTTGCAAGCCAGCTACTAATGCCTGTGAGAAATTAAAATGCTGTAATTATTAAAGTATAGGCTTACAATTTTGTAAAGCAGCTACATTTAAGTTCTGTAAAGCAGTCACATTTCATGTATCCTTTCTCCAAACAACAGTATGCTATGAGATCATGTTTAGATTAAAAAAAAAAAAAAAAGTACAAGTTTAGGTAGTCCTTCAATTAGAAAAAGTTAACAAAAACTGTCATAGAGCATTTCCCCTACCCTGGAATAATAATTTCAGCACAGTTTTAAACAAAGATGGTTTTACATCCTCAGATAACTTTATTAGCTCTGTGTCATTATAAGTGAAGTGATTCGGGTTTTTTTAACCCTGGCATTTGCCTATGATACATGTTAAGTTGTGGTATATGTTTTCCCAGTTTTCCTTATTACTAAAAGAATGTCAAAGGGATCAAATGTAGGCCTATCAACCCCAGTGGCCTGACAACAGTCTGCTTTCTAGATTTTGTATCAGAAAAGACACAGCAGAATCATTCCTCATTTGTCATTTTATCATATTCTTAATTTTATAGGACTTCATCGTATTGACAAAGATGTTTCTTTCAAGATGAAAATGGAATGATGAGATCAAATTGCATAAATATAATAGACTTACTTGTATCTACTTAAAGAAAAAACAAAAAGCATGTAAGTGTTCCACACTGTGCTCCCTGAACAGAACAAGTAGATGCATTAAACCACAGGGAATAAGCACAGATCTAAGTTAGCCCGTTTTATATCTGATCTCACCTCTGTGAATGTGTATGATGTCATTTTCACTTGGTGTTGGCCAGTTTGGTACTCCTAATTCAATGTCTCCTCGGTGATTTGTTTTCTCAATGGGGATGTTTGTAGGTTCAGGCACATACATCTCTGTGAAAAGAAATAAATGTGTTTCACAAATTGCAGGCTGTTTAAATTCCCAGTGCTACTCCTAATTCAGGAAATATACCTGACCATCTGCAGTGCTTTGTCATATGAACCTTTTCATTTGTTTCAGAATTTGCACCATGACTAGTCTAGGTTTTTGTTTTAACACTTCATACTGTACAGTTCATACTGCACATGGGATGCATGCTTGCTGCCATTATATATAGTCGTGTGGATATATTTGCTTTTGAAAATACCATTTCAGAATTCACACTTTACTACAGTGTTGCTTCTTTGTGATACCAAACAACAAAAACACCACGGGGAGGCTGTGTCTTCCCAGGTGATACGTAAACAGTCACTGCTGGTTTCTTTGTCTTCCTTTTTTTTTTTGTAATCCTCAAAAGCAGGAGAATTGCAGGAAAGGGTACTGCTGAATCTCCCCAGTTGTCCTGCTGGAAATAGGATTAATCCAAGGATGAGCAAACTGCTGCAGAAGTGTATCAGGACTAGTGTTAAAAACCAGTTGCAATTATTATGTCCCTAGTGTCCATAGCTAAGAAAATTTCACATTACTTCTAAGCCAGGTTAAAATGATAAATAAGGCAATGAGGTACTTGGAAAGTAATGAAGAGACTCAAATCAGAAATGTTAATCATTGACAGAATCTGCAGAGATGTACAAATATTAATTTTCCTACTTCACTAATGCATTTCCATAGCCTTGTGAAAAGACAGAGCAGGGACAACCAACTAACTTTTGAGATCACAGTTCTCAGAGTAACTAAAATTCAAACTACGTATTTGTACCATATGCTTATCTGTTAAGAATATTGATTTTCCTGAAGTCTAAACATCTGTTGTCTTCTTGATACTCTTTAAATATGGACTGATGTTCAAACACCAATTAAGAAACCTCATTTATCAGTCCTGGAAAAGCAGCATTACAATCACCTGGGTTATCACCTCACATTACCTGGGCACATGGGACAGCAGCTTCCCTCCACATTGATGGGTTCAGCACAAGGGAGAGGTGGGCAGCTGACAGTGGAGCAAAGGGTCTGACCCTGCAGGCAGTAGCAGTGCGTGCAGCTGTCAATATCCCAGCGTTCCTCATCTGCGTATGTTTTTCCACTGAAGTGGCAAACCACTTTCTTTGGAACTGTATCTTCTGTTGAAAGAGAACAGTGGTGAGATCATGCAGTAATGGCCAACTACGCACAAATCCCATTTCCTCCCCAAACACAAGAATGAAACACCAGCACCAAAGAAATCTCAGCTGTAATTAAAAGACCCTCTCTACCTCTTCCAGAAAATCTATTTAAAAAAGTGTTGTTTTCGCTTCTTTATGGAGTACATAATGAGCCTGGGCTGCTTCTCCTCATGCAAGAAGGTAGAGGACACATGGCTGGGACATGAAAATGATGCCAAAAGTGCTGTGAAAATTAAGAAAACCTTTTTTTTTTTTTTGCTTTTTTTGTTTGACTCTTTGAAACTGCCAACTACTCCTTTTCCCTGTTTCCTGGTAAATCCTATTTAACTAAGAAAACAAACCACACTACTTACATTTCTAACTACAAGACTCATCAAGAAAGATAAACTCAGTCTGGAATATTCGAATAAAAGATTAGGCAGGATGCCTAGAAGGATGAAGCAGCTCTCAGGTGACATAGCTTGAAGTCCTTAGTCTATTTATTGCAGTAAAACAGATTTGAAAGTGATTTGATCATTCCCTGTAACTGCATCAATGGAAACCCCAAGAAAAGGGCAATCACACTTTTTTTTAATGGTTAGTATTATATAAATTAGAAATTGGTGTCAACCCTCAGGAAAAAAAAGCCCAAACCAACACTGAGGTTCCAGAATATCTGTCCCAATGACTGAGAGCTGTAAAACAACTTTTCAGATAGAATTTGGCACAGTATATGTAACAGGGACCTGGACTTAATAAACCAAGTACATCTTGGAAAAACACTTAGAAGCACTATGCTTTGGGCCTAAGCACTCAATACACCAATATTTTTATGGTGCATCCTATGCAAGCCTTTTAGGTGGTTTGCAGCATACCTCCTATTTCACTGAGAAGACAGTCATGAATTGCTTAGCGTAGGATGTTTTTTGCTGCTATAGCACTTTATAGATAATCCAAATAAATCTACCCAGCAGAACCTCCAAAAGCCAAGCAGCACCTCATTTTCATCTTAGCTTCTTGCTATCTTTTTTCCTTAGAGCAAAAGTTTCTGCGATTAAACCTGCTGATGACACTAATTTGCAAATTAAGCATATGCATGAGATAACAGGATGAAATCACAAAGTAACTCCTTAAGCTGTCAGAATACTGGTCTACTACTGACACACATTACATATGTAAATGTGCCAGAATTACCTCTCAAATATAAATAAAACCTCTTAAGTAAACAATGTGGCCATCTGTAGAGCTTTTAATTAGTGACAATGTAATAGACTGACATCATCCAGAATAACAAGGTTAGCAGTCAGCAGACCAATGCAACAGAAATTCAAATGCAAAAGAAGACCAGAAAGAAGTACTACAGTGAAAATACTAACGGAATGATCTAAAAATGACGAATGCTTCAGTGGTCCTTGGTATGGGTATCCCATGATTTCCATGGCTATAAGCATGGCCCCAACCCCTCCAAGTAGGTGATTTTGTAAGTGAATATGGGGTGGACACGGAAAAGGAAGAGTGAGACGAAAAGGTGGCTGCAAGCTGCAGAAAGCACACCGGTTCTTCCACAGGTGACACGTGTACTGGCACACAGAGACAGTGGAGCCCTGTGTCAGTCTCGAGGTGCATATGGCTGGAGAGGGTTAGACACACAGTTTGAGTGGTCCTCTATTGCTCATTACCTCTGCAGGCCTAAAGCTGAGCACTCTCTGTGCACTCAGGGATGATTTGCTACCTTGTCCCACTCAGGACAGCTTCAACTCAGCAGTTGGTGTGGCTGGAAGAGTCCTTCAACTTCCTCAGGATTTTCCAAGTTTGTAAAGAACACATTCCAATACAGTAAATTTCTTTTTAGCAAGATGAAACACAGATAAAATCACAACAGCAGCATTGCACCTTTGAACCTTGAAAGGAAACTGCTAGGTACTAAGAAAGAATTATCCTGTGTGCATCTCCCATTCTGGTGTCCATCTCTATGCAAGTGTAAGTACAGGATGAAGGTGAAAGCCACAATACCAACAAATGCTCAAGGAGAGTGGAAACAAGAGAGACTTGAAGCTAAGAAACCCACATACAAAAACGCACTTCAGTATATCATGTCTAGCTCTTCCTGTCTTCTCTCAAATTTCCTCTAGATGCACCAGGAAATCAATCTCATCTTGTAAACAATCAAGCAGTCATTGCTGTGCTCTGTAGAAGACTAATCTTGTCTCTAATCAAATAGATTTCCCTTTATCCTCTCTGAAGTATAAGGTTGTCTTTCTAAATTAATCTCCCTCTCCACGAGAAAGAAGAATGTTGAACAAACAGGATGAATGTGAGGATTCAGACAAGTAACAAAGCATCCAAAGCCTGTAAAATTCTGGATTTGAATTTATGCCACCTTGTCAGGTATTAGCCCAAACTGGTTCCAGAAACAAGCAGAACTAAACACAGTGCTAAACCTCTGCATAATTTCTGAAACTCCAGCAAATGATGAAGGCTGGTTTCCACAGTTTGTCTACTTTATATTTTATCAACTATTACCTGAAAACAGTAAGGAACCTGCACAAAGATGTGCTTCTCAAGAGTAAAACAGTAAGAAGCCAAGACAAAAATTAAGTACATGACCTTAATCCTCCTACAGGCAAGAGGTACATAACTCATAGAAAACAGTAAAAAAGTTAAGTTGCCATGAGTTTCAGTTATTTAGACCACAAAACATTCTGACAACATAGTGCAACTTGGATTAATAAAATGTATCATCATTCAAAGTCTTCATATCTGAGCAATAATGAAAATCTGGCTTCTGCATTTTGTATTGCTGAGCAGTTGCTACTAAAAAAGTCATTAAGCATTTACAGCTCACACATTCAACTATTTGCAATATTGTGCAACTATATGGGATTCACAGTAAATTAATTAAAGCCCTATTTAAATGCTGTGTGTATATATTTGTGAACCTGACATGGAAGGTGTAGGCAACAAGTTCTAGTGGTTTTATTTTTGCAGTTCATGGCACTAGCCCCTCGTGATGCATCCCTTTCTTCACATAAAGAATTTTCCCATATAGTACAAAGGCTCATGTTCTGGATCTACCGGTTTGATTGCCCAATGCTGCATACAGCATTTTTTTAAATGTTGAAATGTATTCTGGATTAAAATGATCCTTATGGTTGCAAAGTCAATCACAGGGAGAAAAGCCTGCTGAAAGACAATTGTCAAAGAACCTTTAAATCCTCCCTATGTTTTATGCAAATAATAATAAGGATAAACAATAAGGTAATAATGAGATAACATAGTATTTTCCCCTCAAAATGTCCTTATCAGGAATCTAAGTAGGATTCAATGGGCAAATGAAATTTTTGTGTCTTCTATCTTTTCCAATCATTTATTTGATGGACTTCCTTGTGTATTCTCTAAAACTTTATCATCTATTATTGAAGATATTGTATCTGTAACAAATTAAAGATTTCAAGACCTCTATCAATGGTACATATCTGAAAGGACTTCACAACCTTTCTGACATATTTCTGATGAATAATTATTGTTTACAGATGGGCAAGCTGATTCACATGCACACTTAACGATACTTAAAGCCTGTCAATTTTATTATATGCCTTTTTAATGAATTCTTTTCTACTGTATCTCCCCCTACTGCTTTTGGAAATGAAGGTTATAGTAAGCTCTGAATACTTTCAAAAAATGCTACAAGGACTCACTTCCTGGTTTTGTTTGGGATAGAGTTAATTTTCTTCCTAGTAGCTGGTGCAGTGCTGTGTTTTGGCTTTAGTCTGAGAATAATGCTGATAACATACTAATTTTTGAGTTGTTCGTAAGTAGCACTTACCCTGAGCAAGGACTCTCATGCCCTGCCATGAGGAGGGGCATGGGAAGCCGGAAGGCAGCAGAGACAGGACACCTGACCCAAACTAGCCAAACGGGAAATTCCATACAACAGCATATCATGCCCAGTATATAAACTGGAGGAAGTTACCCAGAAGGCACTTGGGGATGGGCTGGGTATTGGTCAGAGTGTGTGAGTGATTGGCTGCACAGTACTTAGTTGCCAACTGGGGTTAAACCATGACAAGTTATTTTCAGTAAGTATATTATACAATTTTTCTCTATAGCACCTTCCATTCTATAGCCTTTGCACCTACTGTGAACTCACAAAAAAGGACTAATCTGTAAATAAATACTCCTATACAAAACAAAATGAAGTGATCAATAATCTCGAATTCTGCAACTTTAAAAATGCTGGCAATTTTCACTGTCTACAGCATCCACCATTTACTTAAACTCTAAATTCAAAACCAGTGGATGGTCCTTAATTCTTTATTCATTTTTACTATTAAAAAACCCCCAACAACTTGATTTTTTCTCAAATATATAATTTTGCCTCATTTCTATAGCTGTCTTTAGTGACCTTTCTCTTTTTTCCTGTATTTTATTTTAGATGCCTTATCCATTCTGTGAAATTTCATAATGCTTCAGTCTATTTTCGCCAGTCATAATCAGTATTTTCGTCATATTATTAAATTTTGACATATGTGCTACTTGGCAGATCTTTTCTATAAGCCATTTTTTGTGTAATGTTTTCATCTAGCAAGATATATTATCAAGGTTTCAGGAGGATGTCCTCTCAAGTTTGTAGGCAAATTACATTTGTATCTTTGTGCACTTCCACCTAAAATCCACAAATCATGATCCACAAAGCTCCCTATGCTGATTTCACTCTCCAGTTCAACTGAAGGCACAAACTGCATCTCCCCAGAACAGGCAAAATATGTTTCAGTTTGGAAATAAAACATCTTTCTTATTCCCAAGATGATAACAGCAAATTAGCAACTATTTTTATTTGCTCACCGATACAGTAAGGACAACATTGTCCTTTTCTCAAAACAGGCCTTTCACAGGATACTGGTGGGCAAGACTCTGAATAGCATCTAATCACGCCATCCATGCAAATGCAGCTAGTGCAGACATTGGGCTTCCAGGACTCTGCTGTCAGGAAAATATCACCTTCATCATTTTTGCAATAACTGGGCATGCTCTCATTGCTCGATGAAGAGGGCTGAAGAGGCTCATCTGTAAATATAAACAGATTAAGTTATTTAACTTAACTAGCTAACTTGTCTCGTATTTCCTGCCAACAGAAGGGTCACTCTTGAACACAATGGAATTGTAACACATTGGCTCACTTCTTCCAAACAACTGGAGGTATAGAAAGTTATGCCTTTTCAGGCCTTACATGTGACAAGGATCTTATGATGTGCTCTAGAATAAAATTTATGTAGACCTTTATTGGGTTTATTCAAAAAAAAAAAAAAAAGGAAAAATGAAAAAATAAGAAGGCCAGCAAAGTGAAAAACCATCGCCATCAGAAGCAGCCCCTCAGAATGCTCTGAACTAAACGGTATAGAGGAATAGAGCTTAAATTAGAGAGAGTAAATTTTAATCTAAAACTTGAATTCCAGCTTCTGCCATGTCAGTTCAAATGCTTGAATGATGCAAAGTGAAAAGCTATTATGCTGCTGTTGCCTTCACTACTGGACTTCTGTGAGCTAATTATAAACAGTTGAGAAACAAATGGTATTTGACTGGGTTTCAGCTTGATGCCAGTAGGTCTGGTTTAATTCTCATGCCAACACATGAGGGTGACACATTTCTGTAATGAAGCTGTATCTTGACAGACTTACAGATCAAAAAGTATGTGCAGAGAACATATAAGAAAAGGAGAAGAAGAAAAAAAAAAAGATACATAAGGGCACAGATTTAACTAAGTTGTGAGAATAAGCTCCTTATATAGCCAGTGAGAAAAGATCAGCTCCTCCAAACAGTATTATTAAGTTAAACAAATGTTCACTGTTATTAAAATTGAGAAAATGGAACTCGAAGGACTGACTGAAAATATATTTTACTGAAAATATTTTGTCAGAAAGAAAATCACCCAAAACACCAACAAATACCCTGTAGAAGAAATAGCAAAATTTTGTTTCTAAGGAAGACAAATATTTTCTCAGTGAGTTCACACAGAATTCCAAGGTTTGGACTAAATTTCCAGTGCAATTAACTCCCCCATTTGATATGTAAAATAGGAATTTGTGTTCATTTATAATTGCATCTCTTTCCTCAGGGGAAACCAAATCCTGTTACCTTCTTGATACTGTCAGGTAGTCTAGGAGGAATCTGGCACACCTGCTGGGCTGGAATGCTTTGATTTACTCAGCTGCCTTCAAGTCACTCTCAAATCACACCAGGTGAATGTAAGAGCAAACACAAGCATTTTATAGACCAAATCCCAAATAGGTAAGATAGAAATAAAAATGTTCACAGAAACCAAAGCATGCAGAAAGGAAAAGAAACAAGCCTGTATATGTCTAGCACTCTGACTACTTTCGAATGTTCTCTCATTCTGCATGTTTCCATTAACAGGTCACAGCATATTTCACAAACCTTCCAACCAAGGATTCTGGTTCTCATGCAACCCTTAAATTATCAGATTGCCTTCAAAAATGGTCAAACTTGAGGACTACTACTGCTCTTTACATGTATGGTATCTCTTGCACAGAGACAAGTTTTGCAGTTGAGGCAGAGGACTGCAGGCTCTCACTCTGAACTGCTAAAGAACAAAGGCATGGCAACAACCAACCTCACACATACCGAAACATTCAATATTCCCATCGTACATACTCAGATCAAAACAGAACTCTGATGAAAGCTGGTTGTCAGTGTATACCTGGGCACTGTGGGCAGCAGGAGTCCTGTGTGCGGGTGGGATTTTGACAAAGAAGAGGTGGACAGACTTCAGTCTCACACAGGACACGTCCACTGTGACATGTGCACTGTGTGCAAGAATCAATATTCCATGTCTCTCCTTCTACAAAGTATTCCCCACCAGGAGCATGACAGATTGATGGACTGGTGAGCTCTGGCTTCTGCACAATTATTTCATCTGAGAAAAACAGAATTGGAAGAGAGGCAAAATCAGTTGTGACTGTAATTATTAACAAATGTACCCAAGATTCATCATTTCTGTTACTACTGAAAAAATGAAGAATAACAAAACGTGCTATAAATATATTCTTCATGAAGCTCTTTCAACTTTGACACCTGCATCTCACAAGAAAAAAAATTGAGAACCAGTCTGAATAAATGCTAGTTAAGAGAAATCAGATGACTTCAAGGTTTTTTGGCATTTCAGAATAAATCAGACAAACCTTTGATATAGGAATTCAAGAGACAACTGTAATTTTCAGAAAAATCACACTGATAGGACAGTTTCTTTAGTGCTAAATATTTGCATCAGTGAAATTTCTGAAAGGACAGATAAGCATGTGCAAGTATGGGATTTAGGAAGTCCAGATTCATCTGTCTACCTTTCAGTTTCCTGAGTGATATGTATCTACAACATTTGGTACCAGATTAAAAAACACCCTAACAACAAAAAACCCCTGACCCAAACCCCTAAAAACCTATAAGCACTTAACATTGTTAAAAGTGCTTCATTGCGTTGCTCTGTTATAAATAAATAAATAAATTACGTAAGTCTTTGAAGTAGAAACTGGATCCAGGGAGATGCCTCCCTGCTCATGTTTCCAGTGAGTATATTGCACCTAATGAACCTTAAACCTTTTTCAAATGATTAATTATCTCTACACACCTGGCCAAAAGACTCACCCAATCTCTAACCCAGGCAGTATAGACAATAGATTTAACCTTCAATTAAGTAAGGAATCAAACATGTTTCCCTTGTTCTGCATGAGTGTCCTCCAAAGCTGGGGGAACTCACTTTACCTCCTGGTGTTCTAAAAGAGAAAATAAAGCTTTCCTTCACTTTGAAAGTGTCTAAGCACTTACCATTAAGAAAAGGTTATGCCACAAACTGCATCCTCACAGCCTACTTGAATGTCCTTTGCTCAAGGCCACTACCACATGGAAAACACAGCAGTCAGTTATTGTTTTTGCTTTCATTTCTGGAGAATGATCAGTAGAACTCAGAGAAACTGACTCTGGCCAATCTTACTCTATTCACAAAGTACTCATACATTTCTTCTTTGATGGAATTCTTTTACCTTTCACTGATTTGCTGATGCTATGCTTTTCCTACTGCTTACATTTATGAATCACATGTGATTCACTTGAAGTGAGACAGCAGGTCTTGTCACTGTTTGTTTTTTATTTCAGCTGGAACAACATGTTACATGTTACATTTTACAAAATGGCATCCTAACTCACTGTGGCAAAGGCAAATTTTCTGAGCCACCTCCTTTGCATTCAGTTCTCTGCAAAGTCACAGGCCTGTTTTGCTACAGCTCATATGCTGTTTATATAGCATAGCCAGATAGTACTGCTGTACATAAGGTATTGCTGCTCCCTTAGCAGCATTAATATTAATATATGATTTCAACTGAATTACTACAGATGTACAACTACTATACTCCTGAAGAAGCAACTAGCCAAAGAAATACATGCTTGCTTGATAACACGGCTCTGCAAAATGCTACAAGTGAATGGCTTTCTAAATCTTACAGGAAACCTGCAGCTTTTCACAAGCATTGTGACAATTCTTAATATATAGAAACATGGTTATAATGAGTGTTCTAGCAGTCAAGGTAATTTGCTCTGTTGAAAACTAACTAAACATGGAATTGAACGTAACAACCTTTTTTTTTTCTGGCCTGCAAAATGACCTCTGAGATCTGCCATTTCCCTGTTGATAGGTTAACAGCACAATTCAAAACTCAGTGCATCAGAATTGCTAATTATTTCAATATCCTCATGCCAGACATATTTGAGTGACATGCGCTCACAGTCTCACAATTCCAAACTGCATTACTATCTACTGAAAGCCATGATTATTATTTAACAACATCAGTGGGGAATCAATACATTGCAAAACAAAATCAGAAGTACGTTTCCAAGAAATATAAAACCTCAGTGGGAAAAACAAAACCACACAAGGACTAACTGGGACATATTAATCCATACACTTCTATATGCAATCACTTTACAAAAAATCTGTGTCTGACCTAGCACTGTAAGAATTTACACTAAATGTGATTTTGCTAACATAGAAGCTAGTTGACTTGTGCCTCAAAAGCAGGGAAAATGTCAGAGAAACCTACGCAGACACTGTACCTCAATGAAAGGGACACTACTGGGTAAGCAACTGCCCTTTTACACAGGAGACCAACAATGCTGGTGCTCAGAATCAAGCACTGATCTCACCCCCAAGAAATGCATAGCATGAGAAAATATGTACTGCTAATCTCATCCTGATCTTTTTTCCACAAACTAAACATTAGGCTTACAAATGGATTTACTCATTCTCCATACACAAAGTAATTAGTGACATTACTCTTATTTAAATGCTCTGATGTGTTCTGTGTTAGGTAAATCAATATACACAAGTATTCTGACAGTAGAGTGAAATCAGGAATGATTCTTGAGGAACCTAACAACAGAACTGCTGGAACTGGAACCACCATCCTATATAAATTCTGAATCTTGAATGTTTATTGACCATTCTATGATTCTATGATTAATGTAAGATTGATACGCTAACTTGTGCCCATCCATCCGAAGTATAGCATCCCCTACAATAGTACACAAATCATTATGAAAAGGTGAATGACTACCGCAGGTACTCCAACAGTTCTGAGCAGCCCTGACTTCTGGGTAATACAAGTGAAAAATAACATCCCTGTCAAGTGATGTGACTTTAGGAATATGATATTTTGTAATTGTTATTTCCTGTTTGTCTGTTCCTCCTGGAACAATATTGACTGAATATTTTTGTTGTTGTTTTTCTTTTTTTTGCCACACTGAGGTTTCACAGGGGAAAGAACTGTATTATTTAAGACAGACTGTGAATGTATCTGTGTGTAGGGAGCTGGACAATAGAATGACAATACTTGATGGGATATATACAGATGAACACTGCATATTGCTGTGGTGAAAGTGCTCCAAGCTGACAAAACACTAGTGTTCCCTTTAAAAATCTTATGCTTTCTTAATTCCCCATCAGACTAGCCAGATACTTGACAATGGAAGAGAAGGAAGTGAGCAAAGGATTGCTCCCCTAGTTTGCATAACTTACTGTTTTCATCTCAGCTAAAAATTTCATTAATGGTTGTCATTACTAGGATGCTAAGCATTAAGAGATTGGCCTCATTAACTAAGTACCTACTTAGTACTGAAAATATTTCCTGCTTCATGAAACCCAGTGCCAAAAGTAACACTATGGCTGGCCATGGAACCACAGTGCCCGTCCTCCACACAGGAGAGTAGTGCGGACTGAGGAAAGGCTGAAAGTGAGACTCACAGTTTTTGAAGTCTTGCATCTTTTGGGGGGCTAGGTTTTTCCAGTTACCACAAAGCATAAACTCCACTGGAGATCACAATTTGTCCAAATAATCTAAAGGGTTAGGTTATCTTAGGTCCTATGTGTCTGTCACTTTCAGAAAGAAGATCTGGCTGCTAATTTTCCCCTAGGATTTCCTGTTCTTTACAAAGAATTTGAAGCAGTTCATAAAATGTTTATATCCTGCTACTGCTGTTTTACTGTTTTGCTATCTACAGTAGCATCATGAGCCTTGTTGTTCGTACTTGTAACACAACTTCAAATCAAGTCAGACAATACAAATTAATCTATCTAGCACTTTGTCTTCAGAATGATTCCTACAATATTTTAAAGGGCATTAATCTTATAGTGTACCTACACTCTAATGTATTTCATAGATGTTCTCATATTAACACTTATATTGTATTGGAACCCAACATTTATTGTATTTGGGCTTTCCCACTGGAGACACTGAAATCATCTGCTGGTGACATGGAGTTTTTCCTCAGAAGACAGAATCATGTTCAATTACTTAAGACATCTGTTTAAATGTGTATTCCTTTGAGGGGATGCGAAACATAGATGAGGAGATAAATTTTAATAAAACTCAATTTCAAATTAAAAAAGAGAAAATGCAATGGCTTATTATATTTGTTATTATAGGTAACAAAACTATATATAAATATTAATTTGCTATTAGAACTAATACAGACTGGAAACTTTTGCTAGTTTAAAAATTTCAATCTGTCAAAGATTAACATGCTAAGACTCACAACATAATATGCTTTAAGTACTGAAGTTCTCATTTTTCACTTGTGAGATCTTAATGAAAGCCACTTGTCTTGTTACATTTGGGCATAGAAACCCTCATAGATACCTATTACTGAATGATGTATGAGATTATTTTCATGTATTAGAAACAGAACACATATGAAATAAAACACAATTACAAAGCATATGGAAGAATTCATGTCACCTGGACATGATGGGCAACACTGCCCTGGATGTATGGTGGGGTTGCCACAGTTAGGAACAGGGCAGGTGATCAAGGCACACATTTCCCGGCCATTGTGACAGTAACATTCTCTGCAGCCATCGTGCCAGCTCTCCTCATTCTCATGTCGCCGCCCATCCATTGACAGGCAAGAGCCTGTTTTAACAGGAGGCATAAGAGAAGCAGTTGCCTCTGCAAAAAAGTCAAAGGGGAAAAAAAGTGTCCCAGTTAGCATGTGTTGCTTAGGAAAAAATCCACACCAACTTTATGCCAGGATTGCATTATTCTTAAAGCACATAGAAGACCAAATGAATAGTAGTTCTATCATTTACACTTAGAAACAAGGTAACAAAACACATAGAACAATTAAAGGATATATGAAGGGGATGGTGGGATGCAGTAGAATGCATTTCCTTGGAAAATATCATCTTTCTGTTGCTTCTATACTGTTTTTAATCATACAGCAATGCAATATTTGCTAATAATGTATATATATATAAAAAGAAGTGCAATGGAGTGTAACAGCAGAAAACATGAAGCATATTTAAAATTATATATTTAATATGGCACTGTATTAGATTATTTATAATGTGATTATCTGATAGCAAGTAGAATATAAAAGCATTTACAACAGCTAAGGATGGTCTTACATCATGAATGACAAAAAATTACAAGGAATTTTTAACATGGTCATGCTAGATACTGGAAATATTTAATAAAACACCTAGAGAAATTGTTTACATTATTATGAGAAATGAGATGCTTGGAAGACAACTGCTCTGACAATTTTGTTCCTCATTCCTGGCTTTTACCGAGATGAAAATACAGTAGCTTGAAATGCTGCATTACTTGCACTTAGCCAGCACATGGAAGCATCTGGTCCAGGGAGGATAAAGTCTCATTTGTATCTTATGTGGTATTTAAGTGCTGCAGGATTCAGATTCAATATATTCTTGTTAATCAGCAGAGTGAATTTAGAGCCCAACACTCCCTCATCCACATCATTACGATGATAAGGATTTAAGATCAGTTTGTCAGTGAACTGACTTGTTTTCAGGGTATGCCAACCATGTTCTACTGACATATATATATAAGGTTATTTGTATTAAGTTGCTTATTTCGTTTTCTGTTTAAAAAAGGATGCAGTATGAAAAGTAGTAATGTTTATATGTAACTTTAATCATGGGTTTTTTTTGGTTGTTTTTTACTAAGTCAGCATGTCTTCAGCTGTGGCAGATCTATCAAAGGTGGTCTCAGACCCAGAAGCAGATGGTACAAAGTTAGTTTGATGCATGTCATCAGAGTAAGAAGCCAGCACACAGAAATTACAGTAGTATACCATTTTGTGAATTGAAAAGTATAAGGATAAAACACTTCTTAAATCAGACTTCATCCTATTGCATGAACAGAAATAATAAGTGTGATACGACTGCAGAGAAGGCAAGTTCAACCTAAGATACAAGTACAGGAGCACTGTAAATTTCAATGAGGTACTATCTCTACTAGTTTGAAGCTTGTCACTACTGCTAAAGTACAATATCCAGTTTTTGAACTGTGAGGAGAGACCAAAATAACTGGGTTTATTTCATTTAGGACACCTCCTCTCCCCCACAAACAACAAAACCCACAAACATGCAGGGGGCTCCAGCTGCAATCCCTTAAATACTAAAGGGAATGGTGTGTAGCTGTTCCATTGTGTTTGATGAGCTAAGGACAAGAAGTAACTGGTACAATTTGTAGAAAGGAAGAGAAATATTAGAAAATTAATTTTAAATTGTCACATATCGGTAACCACAGGAAAACATTATTTAGAGTTGGGGGGTGGGGGGAGTGTCTGTTTTTTTCCTCCCTTTTGAGAGTGCAGATTCTTAATAAATTAAATCTTAGAGAAACATCTGTCAAGGATTATCCAGATACACTCTATTTTATACAAGGGCAGACAAACAGACCCTCAGTCTTCCAGAGAGCTATCCCAGCCCCGTACTTCTATTAATCCTAGCATAAGCTATTTCTGGCAGAAGCAATTTAGAAAGTGGAGCTAATTCACAGGCACATTCACTCTTACACAGTGATTTTGGGTCAAGATTTTAACAAGGATTCACAGTCCCCCAGAACATGCTGGCAATTGCCACCATTATTCTTCAACAAGTTGCTGATGAAGTGATGTTGAAGTGATTTGCTCAAAGCTTGGTAATTTTATGATCGTGATATCAATAAATACTTCTAAGAGAAGGATCAAATTACCTTTCCCAAATACTTGTGCATGCTTTAAAATACATTCTGGTTAAGGAAAGAACTTAAAAGTGTGCATACATATAATTAGTAACTGAAGAGTTGCATGTGTTTGCGGTGTGGGATGCCATTAGGGCACACCTAAGGGAAAACCCTGTGTAAATTCCATCACAGAACCACAACATTCAGGAGAAGTGTATTAACTGTGATCATGGAGACAAATTACAAGATAAGTGATGAAAACGATGTGTCTCAATGGGACTCCATTCAGCAGTTAACATTTCTTAATTTTGAAAATTTTTTTTCTGGTAAAAGTCATACAATGCAAGCTTATGTCAGTGAAATCTCTGTCTGCTTCTCATACCTGCAAGGTACATTTATGACTTGTAATTTATTTGTTTTTTCTAGAAAACTTACAGTTTTGTTATAATTGTCTGCAATGTAACATGTCATGTGGAAAAAATATAACATTGGATCCTTCTGACTAATATGACTGCATGTTTGCCTTCAACTACAGGAGAGTGACTTAAGGAATTCGTACCATTTCTTAAGTCCCATGTTCCCATAGCTTTTCTTATTATATTACATGATTTTTTAAATGTAAAAAAAAAGATTGCTTAAAAAGTTAAGAATGGAGTCATTACACAAAGCAGTGGCAAAATATTCAGAAGTACTTGGCTATAGCTAGAAATCAAAACTTGCAAGTAAGAATCAAAGAAAATAAGCATGAAAGAGTAGTTAGGATCAGAGAGAGCCTGAGCACAAATGAAGTCATTAAATGCAACACGTGAAGATGAGCAAAGGAGGAAGTCAGATATCCAGAGTAATACAAAACATAAACTAAAAATCTCTTTAAAAGAGAGACTTGTTAAAAGCAGTACGAAACTAAAG
This sequence comes from Melopsittacus undulatus, assembly GCF_012275295.1. Classification (NCBI taxonomy): domain Eukaryota; kingdom Metazoa; phylum Chordata; class Aves; order Psittaciformes; family Psittaculidae; genus Melopsittacus; species Melopsittacus undulatus. The sequence continues at coordinate 97,081,329 of NC_047529.1, read as the reverse complement.
CAGACAACAATTGTAATCTCCACTTCACACTTGGTTATGAATTTGGGATGTGGCACATGTGACATCTTTGCCTTAAGAACACCCAGCCTGTGTTAGCACTCTCTCTACAAATTCTTCCTTGAGTCTGCCTGAGAAGTGTCCAAGAAACAGCACTCTAATTTTAGATGGGGTACAGGGCATCTATCAAATAAAAAACCTGAGTTTGTAAAGAAAAGATGATGGTGAAGGACCCAGTATGAACACTGCAACTGAAAAATAATCTTTCTCAACTAGCTTATTTCTAGTAGTTACTTATTAAGATCCTGATCTAATTTTTATTAATGGTAACAAACTGATTTTTGTGACTTTGTAAAGGGAGATGAAAGTGGAGCAGAAGCTTTCTGTTGAAGCCAAGATGAACACAGGTAATAACAAACACCTGCAAAGCAACACTCTCCTTTGATAGAAGTTGAACTGCCTGCCCCACCAGTTACCATATTTCAATTCCTACATATTCCATGCTGTATTCTTTCTCTTCTGCTCTAGCTTCCAACCCCTTTGAACACAAGTTGCAATTGCAAGTGGTAATGCATTCACACGTACCTCTGCACTTGCAGATAACACATCCATGACTGTTCTGCTGGAAACCCATTGGACAGATTTTACCACAAGGCAGGTCCGGACATTTCTTACACCGACAGATTTCACAGCCATGCTTGTTCTTCCTAGATGACCAAAATAATTTGTTAAAGGTCAGCAGGTCACTTCAAATATCTACACATCATGCTTAAAGTAAAAGCATTACCTAAAGATGGGACTGATCAAGTAAAGAAAATTATCATTAACTGTCACCCTTATGTTCAGCAGGTGTATGGGATGTACAGGTCTCCATCCCTGGCATGTGCTCCCTCCATATAACTGCATGTATTTGCAAGCCATAGCAGATAATACAGATGTATGTATTTGTAACAACTATTAATGATAATCATTTTTTTGTTTTCAACTGAAAATATAGAAAGAAAACCTTCTAAAACTTGTGAAAAAGTTAGAGGGGTAGGTAGGAATCTGTTAAAATCCCTGTGTTTTTGTAACGCAAATTAGTGTTAATTTTCCCCCTCCAACAGTAAGTACAGCAGATTTCCTCTCTTGCACATTGACACTATAGAGAGATCTATGAAAACATTAAATAAGCAGACAAAAAGCTGACTCAAAACATCGCATGTGGAACGCCAGTAACCCATATAAAAAGTAGGGGACACAGTAACATATTTTGAAACAGAAAAAAACAGAGAACTTTCCAGCAGACAGAGTACAGACAATCAAGAACACAAATACTTCCAAACTTTCCAGGCGAAGCTAGGCAGGAGTCTAGGGCACCACCTGACAGCATCTCTTCACAGCACCATAAACATGCTGTTTCTGAGAATCCCATACTGGAATATTTGCTTGTCTTTTTTTCTTGTTTTCAGGAAGACTGATAATACCATTCACACTTCAGGCACAAGTGTACTATATCTCTTCAGAGAATCATAGAATCATACAGTATTTAGGGTTGGAAAGGACCTCAAGATCATCTAGTTCCAACCCCCCTGCCATGGGCAGAGACACCTCACACTAAACCATATCACCCAAGGCTTCATCCAATCTGGCCTTGAACACTGCCAGGGATGGAGCATTCACAGCCTCCCTGGGCAACCCATTCCAGTGCCTCACCACTCTTACAGGAAAGAACTTCCTCCTTAGATCCAATCTAAACTTTCCCTGTTTAAGTTTGAACCCGTTACCCCTTGTCCTATCACTACAGTCCCTAATGAATAGTCCCTCCCCAGCATCCCTATAGGCCCCCTTCAGATACTGGAAGGCTGCTATGAGGTCTCCACGCAGCCTTCTCTTCTCCAGGCTGAACAGCCCCAACTTTCTCAGCCTGTCTTCATACAGGAGGTGCTCCAGTCCCCTGATCATCCTCGTGGCCCTCCTCTGGACTTGTTCTAACAGCTCCATGTCCTTTTTATGTTGAGGACACCAGAACTGCACACAATACTCCAAGTGAGGTCTCACGAGAGCAGAGTAGAGGGGCAGGATCACCTCCTTTGACCTGCTGGTCACACTCCTTTTGATGCAGCCCAGAATACAGTTGGCTTTCTGGGCTGTAAGCTCACACTGATGCCGGTTCATGATCATTTTCTCACTGACCAACATCCCCAAGTCCTTCTCCACAGGGCTGTTCTGAATCTCTTCTCTGCCCAACCTGTAGCTGTGCCTGGAATTGCTCAACCCAGGTGTAGGACCTTGCACTTGGCATGGTTAAACTTCATGAGGCTGGCATCAGCCCACCTCACAGGTGTGTCAAGGTCCCTCTGGATGGCATTCCTTCCCTCCAGCGTATCAACCAAACCACACAGCTTGGTGTCATTGGCAAACTTGCTGAGGGTGCACTCAATCCCAGTGTTCATGTCAGTGACAAAGATGTTGAACAAGATTGGTCCCAACACCGATCCCTGAGGGACACCACTCGTTACTGGTCTCCAGCCATTGACCACAACTCTTTGTGTGAGGCCATCCAGCCAATTCTTCATTCACTGAGTGGTTCACCTATCAAACTGCTGTCTGACAGATCTCTCATTGATTACTACACCATTATATGCACACTGGCAATAAAGGGAAATCAGAACATCTAGAGGAATAGAGAAGAAATAAATTATGTAAATCTCCAGAAACACTGATTTCATACTGTAGAGAACTTCATGTGATTTTTAGTCAAAAGGCTGAGGGAAACAGTCATACAATAGGATGGAGAATGAAAAACTTTCTGTCCTCCTATCCGTCTATTTTTATCTCCTTTATCTCTGTAACCACAGTCTTTTAATTTTAAAAGTGCTTCTTTCCATTAATGTGTAGAGTTTTCAAACAGCGAACTCTGTTAAGCTTTTTTCTTTTCTTTTTTTTTCAGACAACTGTGAAAATGTTTTGGTTTCTTCAAAGATGCACGAGCTCATATTTCCAAATTATCAACCTTTGGTACTCTTTAGAAAAAAATTAAAAACGTCAAACAGATGATGATTACTCCTTAACTTTCCACTCTTTAATGCACTTTTAATACTTGCTTCTTTAGTGTCCTATTTATGACTTTGGTTTTTAATGTAAAACCAAAGTTTTACATCATAGTAGAGATCTGTCTTTCCATGCTTTTGATGGTCATAACAGGCTTGAAAGTCACATGAGGCTTGCTATTTTAGAGAAGAAATTGGCATGGTAGCAGTAGAGAACTGAACAAACGTACTGTATTTCTTTTCAGGTGTACAAAAGTGCAAGGGAAAGATAATCTCAAAGACAGGTTTCCTAAAGCACTGTCATCAGCTTGAAATTGAAAACTTGTTTTAAAAATATCTTTATCTTACTCCCATCTACCCTATTTGCCCATTAATCTTTGCTGTCATTTGTAAAATACTTGTCCTACATAGATCACATAGATTGTCTAACAGGACTGGTTTATGCACAGTTCAGTTAAAAGAAAAAAAAAATTGTGTTTCAGCTTATCTAAGTACAGGAAACATACAGAAATCTGTAATTTTCCTCTTCCAGCCAATATATTAAATGAGTCATACATACAGGCTAAAAATTACTCCTGTTTACAACAAGCAGTGTAATTCTGTGAGAGGCTGAACATTATCTTTTTCATAATGCTTCCTATTTGAAGATGAGCCAGCCAATGTGCCATGTGCCAGCCCATGGAGCAGTTCTGCCCTGTGTGATGTTCTCACCGACCTTCCACAACTCCTCTGAATGGGATAGAGTACAATGGGCCAGACAGCACATCTTACACTAGGGAGTGCCTGGGCAAGTCAATACATGGTCCAGAGCTGATACTCTCTAAGTCAGTGTTGGATCAAAGAGTCATTTTATCACATATAGGACTTCAAATGAATAGTTGCAAATTGCATGATTCAATATTTATACTTTTTCATTTTAACCTGTTTACCATTTTTCTTCCTTTTCTTCCAGATACTTTCAAATTCTGAAGATCTGTGTTTCCATTTTGAAGCATATTACTTTGTACTTTTAGTCTTATTCAGTTATACAAAGTAAGCCTAGTAAATCTAGGAAATAAAGCCTGTTGTATTATTCTCTTCTTTAACATCATAAACCTTAACATTTTTCTAAACTTCTTATGTGACAGTAACACACTATTTCTTAGACACTGGCTGTTTCCTCCACAAGTTTAGAAAATCACTGGGATTTGTGCCTGAAATTTGTATCCTTTAACATATTCTCCTTGACACTTGACTGACACTGAAAAATACTTGCACCTAGAACCAAGCATCTCTGTGTTTAAAGTGCTCTTGCAGCTCAAGGACAATATTCATAGGCCTTTTCCTAACCTTCACAGAAACTGAGTCATGAGTTCTTTATTACAGGAAAGCATTTCAGCAAAATGAATGATTTCATCGATTTCTTGAAATAAAACTAGGCCCATCTATCTTTTTTTCTCTTCAGTCCTCTTTGGTTTTCATTCAGAATATTGAACCATTTTTGGGTAGACAGACAGCACTAATGCAATGTATGTCCATGTTGAAGAAGATGGCACAGACCACTTTAGATTTCCCCACACAATCAGCTAGATTACTATTGACACATACCACAGATTTATTAACAATAATCACCTTAAGTGCTTGGGCACAGGTATCAGCAGGGTGATACTCACATGCAAACTAAGGACTCTATAGGTCTCGAGGACTGCTCTCAAAGGAAAATTGGTTTATTAAGGCGCAAAGTATATTAGGCTCCATGCTTGTGTTCTTATCTTTCTCATCTTCAGAGGTTTCTGATCTATGTGAACGATGTAGGACAAGTATTTTACAAATGACAGCAAAGATACATGATCTGGTCACTAATGAGGTAGACCTAAGAACATTACTATCAGTCACACACTCTGGAAGCACAGACCCAGGAATGGAAATTCACTCTTTTATCTTAAAGGAGCACTTTTTTTTTTCCTGAAGATTCAGTTTTGAAGTGAAAAACCAACCAAACAAAAAACCCAAAAAAACTGGAAAACCAAGTTCAGTTCACCAGAGGCTATTAAGGTCTCTACCATGTTCCAGTTAAAGTTGTAAAAATACTGTCCACCTTCCTCTAGACAAAAAGCACAGTTAAAAATAACCAAAACATGCAAACCTGCTCATTATGTGGAATAGAGTACTTCTTCCTAAATCCATGTTTTTGGGAAAAATATTGCACAATAAACTAGAATATACCAGAAACACATTTACACAAACAAAACAACTTTGGTAACTATAGTTCAAACCAGTCCTCAGCAGCAGCAGCAAAACATTTTTGATACTTCAATGTGAAATCTACATTGGGACTGCCAGTGAAGAAAAACAATAGTAGTAAACTGAAAGAAACCAAAAAGAGAAACAAACTTAACTGCTTTAGATACCACAGAATAGAGTTGGCTATGTCTGTGTAAATCCAAAACAGCAATGACAAAAGACATTAAATAGACCTTACTTATTGTTTTTCTCATAACTTTCAAATAGGCTAAAGCAAATGGCCTTGAAAATAGCAATTTTTTATGCTCTTGTACTATTAAAATTAAAACCAGCTTTTCCTGTTCCAAGCTGAATGTTATTCAATCACAGAATAAGCAGTTGAACACTTTTTGGGTAATATCAGCTGTCTCTGCTGTTAATGCTTGCACACACTCTTTGAGCACATGGATGAGAAAAATCTTCTCAGATCCTGTCCCACGGCTATGCTATTGACCCTGCTGCAGACAATAAATCATTCATTCATTCAATCATTCAACCACTCATCTTTATTTCATCCCTCTACTCATTTTCAGCCATTCTTGCTTTTTCTGAAGCCACTGCGCAGAATTTCTGGGAATGACAAAACTGATATCCCTTTTCTGTAAATTCCTTCCTGTTCTACTTCTCTCACTGAAGAAACGCCCAGCCACTCCTGAAGTCAACATGCCTGAAGATAATTTCATTAACCTTTCAATTTTAAATTCTTACTTTCCCTCTCCCATATTAAACTTTGAGGTTTGGAGAGAAAAGTGAAGTTTGTTTTAATCTTTGTTATCTTTCATTAGTTTTGTCTTATTTCAATACCGCCACTCTCATGAGTGCAAAAAACCAGAAGTAAGCCCAATTCTGTATCTCAAGTAACAGATACAGGATTATATTAAATGGTGTTTACTTTATTTTGCCGGACTGCTATTATGTAGGTATTTTTAAATTACACTAGGAATGCCTCAAGGATACAACTCAAGCATTTTTTCTAACTTAGAAAAAAAGAAGTGACTTAATGTTTTCAAGGGAATTTCCCCTTTTTTTTTTTTTTTAGTATTGCAACATATCTGGTTTTATTTTCAGAAATTAAACAGTTATGAAAAGCAGGCAGTAATATGGAATGGATCCATCAAAAAATAAAATGCATAATACATACAGAAGCCACCAGCCTGATTGCTTAACAATTTCTGTGATGAAAAATTTGACCAGCTTTTGTCACCCATTCCATAAATGAATAAATACCACAAATATTTCCTTACATGGAGAGAGAACTCCAGCAACAATACAGATTTTGAGCAGGCTTATAAAAACTTAGATAAGAGACAGCAATGTTCTGCATGAATCATGTAACTATCAGAAATGTCTCACTAAAACTAGTCCGCTGTCATATTAACATTAAAAAACCTCCTTGAAATACTAGAAAATCATTTGAATAAAATAAATGGCTATAAAATGAAAGGGTACCAGAGTGGAACACACAAATAGAATTTCAAAAAGCTACATGCAAGAGATGTTACTTGTAAGTAGCTTTTTCATCCTGTTCATCAAATATTCTTCAAACAAAATTTAAGTGTTACTTTGCTTTCATAATCTGCTGCTGGTTTTTTAAGTTGCTGTTTTTTCATCTGTTGATCAAAATCCATTTGGAAGAATACTTTAATCTCACATCAAGTAATGACATTTCAATTTTCCTACATGTTCCTCTGCTTTGCCACAAAGCAAACACAAGCATATGCCTGGATTTTGCATATTTTCAATATGTACAGAGATTGTATTAAAGATGCTTTCAGAATGAGAATACGTACAAGTATCCAAAGGGACAGTACTTGTCACATACAATGGGTTTGCACTTCTTAGGCCGCGGCCGACACTGACAGATCTCACAGTTGTGGGCGTCAGTCTGGAAGCCAAAGGAACACTCCAAGGAACAGCCTGAAATGAGGCCAGTGCACAGCTCCTCCCCTGCAAAGGACACATGCAGGTTATCACAGCGTGGAAACTGGTTATACCAGACAAATACATCTTTAGCAGACTAAATCTTCTGTTCCCTTTTATTTCGTAACTTAAGTACTAGTAAGCCTTACCTTCAGACTGTGCTAACTTTAAAAATATGTGACAGAATTCTCCACTAATGACCCAAACCATATGATCAGACACTACATGATGTCTTCCGTTCCAGTCAAGAACCTGGGGAGTAGTACCTGGAACCCTAAACTAGAGTTGATGAATTAAATGCACAGCCAAATGCCTCTAACATCCGTGAATGTTTGCCTTCAAGAAAACATTTAAAATAAAAGTATACTTTTCACAGATTATATGGGTTTAATAGGTTTCTGGTCAACAGAGCATCTTTATTTCTCCTCTATTTTAATAGAGCCGAATGAGATATATTAACAACTTCCATTCTTTATGCTGTTTGCTGTGAACTGTTTGGTGATTAAGACCTGCTTGTGGATTGCTGACATCTCAATTTCTCCAGTACAGAGAAGAATAATGGTAATTTCATTCACTCTCATTCAAATTTATTATTTTGAGAATGCTCAGCTGCTTTTAGTTCTTGAAAGAAGGACCAGAAAGACAACTCTTAACATGCTCTGGGATATAAAATTCATTTATTGGTTGCAGAGGTGAGAGGAAACAAAAAGTTAAGATGATTTTTGTTACACTAGGGATGTGAAACACGGGGAGAGGAGGAGGAGAGGCCAGGTAAAGGGAGGTGGGTTACAATATCCAATATGAGATCAAAATAGAAAAATGGGAAAATGAGCTTCTTCAACAGAAGACTATGATAGGTAGCATCCAAAAGGCTGACTTTTAGAGAGATATTTAAAGGATGACTGGTTTTCAGTTAAAACATCCACACCACTACAAAGCGCTGGTTATACAGAGAGCAGCTTAAGAGTGCTTTCATGGTGGAATTTGGGCCTACAAGTGCAATGCAATATTAGAGCCTTATCATCCCAAACAACAGTTCTCAGTTTAAGCAGGATGAAGATCATCAGGTTCACCTCTCCCACCACTCTGGTTTTATGCAAATCTGGTGTCTAAAGCAAAAAGGGTGCAAGTTGTTTTGTCATTCAGAATACAGAAAAAGAAATGCCAGATACTTTCACAACTTCTAGAGGTTTGTCTTTGTCAGCAGAGTACCAATGCCACAGGATTTAAGCATTTACTCTCAGACATATCTAACCTTCATGTAGCAATGGTAATCCTGACCTCAGATTCTTGAGGAACTCAGAAACACACATAAAACAACCTTCATGAAGTCTTAAAAGTTCTTCAAAGGATAGAGGTCAGGCTGATCCATCAAGACTACTAGGTCTTTTAAATACACAGCCACTAATGCTGATTTTAAAATATTGTAATGCAGAGGAAAATCCAATATTCTTCTCTGGTAAAGAGTGATGTATGTGTAATGCAAAGACTTTCTTTGAAGCAAGTTAATATAATGAGGATTGTTCTTTAATTCATAAGCTTTTACACTAGGATGCTTGCATACAATTATTGCCTGAAAGCATAGAGTGATAGTAAAATTAACTAAACTTTTCATTATGCATGACTTTATAAGGTAGTCATAATTTGAAAGTTAGACTTGAACATCGTAAGAATGCATGGAAAAGTCACCTCCACTGGAATATCTCCAAAACCAACTTAGTTCAGTTATGACCTTAGATGTCATATGAGTTATGATAACTCCTGGAGATGTTCTGAAATGATCAAGTGAATGATCCTGGAATTACACAAGTTGGATTTATCAGAATAATTCGCTTTCTGACGCATACTTTGTCATGAATATGAAGTGCTTAGGTGGCTGTCCATAAACATCAGGCTCATGGAAGACAGGTTGAGGAACAAGAAGGTACAAATGCAAAGGCAATGGGAAAAATGAACAGACATCTTAAAAGGTGAAAAAAAGAGCTGGAAATAAAAAGAAAAAAGTCTAAAAATAGAAAAGAAAACCAAATTTTTCTAATTGGCATATCTTTATCTTATTTGACTCAGATTATTTGTTAAGGAGAACTATCAAAGTGCAACACCCACGTCTGAATATCAAACTAGAAGATGGTAAAATAATGGTTGCTCAGAATCCTATAGATTTTTCCTGCAGTTTTTGTTCTCAGTATTATTCTCTTCTGCACTGATTGCTTTGATTTGGATAGTGAAACTGCTTCCAGAGATGCAAAACAAATTTTTCATGCATAAAGTTAGTACCCTGTAACTTTAAGTTAAAGGTGTCTGAGACAGTGCTACAGAAGCAGGAAGACGGTGTCTCATTCCAAGTAGCTTATGGTGTTAAATATACATAAAACTCAGTCACCTGACATATCAGCCAGAAGATCCAGTCTCAAGGCAGTATCTTTCTTGCATAGTGAGTTACTTTCAAAAGAACTTCCCCTTTATAAGTGGACAAGAAAGAAAAGCTCTTCAGAGCCTTGGGATGAATGACTGACTAACCACCACTGCCACCAGCAGTCTTAAACAGACACTGAAGAGCATACCAAAAAGTCATCAAAACAACATCAGGACAAGCTTGCTGAAGTCAACATAGGCCATTGTTAACATCTGAACTCACTAGTGTTATGTCAGTACTATACAAAGAAATCAATAACCTCCACAGACCTCTGCTGACAGTCTTTCTAATAAAGATGCTAAAAATTATGCCTTCTGCAAAGATGTTTGTTACTAAAATTAGTATGTTATTGTATTTCTGATGACATTACAAGCTGTGGGAGTGAGATTTAAATTTTCTATGAAGAAATTTAGTATCCTGAAAACCAGTGAATTCTGGGCTGCTTTCACATCTGACCTAAATTTCCCCTGTTTACACATCATTGATGGCTTGGCTTCGCAAGCGAAGATTTAAAACCACAACAACTAACAGGCAGTCTCAAAATGAAGTCAAATCTGGTACAGATACACAGCTTATGTCTGCTGTACAGGCTTGTTGAAAACACTGGACTAGTATATTAAATTGGGTATATGTGTGTATATATATATACGTTTTTCAGAAAACAGTGAGGGCATTTAAGATTAAAATGTGAATCAAATTCACTTTATGTAATTGTCAACTTGAAAATATTTCTATAGCCTTAGCTACAGCTTTAAGTTCATAATAAAAAAATCATTATAAATTTATTAGGAAAGGATAAAAAAAAGATTTTTCTGCGAAGGTTTTACATTTCAAGTGACAAATATGTAATTCTTTATTCTGTGGAATAAAGAGAACTAGCTCATGAAATTCAACCACAATGAACTGAGGAAATTTACCACGTCAAAATGTTAGCAGTTTTTTTGTTTAGAGGCATTCTCCACCTCTGCTTAGCTGAATTTCATAAGGAACCTGAACCCAAATCATGGAACATATTTGAAGAGAAGAGATCCAGCTCTAGTTGTGCTAACAACTGCATCCAAAGTATACCAGGGTTAATCAGGAAGTCTGAAAGGAGAGGATAAGAAGAAACATTTTAAAAGCTAATGTAAAAGGAAAACTACCTTTCAAAGTTTGAGAACTGCATTAGGCACCTGCACGGCACTTGAACTCGTAACAGAATGGGATCAAGCTTCTGAACACATAGTATAAGCCATCTTTATTTCTCTGACTGATCAGTTATATTGACATCACCTAGGGAGCTAAACTAATGATTAGATAGGCGGTAGACGACTAAACCAGAAGTAAAATGATGAATAGGAAACCAATTAAAGGGAGGACATCCTTCATTGTGCTACCTGGGGAAATACCTGGCTGGGGAGTAGAGTTCTTCTATGTCAATAGTAGAAATATGTTCATTAATTTTTCCTATGAAAAGTGAAATGTCCATGAGGTAATGTCAATACAGAAAACAATCCTCCTACACAAGGTAAGAGGAAGGCTTAGGGGAATAAAATAGTAATAGTGTGTGAAATATAATTCTGGAAACATAGTAGGTTGTGCTGCCCATAAGGAACAAACAAGAACTTGTGCTACAAACTAGAGTTCAAGTGCATGGCATTGGTTGATATCAGAATGGTACCGATGTGATATGACTTTGGAAAAAGATGAATGTGTTTCTGAATGTCTCAGGCAACAATAACTGTATTTTTACCACAAATACTTGGCTTTTTAATGTGAGGACAGACATACACTGAAACATAACAAAAAATTCTGTGAGAGTATCAACTGCAAGAACTACAGCAGAAGGCTAGGACAATAACCGTGGAAAGGCTGTTTGTCCTCAGCCAGTGATATTATTAAAATAGCCTGCTGATAGGAACAAATACTCACTCAAGGACAAACACAGAGAATACTTAGAGCAGTGAATACATCCCACACAAGACCATGCAATTTTCTTTCCCACCGCAAACATGACTGCAAAAGCTGCAGCAAAGTCAGTGACCAAAAGATCCATGCTTCTAGTCAGTCCTGACTAGACCTCACTACACTGGGAAAAGCTATTTTTTTACCTCTCTAAACACTGTAGCTCTAGCAAATACTTCATTCTGTAGTTTGCCACACATTATATGCTGACTTGGATACAGGAATTTCAAATTACTGGATTCATTTAGATCAATCTAATAAGATGCTCTTGGGGGAAAAAACAAAACAAAATGAACCACAGGTAGAAAGGGAAACAACAGTTGAAGATGAATTGGCCTTCCAAAAAACATTTGTGAATTATTAACAAATATGAGAACCAAGGTTTTTAAGCCTGCTCACTGTTACCAAAAACACCTTCTAAATATAGTGAGTTCTTTCTCAGCCTTTCTTCATCCACTCACAGATTCATACTGACTGTAATAATGCAAATACCAGAGTTTCAGAAGAGCATGAAAACTGTTTAAGGGGAATCTGTTTGGGATACAGGTGATGGGACATCACTCTGAAGCACGAAATGTTGTCTTAAGAAGAGATGATTATTAAGCTTATGATGAGGTCCTACACTGCACACAAACTATGTGGTGCTTTAAAACTCTTTTCCACTAAGTTCTTGTTTTCAAAACTAACACCAACTCTTCTTTTTAAAAGACTCTCAGATCACTGTAAGACTGAGAAGAAAGGTTATGTACAAAATCAACATGTGAGAGCAGTTGATGTGTGGATGTGACAGGCCCCAAACTGCAAACAAGACAAGAACAAAATTCTGCTCCAGGATAGGCACTGTTAGCAAATCTCTGCATCTGTGAGGATTCACTCAGCAGTCATATACTTCAGATACAACACAATCTTCTCAAGTATGGTACCTCAGATAAAGTGTATCTCAAAAGGAGTTACATTTTTTGGCACAAATTCAAACCATCAAATGTGTGATTTATTACTGATTTCAAAGTGCTCACATGTCCACCTCCCATGAACCTATGAATATTTGGAGTGTTATAAAATATTGCTCAAAAATCAAACTGAAAAGAAAACAAAATTCAATTCCGTGAATTGCATGTTTAGGTAAAAGGGGGTCTTCTGTTTGAACTTCTAAGAGCTCGATTGAAATTCCAGCTAACTCTTATTTAAAGGACAGCTTCTTGGTTTCTTTCTTCCAGCATATATATATGACATGTAAGAACTCTAAGCTCTTAAACTGGGGCATTTCTTTTTCTCCAATTTATCACTTTCCATGTGGATACACTGATCATTGTACTGTGAAGACTGGAAGTCATCTTTAGTCTAGAAACTTTCGAAAATGCATTTTAGAGATGCATAGCCTGTTGAAATACTCTTAGTTGTCAATCCTCTAATTCACAGAAAAAATAACTGCTAGAGAAAATTAACAGATACTTGACAAGAATTACGTCAGTATTTCAACTTGGCTTAGGCTGGTGTTCATTTTTTTGACAACCTGTAGCGTGGCTACATGAAGCTAGCTACATACCTTCACCATCATTATTTTCTTGACGCTGAGGATAGATTGAATCAGGAGAACTGTTTCACAGTACCTTTATAATTAAGCACTCCTCAGCCGTCCTCTCGGTGTGGATTGCTACTGCTGGTTAATCTTCAGGGGTGGGGATCTGGGGAGGCAAATTTATGAAGGAGAAAACTAGGTTACTTATCAGTAACTGGAATTCTCTGAATATATTGCCTCCACAGATCCACACTAACCCTCCCTCCTTACGTTAGAATTAACTCACGAGTCACAATAGCTGGATAAAAATGAAGGGACTGGGCACTGTGATGCTAGAAAACCCTGTTTAAAAAAATAATCTCATGAGTCCATTCAGGCAAATTACCCACCTGGATACTTGCTCTAAACAACTCTAGGATTCATATACCACATGTGACTTCATGAAAATGAATTTCTAGCAGTGATATCTCAAAGGTGAAATTACTGGAAAATGACCAAGCTTCCATAAACCTTCTGCCAGCACATGAGTGTGTTTGGTTTTTTTTCTTCACAAGTTAAGAAAAATTATCATCGGCTTCTATTGCATTATATAAACTGTAAGCATTATGAAACTCGGTATATTGTAATCTTCAGAGATACCCAGCAAAGACTTCTATCCTAGTGAGAAGACAGATAATATTTATTTGGCATGAGTAATTCATCATAACTCCACCCTCTTCAGGGTGCACTTCCACTATCTTCCACAGGTGTATTTACAATTAGTATTTCTATTTTGCTTAGAAAGTGTACTTTTTTCAGATCTGAGCCTAAAATTTTTAAGAAACATGCTTAATCCCAAATTTTCTATGGCTGTATTTCACTAACTTAGGTCTAACACATAATATCTATTCCCTTTCGCATCACTACAAAAGGATAAGGCATACATTTTCTGCAAGGTCTACAAAATTATTCCAAAATTCAAGATGCACTCTCCTTGCCCTGAAGGAGACTACCTGGTCTGTCTTGGGTTTTGTTTATTTGATGTTTTGTTTGTTTGGTTTTTTCTCCCTTCATAGAACTTGTTGCCAAATGAAGGTAACAATGGGAGATAACACTTGCTAAAATAGAAAAGTGTTACCTTTATTTTACTATTTTCAGGAATTTTGCATTGTCTCAAGTGTACATTTTGCATGACGCATCAATGCGTGTGATTACTCATCCCACTTTACTTTGAAAATGAAATAAGCATAACAGATGTTCATTTAAATAGACAAAATTAAGACTGAGCTCTGAAGTGTTCAGAACACATCTCTGAGTATGGGTTACTTACAGAAATAAAGTAATACTATACAGGAATAAAAGGGGTTGGAACTAGATGATCTGTAAGGTTGCTTCCAACCCAAAGAGTTCTATAATTCTGTGGATAAAATACTCAAACTTTGCCTGGGAAGAGTGAAAGGTTAGGAAAACCCACCCCAGACTCCAACTGCTGAATGATTAACACACACACAAAAAGGAGGAGTTAGGGATGCACTGTCCCACTGTAGTACCTTCAAACTTTTTCTTAGGCTTTTTCCTATCATGTCATATACTTTCAGAGCCTTGACTGCTGCTATTCATGGAAGACCCATCAATGCACTAACCTAACTTTCCCTACCTTCCAATCTGTCTTTGAATATCTACACAAATAAACTAAGTCCCACACTGCCAAACCCAGCTTCCATGTCAGAATTCCACTGAGTCATCAATATAAAACAGAGAAGGCATGACTTGCCAGAATACTGAATTCCATGCTGCAAATGTCTGCTAGTACTGAGTGAATAACAATACCTCCTGGAATATATTTTCTTCTCATTTACGGAAAAGGTATCAACACTTTTCAGAAATATGTCTGTATTTACATGGAATGGGAAAAGGAGGTGTTTTTATATCTAGAGGACTGTGTTAACACGTGAAATGGTAAGATTCCTAATTTTTGAATAGTGATTTTGTTTGCTTTGACAGACAAAAAAACCACAACATGAAGTGGATGATGACATACAGGGATGTGCAGAGAAAATGACTCATCCTTAGACTTCTACAATCGTGTCTCTCCATAAGGAGTCTGGAATTAATGAAATTGCGTAACAGCTGCATCGTGAAATTTTACCAAAGTTGCAGTTTACCTAAACTGTGAAGCTGAGCCTTCTAAATGAAGCAATCAATTTTTAAAATGAATAGCAGTGCTCTAGTTTAATTCAATTTTAGTGAGTTATGAAAGGATAAACAAATAACAAAGCCATATATGCTCTTGGCTATATGCTGAAAAGGACTTCATGTTCAATTTGTTTGGGGTAAAAAGCTGTAGTTAAAGTTGCAGGAGAGATTTTTCAAGGCTTTTTTCTTTTCTACAAATATAATACAGGGAATAGACAAGGCCAGATAAGATGCTGGTCCTCACTGCAGACTTTCACTGAAGAATGACTGAGTGTCCAGTAGACAGCCATCAGATTTGAAATCCTATGTTACTGCAATCAGCAGGTATTATTCAATGTGCCTGTTAGTCTCTAGAGGAAGAGGCTACAAATAGCTGATCACTGGCCTTGTTTTATTCCACTAGTGTACTCCTCCTCCTAAAGACTTTAATCCACACCAGTTTTCACTATGGAAGCAAAGGCCTAGACACTCCAAACACAATAGCAATTGCTACACCCTACAAGTAACAATTTTTTGTTTATTTACTTTTTTCTATTTATTTCTTGTTCTTGTACCAACTTATATATTTTGTTTGTATTTTTTTGGTAATGCATTTAATTTGTTTCCTACTCTTTTAGTTTTATTTGGGATATTTTTCCAGCAATTCTTCCTAAATCTTGGATTACACTTTCTTCCTTTTATCCTCATGTAGTGCTGCTGCTTTGGCTTCTATACTCTCCCCGTCAGTATGGTCATTCTTTCTTCCTCATCATTTGTGGTTCTATCTCTGCTCACTGGAACTTCCCCCCCTGTATCCATCTGTGCTCACCTTTTACTCAGTGGTAGTTTTACATCCTTTGCCTTGTAACTCTCCCTCTACTTTCTTTTTAATTCTATTTTACTTTACAGCATGTATGTTTTTACTGTGTTTTTACAGCATGTTTTTGCCTTCACTGCAAAACCAGGAAGAACAATAAAGCATGAAACGAACTGCTTCTTTTAAAATAATGTTCTAGGAATATTATGATTTGCTTCTTTTTCCCTTCTTATTCTATAGTTGGCTTGAGTCAAGGTGGATAAACTTGAAACTAAATTACAATAAAGCTGAAAGAAGTTTCATAATACCGTCCTTAGATAATTACTTCAAATAAACTTGTTGTACTGATTTCTGACTACAGGAATGTAAATTAAGGTAATTATGAATCACAATTTACAGCTTCAACTCTATGTTCTTCAACTCTATGTTCTTCCACTTTGTCATTTTGCTTTTATTTTGGCTAGAATAGGCTGAAATATAATGAATCTTCAGCAGTGATAGCTAATGAGAAATTAGCAAAAAAAAAGAAACTTTATTGGAAAGTAGAATTTGTAGAATTAGGATATAACATCTTCTAATGGTAATGCAGGCCTCTTTTACTCAAGCACTTTGAACCTGATTTAGTCAAGCAGCTTAGACCAGCAAGAAACAAGAGGTGCAGTATAAAGACAGTGATGTTCCCAAAAGTCCACATGAGCTAAAGATAATATACTTTCTCATGTTCTTAGAGAGTCAAGATGCAACTACACTGGTTTGGACATGAAAGTATGTAGGATCTTAAAACACAGAGATCTAGCAGCAGCATATTTGACATAAAACTCTCTCAGTGCTCACACACTCATTTGTCTAGAGCCTTGCAAGCGAGAGACACTACTTGATGGAAAAAATCTACTTCTGTCATTTTGACTGATAACCACGAAGTGATGAAGACTTCCAAGCTGTTATTTTTCTTCACTTTTTTCGAAAATAAATGTTTCTGCTGTCTGAATGACTAAGATTTTAAGCAATCTACAATTCAAGTTATTTAACTGAAAAAAAATCCAAACCACAACAGACAAATGAAGTATTAAGTTTGCTCCAAACAGTTTGCTACTGCAAAATGAAAGTAATTTCAAGCTAATCTGGCAAGAGAAAAATTCCCCTGAATGGGATCTTAAGAACTATTTAGTCAGAAACACTCCAAACAAGAACAGAGACTTCCTGGGATGCTAGGATGTGTACACATGCAATGTGCTAATCTAGGACAAAAAAATGATCCTTTGGAGTGACGGGTCATCTTTGCACCAAACTGGAGTGAAGGACTGCACACACACATACAGATGATAGAGTTTGTCAAGTCTGTTCATCTTCTTGTTTTTGTCAAATTCACCAATCAATTTTATAATAATAAAAAAAGGATAATCAAATTACAATGTTAAAAGTAGAACTTTACATTTCCAATTTTGTCTTAGAAACTAAGTACGGCTTGTATGCAATAGTGTTACTACAGAAAATTGCCCTTTCTATGAATACAACTTGTAATCAAAGATATTATTTCTGTATTACCATAATGACATTATTGCTTGCCACACATTTATTTCTTATTAAAATATTTGGTCCTTTAGCTTATGGAAACAAAAAATACACATTCCCCCAGTTAAAAAAGACAAGACAAATCCTTTTCTTGCTCCTTAAGCAAAATACCGACCCAAGCCTAACACTCTGTACCAATAAAGAATTTCTATTTTGATCAGTAAAATAATCATATTGGTTTAGACGAGACTGAGCAGACTGAAACCAAAAGAGGGGGAACAGTGTAAACACTTTAGTTGTGAAAGCCTCACAGGCTACAGGGAAGATGCAGAATAACAATTAAACTTCAGAGAGTTTAAACACACTCCTAGGCTCAGCTGGAAGGCAGCGTGACGCATCCTGCAGCTGAGACTAGCGATCTCAGACTAACACAGGTGTCCTTTGTTGGGCAATTCCAACAGCCACCTGACTTTGCTTTGTATTTCATCTGTAAACATTGAACTGTTAAGGAAACATATACAGAAAATACATTTTTGCTGCTTCACTGATACACACAGAGTTCTCACACGGCACAATGCTTTTCCTTGGGGAAGAAATAGATGTTAAAGCCTGCATATATATATGTGCATGTTTGTGTGTATATTTATGTATATATATATAGTACTCAAGACAGGATTTAAGAATATGCTATATAAATAAAATTATATATGGATATGTTTGCATATATCACACCTAGTTCCACCCTGTACCCCCCCCCCCCCCATATAATTTTCTATCATTCATTCTCAAAACCTAAATTTTGAGGAAAAAAAGCTGAGTTGAAAATAGGCTGTTTAGCAAGGGGAGTTTCTGAAGTGCACAACCCTAGATGCTCTTAAACTCTTTACATACATAGAGGAAAATGAAATGCGGATGTCTTATCAGACTTCTCAAAGCCTGAATGAATACTAAGTCCCAAATCATAACCTTTTCTACCTAGCTGTTAATTTTTACTCATAGTCAGACATTTTATGTTTTCCTCCCAACATATTTTAAGCAAGCAATGTCACAAACCAGGAACTTATCCTTTAAAGATGAACAACTATAAGGCACACACATACTAACACAAGCAACATTATTAATGGAAGAAACAGCATACTAGCATTTCCACATACAGCTTGACATACAAGGTAGAAGCCACTGCATTTTTGCATACTCACTAGTTTTGCACTGACAAATGCGGCAACCATTTTGGTCCAGTTTGAAGCTGTAGATACAGTCTTTTTCTGTCAAAGTGCAGTTCACCAGAACCTCACAGGTGGGTGGGCCTATTGTGATGTATGTGGGTTCTGAGGGCGAGAAAATATAAAACAAATAAATTTGAGATTACTTGAGTCTATTAATAGGCATACACAGTGCAACAGTGAAGAGAATAAACTTTAAGTAATTTTACTTCTGATTAATGAATATTCCTGGTAATCCCAAAACAGTTCAAGAAACTTTCTTTTGAAGTGATGTACATTCATTACAAACACTATACTGCCACATAAGGCTTCTGAAATACAGAAATGGGAAAAAATACTGTGGGTTTTTTTGATTATGAAATCATGTTTCCTGCACATGCAGTTTAAAACTGCATGCAAAATATGTTTTGCTTGCTTTTCTCTTAAAGTTTTAAATAAAAACTTTTACAGATTTCTTTTTTCACTTTAAAAATTGAACAGAGCTTTCTCCAAAGTGCAGTTGATTGACCATACCAAACTGTAAATCAAAGCACAAGACGCAGTAGATCAAATCTTCCTCTGTGTGAATAAGATCACTTTTACTGAAACTTAAAGCAGAGGAGACTCTGAATCCTAAAAGGGAATGTAAGATATACTGTGTGTGAAAGATCTCTGGAAACCATGTAACACGACAATTCATTTAAAACATCACTTCTTACAGTATACTTCTGCAGCACCACACTATGCTTTTAGCAGTTGAAGATACTATTACCAATTATCAGGTATTTATGGACAGTATACTACTTAATTTTGGTCACAAATTAAATATGTTTGAGTATGAAATTTGTTTTAAAAGTAGTCAGAAACATGAACGTGGTAGTCAGAAATACAAACATGGTTTAGTATACAAAGTTGTTAGAATAAAATAATATCAAAAACCTTATGAAAATAACAAGGAACCTCAACACTACCATCATAAACAGGACACAGAAGGAATTAAACACCTATTTTTCCTGAAGGACTTTTGCTCTGTGAGACTAATTTAGTCTACATTGTGTTTTTCATAGAACAAAGTCACATAAGAACCAACAAATTTATAGTTATGAGCATTATTAACATTATACTAAGTGTTTAGTAAACACAGATTTCATGACTTTTAAAGATGTAACTGTGAGCTTTCATTTCACTGTTCCAACTGTTTGAGTTTATCTTTTTCTTCCATTTCAAGAAATGAAGACAAAGGAAATTACATTTGAAAAAAAGTCAATACATGTATCAATAAATTATGAAAATATGATGAAATGATATAGTAATCACCAGGGCAATAAACCATAACATGTATTATACAGCATGCACATTTTCATGGATTGGAGATGGCTATACACGGCCACCTGTCGTTCTCAAACTAAATACATTGAAAGGCGGATTTTGCCATCTTTAAACCCTAGTGTTTACCCTCAGGCTGAAGGTAAAATACTACTCAACATTGATTAAGTTGTTAGAAGTATACAGTGTTATCTAAATTACAAATTTCTGGGCCTATTGGCTCCACATCCAGCAGGCAGCTTTTGTAATCATGCCTTCTAGTCAAGTGAAAATTATCCTGTTACAAAAAAATCAGCTTTTCTGCTTTCATTGTCTTTCACAATTTTCAGCTTTCATAGCTTCTCCCAGCCCTACTTTTCCCTTCACAAAAGTTTATACAGTGGATGAACATTTTTAATCCTTTTTAAATTACGTCAGTTAAGTACAGATTTTGGAGGGGAAAGCTCCATGAAAGGCACTACAGAGCGACATTAGATAACTTCAAACTTATCTCAGAGGTCACAGTTCAGATTCCTCACTTTGCTGAAAACTTCAAAGTAACATTTGAATTCTGTTGCTTGTGTAATTTTTTTTGTAGGAAAAGCAGCTATACACTCTGTATGTATATAAAACTCCAACAACAGCTTTGTTCAGAGACAAGGGGGACATACACATCTGTGTCTCTGCAGACCCCTCAAATCTCTTCTAATTCAAATTAAACCTTTTCCAGAGTTTTTGGGAAGAGTTTCTATGATTCTATAGATGATTCTATGATTCTATTCTATGATTCTATGATTACTAGGCTGAAGATCAAAGGAGATATTTTATAAATTCCTCTTAATTTATCATTTCACAACTTTGCACATGTGGCATGAGAAAGCATTGTATTCTAGAATCTATGGATTCCCAAACTAGAATCTATTTAATTTCAGTGAACTCTCTGTATTTGTTTTCAAGTTCACTCTGTAAACTCTCTGACTAAATCATACTCATATTAATATTTGACATTTGCAACTTCAACAAACCATTAGTTTGGGAATCAAGAACATATTGATATAGACCAATAATTTGATATATTCCAGAAACTCCATTAATTAGTCACAACTGTTTAGGACTCAGAGTATATAAACTAGTGTTGAAAACAAACTGATTTAAAGCATCTGGTGCCTATTCCGAAAACCTCCTTTCCTACCTCACTCCATTCTCTAACTGAACTAACCTAAACATGAAAAAGACCAAGATATAAGACTTATTCTGAAGCTACATTCAGGTTGGTGGTCAGCCAACCCAAGCCCTACATTGAAAACGACAAAAAATCCACTAGCAGCTAAAACCGCTACAAATCATATGAATCATTAATGTTACCCAAAGCAAAGTTCACAGACAGTAACCCAGGTCAGAGAACTGGAGAAGACCATGGCTTTACCGTCTGACTACAGAACAGTTACGTAAAATATGTAAAGAACCCACAAAAACACACTGAAAGCTGCAATGCAGGTTAGTACTGAGTGATCCACTTGGTTATAAACTAAACTTAGAGAAAAACGCAAATGTGTTTCACCTCCATCACTGACGTTCACCCATCAAGATAACTTCTCTGTGATTGCAGGTATAGATTATTATCATTAAAAAACCCCCAGCACATATGTTATGTGTTTTTCATGGTGCCTTTTCAAACCTATACTTCTGTGTTTTGATGTTCTTGTGTCTTGGACACACAAACACAACAATTTTTTGCCCCCTTGATATATTCAAGTACTGTTATTTCCTACAAAGGACAAAATTAAACTGTCATTATTTTAATTTGAAAAGTTTTTGTTAGTCCTGTTCATTGTGTTTTATTATTCTGCCACGTCCCACTTTTGTGTCTGCTCTAGGCATCCTTAACGCTTCCAGACAAGCTCACAAATCTATTTTTTCTCCCTCCTGTCCCTAAAGGTAAGCCCTGAGATAAAGTAATTTGATATGCATGCCTGCTTCTCAATGAGCTGCAAGTAGAGGACAAAAGAAATAATTTAATTCCCTACCCCCACATGTGCAAAAATGCAGCCAGGAAAAAAAAAAAAAGAGGAAAAAAAAGGGAGCCCCACCTCCCCCCCCCAAAAAAAAAAGAAAAAAAAAATCAGCCCTTTTCACTTCGCTAGACAAGACTCAACAAATAAAGCCAGCTCTGCTCTGCCAGGCTTCTGAGTATCTGAATTGGTGAGCAGCAGCTAAGCTTGAAAAAGCATGTACCACTGACTGCATGATCAGAGCTAAGCCTTCACTGCTGCCCTTGGTAGAAACAGCAGAAGAAAGTTCTAGGGCACAAATGGGTGGGAAAAATTGAGGTTGTTTCTGTTTGTGTGCTTTACCAACAATAAAGATATCCTGTAGAAAGAAAGAGAGTGAGAAGAGGAAAATAAAGAGAAGGGGACTGAAGAGAGACTAGATGAAAACTGGATTTTAACAGAGCACATTTTGATGATAATAGATGTCAAGTGCTTATATATAAGGTTAAATGCATTTCTATTAGAATGTCTTGATTCCATATCTGCTTTCTGAGCTTGATACTTTCTATGCTGAATTTTAGTGCAGAGGATTGTCTGCTGTAAAGGTTTTTTAATTTTTCTTTCTAACTTTGGAGATTTCATTTATGTAATTCTTCAATTTTAGAGACAATTAAAATAAATAAAAAATATTCTCCCTAAGGCCGGTACCATGATGAAACATTATACCCATCCTCCTTATTGTGCCCATAGTTGTTCAAAACCTGAACTCTGGCCATTGAATTAGTATTAGAAAACAAAGGGGGATTACACTTAACTGTACTACTACAAAGCCATACGTAGTATGAGAACACCAAACACTCAGTTTTGGCTTGTATGAAGGATAAGAGAAAGCAGAGCCTGCAGGGAAGTGATGCTTCCCTCTACTTAGCAACAGCAAGCTCACAGCTGGAGTATTGTTCAGCTTTGGGATCCTCAGTAGAAAAGAGACACAGACACACCTGAGAATAGCATAGTGCCATCAGCTGCCAGGAGAAGTTGAGACAGGGCTTGCTCGGCCCAGAGAAGGGCTGACCAAGGTGAAGGGGGACATCCTGCTGCTGCCTACTGCTACCTAACTGGCAGGTAAGAAGACAACAAGGTCTGGCTCATCTTGGGGGTGCTCCAGGCTAGGATGAGAGGCAACAAACACAAATGTGAACATGAGAAATGACAACCGGATAAAACTTGTTCCATTTTTTCTTTTAAACCACATGGGTGGTCAAACTACGAGAGTCCTAGGGAGATTTTGGTATGTCCATCCTTCAAAATGTATCCTTCAAAACTTAGTTGGGAAAAGGCCTTGAGATCCTGCTGTGACTGGACCTGCTAGAGCAGGAAGTAGGACTAGAAAAATTTCTGGTGGTCCTTTCCAACTTATATGACTCCATGAATTTGACTTTCAATAAACTTGGGACATGTCCACTGAAAGCAGCAATATCCTTGATGGGTCCTGATCAGGGAACTGAAATCCAAAGATAAACATTTAAATTTCTGATGATTTCTGTACGCTTTTGACAAGCACTTATTACCTTCCTTCCGCAATATAAGTACATGTTTGCCTAACACTGTCTTTCTGAAATGTACTTAAAGACTTGAAGAGTACCTTTTATTCAAGAAGCAAAATTTCTTCCAGGCAGTTATAACAGTAATTCTCTGAAGTGTCATTCAGTGACAGCCGCAGCCACCTTTAATCAGTCTCTTTTTTCTTTTTCCCTCCTTTAAGTTCATACATTACCCATACCTCTTGGCAAGGTATCTTTATTATTATTATTATATGAAAAAACCTTAAAACAAGCTCTTCACTTTGTTGCATTTGGAGTGCAGTATTTTAACTCAAATCAGGTTTTCTTTCACGCTTTCAATAACACTGTGTGAGGGAAGTACCTCTCCAGGCTTTTCCAAAATTGGTTTTAAGTAGGGAAGCAACTATTTCATTCTAAGTGTTTTCATGTGCACATTGTTAAATGTACTATTTTAAAACAAATTTAAAAGTAAATAGGGAACTTCTGTCGATGCTTCCAACTTAGAAATCTGGACCATCATGTATCTTAACCCACAATTACTAGAAATGTAAGATGACAAGTGTTTTATACTACTAAATCATTCCAGTTTTAAATTCCACTCATAAACGTTGTCCTGCCAATACAGAAGGGAAAAATCCTTAACCTTATTATAACCAAATTACTGTATTTTTCCTTCCCATAAAAGTATGAGAACAGTAGGCATCAAACACCTGGGCCCAGTTACTTTGATATAAGCACAATGGTTAACCCCAGCTAAGCAGACACACGTCTGACTTCATCATCTTCACCATCATCTTGGTGCTCCCAATGCAGCTCTACTAAGTATTACTCTACACACATATGCTTGAAAGCCAGCGAGTTCTACCAGCGTTTGGTGTAAAGTGTCCCAAACTTATCAGAGTATTATTTACAAATACTAGAATAACAAACTACCATACAGTGTGGGTTGACAGCAGCCCATGTATATATATATTTTCACAAAAACAGGTAAACAGATGATGTTTTGGACCCCAAAGCTCCAGGTGTTTTAAGTATGCACAGATGCATGTTTTTCTTGCCTTGTGGGATTTTTATATACACATTTTCTATATAAATTTGCCTGTGTTCACATAAAAACAGCATTTCTAGCCAACTTCATGGTAACAAAGAACTTTTAATTTGCATCACAGAAACATGTTTCTTCAAAACTATAAAACTGCAAGCTCTACAGACATACCACTGTATAGAGGTTGAAAATTACCTTTTGAGATCCTCCTTTCAATACCCAAACCACCACGGATTTTACCAATTCCTTTTTAAGACTGCGAATTACTGCAGTATCTACTTTTTACAAGGAATTTAGGAGCACAGGCCATAAAAAAACATTGCCAAGGGAATTTTTACCTTAACAGACATTTAAACCCATAAAAATCCTATTTTATATTTTATTTGCATTTAATATATGTATACTGACTTTTACTAGCATGCTTAAACAATTTCAGCTGTTTGTTTTCATAGTTATATAACACAATTACACTATATTCTTATCAAAATATTTTGAGGAATTATTTGGAGAATATTGCTCATACAACTGGAAGACAAGCTTCCTTGTGATTTCTTCCCATGTATAATAAAAATTTGGAAAAAAAATGCAAAAAACATGCAAAAAAGCATTTGTATTTTTGAAAGGCTAAATTGCAATCCAGATAATTTCAACATACAAGTTCACACCAATAGTAACACATGAACTTTTAAAACACATCAAACTTTTATGCAGCACAATTAATCCACCAGACCTAAAACCAATCCTAAATTTAAATGTGAAGCCTATGTAGTCATAATAATAAGAGGGATTGTATGCTTTACCGCTTGTGCTGCAACTCCCTAAGCTCCTCTTTCGTATTCCCATTTTGCTAATGTGAGCCAGTCTATAACTCAACTAACAATTGTCAGATAAAGTAGGTTAATTCCTTATGCACATTATTAAAAAAGCTGGATCATGGAAATACATTTTCAGTGTATAGCTCAGGGAAGCTTTATGTTCACCTGTGAGCATCACAGACATAGGCATGTTCTCCCTACATTTAGGCCAGCAGGGCTGATGACAAAATCCCCCACATTTTCCAGAATAAATGGAAAAACAAACTAAAAAAAAAAAATCCAATTTTTGCCCATTAATATTTCCAATACTTCTAGCAATAATTAACTACTTTTTTAAAGAAGGGACAACAGTGAAAAACTTACAGAAGTCACAAATTCAGAAGATAACTCTGTGAAGTTTGCACCACATTTAATTTACAATCATTTTTAACTCCAGAGATGGTGACTAATACAAAATAGCAATGCGTTTAGATCCTGCAGTGATTTGTCTTGGGTTATTTGGAGAAGATGTTAGCCATGTGCAAAGAATAAGCTGAACAGAACAGAATTCTAAGGAAGCCCCACATCTCATCAGGAGCATGAAATGAAAACCTCTTCTGGGGGAGGAAGGAAAAATCAATCAAAATCATGTTCTGCACATGGAGAAAGACCTCTAACACCAATAATAAAGAACATGCCTGTGTTTGGGGAAAGGGAAATAGCTCCCTCTCCTGTAGTATTTTATAACACAAGCTACCTCTAAAATGATTAAGAAGTTCGGATCCTATGAAACCAGCACCAATTGACGTCAGGAAACATAGCGTCGGTGCATTTAAGCATTTACTATGAAAATTAAGAAAAAAAGCACAACTAAACAAGAGTCTAACTTTTTCCCATGCTTTACATGGTAAGTAGCTAAAAATTGGTCCTGAAGGGTGTGCTGCTCAACTATCTTTCGAGTCTGCATACTTGTTTGAATTCTGTCTGCTGTCCAAAAAAGTTAACTGCAGCCTACTAAGCAGCAGCATGTGTGTTTACTTAAGCTTCCTGTAAAAACATTCATATCATTCCAAGAGTGACTAAATGTTTTCCATCCTCATAGTTCGCATTCCAGCCTTCCCCGCCCCTCCAGTTCATTACATGAAAAATATCAGTCCCGAGTACTGGGCAAGAGAATTTCCTTCCTGGGTTTGACATACCTAATGCCTTGCGGGAATTTTTTTCCCCAGTGTTTAGCGATCTGTGTTAACTATCAGGGTTCAACAATTCAGCATCACATAACCATTTATAAAATGTACGCAAGGACTTCAGATGATACCATTTTCTAATGTCAGAAAACCATCTGAAAATATATTCACTAACACTTCAAACACATGGCTCATTTTAGCAGGCTTTGTTTCAAATTTTATTCATACTGTCAGCCTGAAACTACCTAAATATGTTTTTTTTCCTTGAGCGTTAACTGTTAGAATATATTAAATATAGTAACTATAATAATTGTTGCAAACTGAAGAAACCTCATACGAACAAAAGCTGCATGGCGGTGGGTGTGAGATGTGTTCTTTTTTGCAGTGATGCAATCAAAATACTCACAGATTTTCCATTCCTAAGATGTGAAGTTAAAAACTTTTGCTGATGTAATCAATTCTTCCAGTTTTAGGTTTAAGAGGCACGTATACTCTTCAAATGTATTTTAATGTTGGTAAGTTTGGTTTTTTTAATATAATTTTAGGTGGGGTGAAATAAAGAAATAACCACCTTTATTAAAGCAGAATCAATTAAGCTTATCAAGAAATGCTTGAGAGATTAAGGCAACCATTCACTTATCGTTAATAAGTGAAGATAGAGCATTAAATTAGTGTGCATCTGGGCAAATCTATGAATACTATAGATGCTGAAAAGAATTAATCAGAGGATCCATGAGGTTCTTGATAAGTGAGACATCCTTAGCTGAACTGATGTATATATTCATTAGAATTCTTTGGCTAATCACCTCTTCAGTAGTCTTCCACTGAACTTTATGATGAATTACTGAAAACTAGGAAAATATTATTTTATACTAGCATACACTAGCATTCTGACTTTCTAAAACTCAGAAAGACTTTCACTGAAAGTAGGTTTCATTATACCCTGGATGGTGTGGTTCGACAAGCTCAGCTGCCTTGTCTAAAATCACTATGCTAAATCATGATCTGGTAAATGTAAGCTCAATTCTCTACAGCACAGTGTTTGCATCCCTTAATTGACTTTGATGAAAAGGCTGGTTGAGAGCTACAGCGCTGCTGTTGAACAATAACTTATACTTCACGCTCTAAGGAGATTTCTGGGCCCAAATCCTGTGCCGGTGAACACTGCTCACTACCACTGACTTCATCCTGAATGAATCAGATTTCTTTTCACTGGACTCTGCTGTCTGTTTTTACTTAATGAAGTGCTGGACACGCTAAAGGAACTGAATTGAATTACATCTCAGCTAGAGTTTGGAGCCCTTTATTGATGAAAATGTTAATTTCTTTTTGTGAAGATAAAGTGTCAGCCATAATGACAGCAAAGTAATGTGGGCTTTATTCATGAAAATCCTCTAAGGGGATTTTGTTTAACACTTAATTTCTCATTCACAGCTTATGCTGGCACCCTGCCACCTGTACCTGAGAGCTCTCATGCAGAAGGACGTACTGGAAGGTAACCAATTACTGAGTATCACTGAACTGGGCTGCCTTCCCTATGAATAGCCTGAGCCTCTGAGAGATGCAAAGGAACAGAAGCAACCATAGACTTTCATAAGTGACATTTCCAGCATCAGTGCCAGTGCTGAGCACTTGTAATCTTGTTAAAAAAATACAGATCAGGTATTTCCATACTACCCTAACCAATATTTACTTGCTGTGAACACAACTATTACTCCAGTTTGCATATGGCTGTCCACAGATGCAGATGGCCTCAGGGAAACATGGTTATTTCTATCACTGTAGCTTGTTTGGTGCTATTCATATGCTGTCATATATTGACAGTAAGCAGCTATTTTAAGCTCTGGTATTCACTTTTTTATTTGGTAAAACAGATCAAGAGTCTAATGCTAACTTAAACCACACCAATTTTATTTAGAAAATAAACAATTGTTAGCCCAACAGAAAAGCAAGCAGCTCTGTAAGCAGCTGTACTAACACCAGCTGATTGTCAATTGATCTGGGTACCCCCAACAGAACAGGTACACAGAGCAGGTCTTGTGAAGAGCCTCGAAGTTTAAAGAATCATACAATGGTTCTCTTTGAGGCTTCCTCCTGCTGCAAGAAGCCACTGGCTCTAACTGTGGGGAAAATACAGAGGGCTAGTATGATTACCTAAGCTTTGCCTCTTTATGAAGGCAGTCTAGAAAACAAAGAAAGAAAGAAACAGACTAAATAGATAAAAGATTAAACAAAGGCAAATCCGAAAATACCCAATATGACAGCAGCTACAGAAGCTATATAGAAGCATCCATCAGAAGGTTAAAACAAATTCTGTAGTTGGATCCACAGAATGTGGATCCACAGAACGTGGGCCTGCTTTTCCCAGCTCTCACCACTGAAAGGAGGTGCCTGCCTTCAAAAGCTGCATTGTCTGTAGAGCTTGAATGTGGGGACAGGCCAATGAAGGCAGGTCTTCCCCTCCACACTAATCTGTCACAGCATGACTCTAGCCTCATGCCTTATTGGTGACTCTTGCTTTCTGCCTTCCCCCTCCACTCCTGGAAACAGCTGCCTCAAAGTAGCCAGCCCCTTCCTTACAACTTGGGCTTTTGTCTCCCATAGAATCATAGAATGGTTTGGGTTGGAAGGAACCTTTAAAGATCATCTAGTTCCAACCCCCTGCCACGAGCAGGAACATCTTCAACTGGCTCAGGTTGCTCAGGGCCCCATCCAACCCTGACCTTGAATGTTTTGGGGGATGGGGCAGCCACAGCTTCTCTGGGCAACCTGTACACCCCTTGCATAGCCCAGGCATTGCTGTGCCAGAGAATCAGCAAGAACTGACAGGGGTGGACATACAACAACAAGACATACTGGCAGAAGGATCTGATCACTTTGATGTTTACTTAAAAAGAAAACCCCAGCAGATGCATACTGGTGAGCCACAGCCGTAACTTTCATAAACACTGAGACCTACACGTGAATTACTATTATGGCTTTGAGTTACGTATTCAATTTCCTGAGCAGCTCTCACTGAAGCTCAAAATAAACTGCGATGCCCTGAACACATCACAAAGACTATCTTAGTCACGACAAACCACAGGAGGAATTCTGTTTTCCTCAATAATTTCCTTTCTTCCTCTAAAACATATCTTCCCTCTTGCAATTCAGTTCCCTTCTTTCTTGTTTTATCTTTGCCTTTGCAATAACCTTTTAGGCACTTGAAGACTGATACCTTGTTATTCAGATTTCACCATTTTCACTTTAAGCTAAACCAACACAATTTATTCAGTCTGTCTTTCTGTTTTGCAAATTTTGGACTGTGCTCACAGCTCTTCTTCTGACTCTTTCCAACTTGCTTCCATGTTTTTCAGAGGAACAATGTCCAGAAAAGATCCAAGACCCTTATATGTCAGCTAGGGACATACCCACCCATAGGAAAGAGGGCAAAAATGATTACTTCAGGTCTTGCAAACTGTATTCTTGATCACAATTTCAGTATGGTGTCTGCCTTCTCAAAGCTCTGTTAATTTTTCTTTCCCCTTAATTATCAGGCTTCTCCCAAAGAACTGCTATTTAACCATTATTCTGGTTC
Source organism: Melopsittacus undulatus (assembly GCF_012275295.1). Lineage (NCBI taxonomy): Eukaryota > Metazoa > Chordata > Aves > Psittaciformes > Psittaculidae > Melopsittacus > Melopsittacus undulatus. The sequence goes on along the minus strand of NC_047529.1, from coordinate 97,051,093 downwards.
AGGACTCATGAAAAATCTCCTCCAAGAGTACAGCACTCTATTTACCCTTGCTGAATTTGGTCAACCTCTTTCTGCAAATGCTCTGCTTTAAAACAAACATACAAATTCATGCTCTGCTCTTCAAGATAGTGGATGCCCTTTTTAGTTTTGTTGTCTGTAGGTAAATTAAGTTTAGCTTTGATCTGAGCTACTGGAAACATCAGAGCTGGACACAGCATAGATACCAGTGGATACCAACTACAAGACAACTCAAAAAAGGCTGCCCACAGATTTGAAGACTAAATCTATACACAAACCCCTTGTACTGCAGCACCACACGCGTACATATCCCTGTCCTCCACACACCTGCCACATGTTCCTGTCTCTTTTCACCCCATCAGTCTCTCCAGGGAGCTCCAGTGTAAAGCATCTTGAGCACTTCACTCAGCCTCCCCTTTCCACCAGCAGCACCAACAGACAAGATTCAAGTGAGGGGAGCTGAATAATTACGCTCTTTCTCCAAGCCGAGCAAACCCCAGAAACTTACTCAGAAAATTACACATCTCAAACCAATTTTGCTGTCTAATCAACACTGGTGTATTGCGTGTGCTACATGTACACATACAAGATATACACTATGGATATGCATACAGAAGCGTGTGAAGAAGCATTAACAAGGGTTTAGTGTGGACAACGGATACAAAACAAGTTTGTATGGTATTATTATGTATCACAATTACTGCTCCTTGATCTCCAATTCAGACAGCTGTGAACAGCTGTTTCTATATAACTTCAGTCTCTGCAATCCTTGGACTCTGCTTTTCTCACTGCTGTAGTAAGAACACTGAGATTTTGCTTTGCCTAGAAAGGTTGCACCAGGTGATCCTTCAGGTCCCCTTCCAACCTGGTATTCTATTATTCTATGATACTTTGGTCCGGACTTACCGTGTTCAAAGGTTGAATGCATTCATATGCTGACTTACTGCGCTGATTATTTCAAGAACCTGTGTACACAGAATTTCTACTACATTACGTTTAATCTCGGACTGCAGAATTTTTTGAAAGCGTAATCCTAGAACAATTTTATCCCTGTGTACCTGAAGGAATGCAAACTTATCTAAGGGAACAGATACTTCCTTTATTGAAACTGATTATAAAAAAGCCAGGAAATAACTAAATTGGCAGAACCATAACTGCAGCTATAAGTTAAATTGAAAAAATAGAGGAAAATATAGAAGTGACTGATACAAATAATCATTTACTCTGGATAAGCTGCAGCCAGGTCAGATCCACAAGCAACACTGCTTAGCATTTACCCGTCAGTTTCATGTCCCACAAACCACTTTACCCCTCAACATTCCAAACAAAGTAAGTGCTAGAAATATCTCTGATTAAATATTTTGTTTCACATACTAAAGAGCTAATATCTTACATGCATAAAATAAGTTCACAAAACTGAAGCTAGCTGCTGACAAGTGGGTTCTCTTACATGTAAACAGAAGTCCGATGGAAATAAACGCATACTTAAAAATACTGATAAGCATATAAACTTTCTGCCTTGTTATTCTTGATCTAATGCCTATTTTTAAATGAAAATATGGGCTTGAATTGGTTCATCAGCAACTAAATTGATAAAAATAATAGAAAGATTTCAAGAGTCATCAGTCTTCCTGCTTTGGAGCTGGAGTTCAGAGTCTAGAAGGAAAAGAATTGTTTCCTACATTCTGCACTAGTGAAAAAAAAAACAAAACAAGTGAAGTAGTTCATGCAAAAAGAGCTATAACTTAATTAAGAAATGTAACACACACTACATGTAGGAGCAGAAAAGTATATTCATGATGAAACTGTATTAATACAGTAATTTTAAAATGATGTACAAAAAGTATATTATTTCACTATGGTATATTCTCTATGGATTGCACATTTTACAATATGAGTTGAGATGTGAGTGAGAACTGTAAGCCATTCAAAAGCAAAATGTAAAATGAGGTATGCTTATGCTTACAATCACTAGTAAACTGTTATCTGAAAATCACCTAAGTTTACCTTAATTTTTCCAATTTATTGAACATACCACTAAATTACACTACTTTCTTTCCTAAATAACTTGTATACTTGAAAACAGGGTAACATGCAACACCAGTGATGCTAAAACTTAGCCCATGCGAGTTAAGGATTTTGAGTTTCTTTGCTGAAGAATATGGGATAAGAGATGCAGAAGGATGGAAAAAAAACCCAACAAACCACCACCAAAACACAAACCAAAACAAGATGAAGAACAGACTGGAGAGCACAGAATGGCAGGTTTAAGCTATTAGTGCAACATTAGTAACATCGGAGATTCTATTCAGTCAATGCTTTTACTCATAGACAACACTACAAATTTAAGGTTAAGCTATGGATGTGCAGATTTAATGGGGTAGTAAGCAGAAAAGCATCCTATGGTTGACACTGCTGCTTTTTAATTCCTCTTATGAAAAAATGTGCCTGGGATATATTTTACTGTTTGTAGATCTTCACTAAATGTACTGCACATCTTTTTCATTAGCATCATTAAAATCAAGGGATTGATTTGTTAGCCTGCTTCCCAGCAAGAACCTTCTAATCACAAGTCATAGTAGCCTTGAGTTTATTTCACACCTCAAAACAGAACTTCAAGAAGTTTACTGTCACCCTTGACTGGTTTACTTCTCAGAGATCTTTTGATTTATTACTATTGCAAGAGAAGTCATTACATCTCAGATGCTCAGTAATTTCTCATAAAATCATCTGAAACTGTTCTTGCAAACTTAATTTTTTATATTTTGGGTTCTAGCATCTGAACTCACAGCCAAGTTTTAATAGTTCAGACTTTGGATCCTTGAAATATTCCCAGATATATATTCTTAAATAAATAATTGCTGGTTTCATCACTTATGTAGTTTCTTTACCACTTGATTGTTTACTTGGCAGTAAGCACTACCAAAGAAACACCAACTCAAATATGATGCTTCTAAGCTTAAAATTTAGGAAGTCGCTCAAAATGCCAATCAATATTACTCTCCTCCGAATGACACACTCAAAACCAGATGACTACAATTAAGTATACATCTAAATGACTACAATTAAACATACATCACATAGCAGCTAACATGGCAAACAGAAAAAAAACTAGTCAGATTATTTTCAGAGAAAATATAACTAAGATGACACAAGAATCTTTATTTTGACTTCATGATGCTATTGTGTCAGTCTTGACCTATTTATCATAACTTGTATCATAATTTAACACCATACCTCACCCCCCCAACAAAACAACCTTTATGGACTTACGTAGTTGCTTAGTTGCTAGCTACTTCTGCTTCTAAGAATAAAAACATGTGATAACACAGAATTATCTAACCTAGTCCAGATGAGCTAACTTGTGTCCTGAAAGCATTGCAGAAGCATTAGTGTGGTATGTTAATGAAGCACAAACATGGCTATGTTGCAGCCTTTAGTAATGAACGATGGACGCCTATGCTATACCATGACTGCTTCCCATGGTTCATCATAATTATCTCAGTCTGATATAGGTAAGCATTTAATCCAATTATCTCTCATCCACTTTCTCGAATCTGGAAGAGCAAAAAGAGACGTTTGTCTATTCTCTCATTGGAGAAAAAAAAACCCTTCAACATACTTCCAATTAACCCCTCTCTCTATCCTATCTTCCCAAGATTGCTCACATACATGCTAAATGTATGTAAATTTGGCATATAGTTAAAAACTTAGTCAGTTACACAAGATAGTATCATCCTATGTAAGTTTCACCAAAATAATTACGTCCAATATCAAGCTATATTGTGCAAAGAGATTGTTAGTTGAAACTAAATGACACCGATGAATAAGAAAACAGGAATAATCCATTTATCAGTAATACCAGCCAATGAACATTTTGATTGTCTAACTTCTGTATTTATTAATGAGCTTTAAGAGCAACAAAGAGTTAAATTGGTGAACAATGCTGATCATAAATGATTTCTTACTATACTCTTTTGGGCCAAAAGTGTATCGGACATTGACACATACAGGTATAGTTAAGCCATGCTTATTTTTAACACCCTCAGTAGTTTCTTCAGTCACAGGCAATACTATGCCAGCTGCTACAATCCTCCAAAATTTTAAACTAAACCAAGAATTACCAGGTAAGCAGCAGCCATGACAGACAGAAGCATAACAATGGAAATACCAGTCTTACCTTCACATACTGGGCAGCACTCCCCAGGGACTTTAACAGGATTTAGACAGCTCTGCCCACAGGCCGTTGCAACACAGTGTGGATCTCCATTGATGCACTGGCAGAAAGTACAGTCGTCCTCTCGCCAGCGGTCTCCGTGAGCTTGTATCTGACCGTTGGCATAGCAGCCAGCAGGGTTATTTACTGGATAAACTGGGTCTGAAATGAGACAAATTGCAGGAGAACAAGAGGTTTTATATTCCCTCTTACACATAAATTTTACACATTAATAACTGCAGTACTGTGATTTTACAATACCTAGAAAGGGTAAAGCGCAGCCACTACTAAAACATGAAAGAATCACACTGTGGTAGACAGTGATAAAATAAAGTAGGTAACAAATTAGATATTTCAATATTGAAATTAGGTAACAAATTAGATATTTCAATATTGAAATTTACTATCAAAAAAGTTAAGTCAACTTATACTGAACATTCACAAATTTAGTGCTCTATTTTTAACTATTTCAACTCAAGTTTGGTATGTAACAATTACAAGGCTTAATTTTTTTATTTTCTGATTTTGTTCTTTATAACAAAATGGATCTTGGATCTGTTGATCCATTTTTTGTCCCAACTTACATTCTGAAGAAAACTGAAAATATCTCAATGAATTAGAATGACTCATATCAACATCACACCACTGTATTATAGTATAAGCAAAAATGAGACCTGGCACATTTCTTTCTGGAACAAGTAGACTGCCTTAAGCTATATCTCATCACCAGTTTGGACATATACTAGTTTTCCCGAGAAGATGATGTGGCTTGGTTTCCAATTTTATTTCAGTCGGAAGCCACAAGACCCACTTACCTGCTACCAATCAAGTTAAGAATCGGGTCTGTAAATAACAGAATTCTGGGGACAGACTTTGTATAAGATTTATCCTCAAGTTCTGTGCACATAAATAATGCAACTCTGTACATGCTAATTCACGATTTCAAAAAAAAGCAGCTTTTACTCTTCAGAACTGTGATAAGCAACACTGATACTTAACAGCAAAAAACCCCAAATGTATTACGTGAATATACGCAACTTATTACAGGGGCTAATAAAAGGTAACCGTTAGACTCAAAAATTAAATATCTAAGAATGTCCAATAAACAGGTCAAGTTTTCAAAGCAAGCAATAATATAAATTACATATTAAAGCAAATTCAATATATTAAAACAAATAAATACAACTAAAAGCATTTTTGTTTATTTAGCTGACACCAGATAGAAGATATTGAATAGGCCCAAGTCATTTACACATAAGTCAATTTTCAAAAAGTGTTAAATTTGAAGGACTTGGGAAAAAAAGATATATCCTACCTAAAGGGGAAGAAAGAAGGACTTGAAATTTCTCCACTCCCCCTTAGGAGGGAGGCAATGCATTTTAAGCTTATATGCTAATAGCTGTTGTCTTATAAACCATTGTATCACTTTATGACAATATCTGAGTATTTGGAGTGAAACTGCGCACAACTTTTAACTGTACTTGACATTCACTTCTATCCTGAATGTTAGTTAAATTCCGAATTTTAGCAAAATTAGTTAAGTCAATATAAATCCCCAGAAGTTTGGAAAAGAAGACATTACAAAATTAAAACATTTCATAATCTCTTAATTTTGCACCTTTTATATTTCAGGATTACCTTGCTCCTGTAATTCTCTATTTTTACCCAGCCAAGACACCAAATGATAAGTAAACAAATGAAGTGAACTTTATGATTCAGCTCATGTATGGGATTCTGACTGACAGAGGAAGAGAGAAGGAACAGAAAAGCCATATAAGACTCATGTTATTTGCAATAGTCTTTTATGTGTACCAAAACACAAAGTTCTCAGTACCCTTAAAAGGTCAGTAGTATTTAAAGATAAATCAAGCCCAGAAAATTTTATTTCCTGAATGCTGAGGTATCCTACAGGACTTTGAGAAATAATTCTTCCTGGAGCTAAGGCAAGAAGTGCTTTTGCCTGTACTGTATATTGCTCATCAAATTTACCATTTACCATTTGAAAACTGCTGCAGAAAAGAAGAAAGCATTACATTTGTTTATATTTCTATCACCAAGAAAACATTAGTAGGAAACTATCCTGAAAATCAGTCATGAAATAATCAATTTGAAAGAGAGCAGGTAGAAAAAAATGCCAACTCTTCATCAACTAGAAAAGCATTAATGGGTGGGCTGTTAAGTATACATTCTGCCCATTCAGAAGAATTACCTTGCCAATTTAGGTGTCATTAACCCAAATTATTCAGGAAGGGATGAGAGCTTTCTTTTAAGTCTTTAAAGGAACCCTGAAAACTGTAATACATTAATGGGGCCAGTTGTCTAGTCTCACTTAAAAGAATCCTACTAAATCAAAAGGTGTTTATAGTAAAACCCAAGACATATCTTACCATCCAATCATTTAAAAGTCAGAAATAAGACTTCCTTGATTTAGTGCTAAACCCTATGAGAAAAGCATGCAACAGAAACAAGCAAGCGAAACAGCACCAGATGATTTGATGAAGGAGCGTGTAACTTGGGATCTCAGTCAGCTGAGCAGAAATGAACCACAGCCAACACTTGAAAAAGAAGATTGCACACAGTAATTATAAATCATTACCCATTTTTTTCTGTCTACTAAGGACCTGTCTTAAGAAAAAATTTCCATTACAGGCTTAATACATACTAACTCAAACTCAAAATTAAATATTAACAGGTTTTCTTGAAAATCTGATTCAAAAGCAGAGAAATAAATTTCAAGCATTGTGTGATGATAAGGTAGAATAATTTATTGATAAATTGTAAGATAGCTGAATATTTAAATCACCAAAGAGGATGAAGGATGTATCTGGAACTGTAAGTCCAATATGGAAAATCATCATTCACATCTGAATATGACAGAGCTGATAAGAGTCCAGACATAGCAGATTCACAGTTACGTCATTAAGTATCTATGTAGATTGCCATAATGATTTAATAATGACAAATCTCAGAATATTCACATATGTGAAAAATAGTAATTATACCAAAACCCATCAGATTTCACATATTCTGTAATGTCAGCAGCTCACACAGCAATTTCTTCAGGAGCAGATCTGCACTTACTCAGGAAAGATTTCACCGCATCACATGTGCCTTCTCTAAACTTTTCCAACCTGTCACTAAATGATGATATAGCACTGAACCTATTGCACATACACCCCTGTCCCCCAGCTTTAAGGCTCTTAAGAACATAGGCACAACTCTAGCAGGAAAGACCTGGCATCCTGCCTCCAAATATACTAAAAAATGAAGTCTAGCCCAGATCTTAAACACAGGACAAATGTGTACTGATATCCTCTTTAAAATACTTAAGCATACAGCATTTGTATTTCAGCTTCTCTACATGCGAACACCACATTTCAGTCTACCTGATACGAACTGATACACTAAAATACATAAAGTAAAAATACTCTTTGAAGAATTACTTCCTACTTCCTACCTCACCACTCTAATATTTCATTATCCAGGTTTTGGACTCTTTTTTTGTTTGTTTGTTTTTAAATCTCTGAAAAAGCTTTCAATTGTTTGTAACAAAACTATCAAAACAGTATCCTTCACTACATCTGTGCTGACTAAGAAGGTCCAGCTCTTACAGATGCCTCTTTTAGACTTGTTTTTATGAGCTTCTCTGGAATGAAGCAAAACTATAACAGATCTTTTGGATTATTTGTTCCTAACAAGGAACTACGGGAATACTGATATTAAGCACACTGCAGTGTTTGAAGGTGACACTAATGATTAGATTCTTCTCCTCTTAGGAGAAAATTTGAGTTTTTCAGCTCATTTTGCTTATTAAGAAGCCATTCCTACGTTCACAATTAAACAGTGGGACCAGGAGTCCTTCACAGGCCTTTTGTCTATGTGGTGGCCTTAACCTGTTCCCTGCTGAGGCAAGATCCAAGTATAGAACCCCAGCCCTGTGGAGACAGTGTTCTCACAGGAGAATGGATATTTGGTACACGAACTCTGAATAACTCTGAAAGATACAGCAAGGCCATGAGAGGCCCGAAGAAGCTTAAGCAAGCAAGATAAGAAGAAGCTGGAATTCACTGAGTTATGAGAACTGTGGACTGTTGGCAAGCTTTCGAGGTCAAGTTCTCACACCTGTGCTTAACCAATTATATGTTAGTCACTAAGGGTCTTCAAGACAAGTATCCAATCATGATATGCCAAATTGCTATAGGTGTGTGTAAGCAATAGTATATAAGGAGTTAATGCTTTGCAATAAATGGCTTTTTGTCTGATCATATTGATCTCTGACTGAGTCCATTCCGTGGCACCCAGCCTCACCAACCTCTACTGTAATCCTGGTCATATTCTGACAGAAGATGCATCAAATATTTTCTAGCATAAGAAAGAGGGTCAACATGAAATTTCCAACTTTTTGGGACCTTTTTGGGAGGATTTGCACTTCTAGCAAGCAGAGTAGGCTGTCAACAGGGCAAAGGAGGAAGATACTCAGGTTTGCTTACTACCCTGTTTCTTTGTTATAATTTTAGAGAAGAGAAGGTGTATGCCTTGCTCTAGTTGAGCAGAACAAGACTGGAAGAAGCAGGCTGCAGTGGAAATGTGTCATAGGGCCATCATTACTACTTCAGAGGAGCCTGTCTGAATAACTGGTGCAGAAATTAGGAATAGCTTATTAAGTCATTTGGGAAGAAGGTCCCTGTAGAAGTACTGCACATCTGACCATATCTAAGGAAGTTCTGATGCAGAAGGGAAACATGCAGAAACCCGAACAGCTCTGTATAAAAAGAGCACTGTCAACATCTGAGAAGCACTGCAAAGAACAAGACAGCACACACAGACATGGCAAAAGGGTAAAAATAAACCAAATTAAGGAGGAATCTGTAAACTCTAGAGGAAGAAAATAAAGCATTTTGCTGATATGCACAAAACAAGCAAATAAAAATGAAGCAGCAAATGGGATTAAAAAGATAGTGTACCTTCACACACTGGGCAGCACTCTCCTTCTGGCACATAGTACCTGTCGCAGTGTAGCTCACCACACTGGGCAGAGAAACAAATGGAGACTCCACCTTGGCATCGACAAAAACGACAAGCATCCATTCGAAACATGTCTCCATCATAATATTCCATGCTGTTAAATATGCAAGTTGGCTTCACTTCTGAAAGTAGGAGGGGAACAAAAAAAAATATTTTACAGATATTGGTAAGAAATAAACTCATATTGCTACTGACAAGAGAAAGTTGACATTGAAGTTGACTTTTCTTCCATTTTTTAACTAAAATATTTTTTTTAAGAACATAGCATGTGTTACTGTCTGTTTCAACCATGGAAGAAAATAAAACACTATTCTGAACAGGAGTAGTTCAGGTTAGATGGAAGAAGATCGTCCCTGTGAGGGTGGTGAGGTACTGGAATGGGTTGCCCAAAGAAGTGGTAAATGCTCCATCCCTTGTGGTGTTCAAGGCCAGGCTGGACAGAGCCTTGGGTGACATGGTTTAGTGTGAGGTGTCCCTGCCCATGGCAGAGGGGTTGGAACTAGATGATCCTTTCTAACCCTAACCATTCTGTGATTCTATGATTCTATGATTTCACACATAATTAAAGTCTCATTTTTAACAAGATCAAATACTGAAGGAAGGCTATGGCACAGGTATCTCTTCATAGGTGTTAAATATTTCTTATTTTGAATGAGATAGAAGCTACTTCAAATTTCAGCACAGGAAGCAATGGATTTTTCTGTTTTCAGAAGATAATTTCTGATGTTTCTTAAGTGTAATCTTCCTTTCTGCATGACTCAGTGTACAGTTGGATAAATTGCACTAAGGCTGTTCAGGCAATAGGGATATGTTTAAAACAAAACCCAAACTTATTTTGTGACTACTTGATCTGTTATGCAGAACTGAATACTATTCAGTTTAAGCAACGTGGAGCTGTACTAGTCAGCTCATATCTATACTCCCCACAGAAAATAACCTCAATTCTAATAAATATTTATGTGATCACTTTATTGCATACAGACAACTATTTCTGTATGCCTTCATCTACAGCAGATCCCTAATGTTTAAGTAAACCCGAATTTCGTGGAAAACTGAAAGCTTCTGAAAACTCTTAAGTATTTTGGAATGGAACAGTTTGCAGATTTAACCACTTGTTTAAAGTTATTGTCACTTTTTTATACCAAAGAGGTTTGCTTCCAGAATATGAAGCAGATCCACACGCCATGAATACAACGTAAGGTTTCCTTGGAGCTTCTGACCTTGCAGTTACCCCACACATACACATTTTCTTCCACCAGCAGAGTGTATTCTGTTAAATCAGCCCAGCTTAGACATACACAGTGTTGTGTACTTCAGCAGCCCAGGGCTGAATCATTGTGACTCAAGACACCGTAGAAGAAATGCTCCAAATTTATGTTCAGCTATAACACATCACATTAGTCATTAGGAAATCATGACTTTAGTTTCATCATGACATTACTGATTGAGTTAAGCTTCCTTCCTCTTCTGAACAAACTTTTTGGCCTTCTATGGTACTAGACCAAGAAACCTGAAACATTTTAATTTCTGATTTTTTTCAAAGAAGCTGAAGTCAAAGAGTATGTAGTAAATAGGTGTAGCTTTCCAGAAGCTAAAAATCTGGTATTCTTAAAAGCCAAAGGTTCTGCAAAGAGGAAGTTATTTATTTCAGCAACAAAATCAAAATTAAAAAGTTTACCAAACTGTGGATAACACCATCAACTTTCATTACAGCTGAACTAAAACAGGAAAGGAAAGAAAGCTCAGTTACCTATGCTGCTGATTTCAGCCGAATAGATGGAAAGGACTACTTAGCTACAAGTGCAATGCTTAGCCACACAGGGCTGAAAAATGTGCCCACTATATAGTCAGGTGATTTTTTTTTTGGGGGGTAGGGCTCAGTATCATTGCAAGGACTCTAGTATTTCTTTCCACATACACTTATATTTTGCTCCAGCCCCAAGTCATTTAACATGATTGTAAGTGCTAGAGTTGAAACTTGGAAGAATCCTGACCAATGTTCGGTTATAATGTGCCTGTTCTGTCTTCAGGTCATAATCTAGAAAGCAGCATTTTAGAAAAAACAAACGAGGAGGAAATACCACTGTACTGTGTCAGGAAAGCAGGTATGACCTCATTAGAAAGCAATTCGCATAAACAAACACTTGAGAAATATTTCAAGTTTATGTAGCTCAAGCTGTTAGTTTAAAAACCTTCTCAAAAAGGAGTAAGTGCCAACACAGTTGAAAGGCCTTTAAGCTATTGGCTCCAGACTTTACCGCTTTGATTGCAGCTTTCCAGATTTTTAATGATTTAATGATTCCCACCCCCCCCAACCCATCCCCAAAACAGTAGATCCAAATTCCTGCTTAGTTTGAAGTAGAAACATCATCTTCCATGAGTTATCATTAATTTTAAAAGTGTCCAAATAAGACCAAAGAAGTAACTGTAAAGCTGTAAAGCAAACAGTATGTTTTCTCCCTACAATGAAAACCACCACAGAATTTCACTATATGTGTTTTTTTACCATCAAGATTTATGGTAGTGTATACATTCACACTAGCTATTGACCTAAGCCTATAAATCCAGAGACAAGGATTACTTTTGTTAGAACCATATGTAGGACTGCAGCCCTTAGATGCAGTCAAGCCAAAACAAGCACTAACCAAAGAACTGTAGCTTTAGACACTCATACAGTGGAAGCCTAATGAAAGGGTAAGCACCATGCAGTAAAATTGTAACGATGCATTTCTTCCACCCATGATATGCTGGAAGATTCTTTCAGTTCTTTTTTTCACTTATGGCCAGAATAGAGCGAAAGAACATAAAGCCAACATGAAATCAATGCATCTTTTCCTAAAGGCCAGTAACCATGAATTAATTATTCTGCCAATAGAGAATACAGGTAGACTTCCTCAAGTGCCAAAGCTTCATTGTGTGACAAAGTAATCCAACTGAACTTCACAGCACAAAGTGATAAAAACATATCCGAACCCCCAAATCCTTTTTCTGATTCAGACTACCACTCCAAAATAGCAGGCATAAGACAGACTATGGTTTTGTGAACATGAATTCAGTCTCTGCCAGATATCAGATAACCCAGTTATACAGGATTGATCTAGACCAAGCACAGACATACAACTGCCCATCTGTGAAAGGAGCCAGGCTAGAGCAGACAGTACCCAGAATAATACAGAGTTTATACTGGCTGTGGAAGGACAGATAATATCACATCTTTTCTCCCATATAAGCATGACTAAGATGGACTTGATTTGGCATTAAAGTTCCTGCCACAGAGTTAAATGAGAAATAGTGCTGGCACAAATTTAGCTTTGTAGATCTCACAGCCCAGCCTTTTTGTTTGAAAAGTCAGCACTGCAGTGAACCATAGAGCCCCATGCTACAGATGCAAACTGATTACTTCAAGACCTTTACCTCCCATCTGAACTGCAGACAATCTGTTTTATCAAACCAGCCTTCAAAGGTATTTCACCTTACTTTTAAATCTAATTAAATACAGTTCTGTTGGCTGAACTAGCCCAATATAAAACTTCTGTTATTGAGATTTCTGTAGTTTCCCAATACTTGTGGTTTCCTTTGATTACAATCATGGAACAGCTCAGAAATAAATGCAAGTTTGCACTCCATCCCTTGCAAGACAGTGCATTAGATGCTTCAGGCATCAGCTGCCTTTAGGAAAGTTTGGGCATTTTCTTTCCTAGTATCAGAAATTCCAGTCCCCCTGAAGTGGAAGCGAGATTCTGTTGTTTACAATTTTCCCTTGTTTAAAGGATTAAAAGGTTCATGACTGCAGCATACTGAAGTATTTGTACCAGACTCTTGGAAGGAACTGAAGCAAGTGCTGTGAACTTTTGATTAAATGAAAGGGAAGGAAACTGATAAACTTGAATCCTGTGTCCATATAAACAAAATACAGAAAAGCTTTCTGTTTTCCCAAAGTTGTGCTGATAAGGACTTTAAAAAAAAATTTCATCAGAATTAGCCCGTAACAATATTAAGAGACAACAGACTACACACTTTTGTTTCCTTGCAAATATATAAAAACAAGCTAGGTAGGAAAAAAAGATATAATTGGGGTTCTTGCTGTTCAGGTTGTACTGCTTAGTGCAGTGTATTCCCTAGTAACATAACTTCAGAACCATTCTCAAAGTCCTTTGGTCCCACCTCTTCTGAAAAGGTCACCCAGAAACAGAGAGGTCAGAATTAAAACAAACTTATGCAGTTATTTGTAAATCAATGTAATTATTTATGCATGGATTTATACAATTATATATGCATATTTTCACAGCTTTTTTTTTTCCGTAGTATGTGAGGTTTGTAAGATATTAAAAGATACTTGGGATTGATGAGGAAAATGAAATTCAGCAATTCAACTTTTATAGTAAGTTTTATAGCAGAGAAAGTCTGTATCATTACATTAGAAACCACTATTATATTCATCTGCCACAATCCATATAAAGGGTCAACTACAGACAGCAGTCTCAAAAATTGTCTGTCCACCTCAACAGCAGCTCCCAGTCCAGTAACCTTTAGGCAGCTTCAGGAGACAGTTCTTGTGTACATTGATTCATGTCTGTCTTACAGTAAACAAGACAGCAAGGTGTTCCCCATAGAGGCAAAGGACTTATTTCCAAGTCACTGTATTGACTGGAGGTTGCATCATGGCAAGATCCCTCAAAAGAACTAGCTCTACCTCATACATCCCTGACTCAGTCTTCTCTTTAAAACCACTGGTAATGGAGAAACTGCAACCTGTTTACTAAACAATTCCACAGCTAAGCTCAAATATTGTATATTTTATAATGTAGCTAAGCTCAAATAATAGCAAGGGTAATTCAGGGCACGCAGAGACAGCCAAAAACCAGAATGAAGTTTCCCAAGTTTCATTACTTTTCCCATCTTTAAGTCCTACTATTTTTTCCCTTCCTTCAATGGGCAAAATTACTGCTAAGGGGACTCTTCCTGGATGTTCCTGCATCCATTCCCTCTTACAGATGAAATTTCAATTTTTCTTCATCAGGTCATGCTTTTCAGTGTTTGACTGTTTCTGTGGCTTTCCTTAAGGCTATCCCCCTTTTGTCTATACATCCTTCTGGAAATTAAGCAGTGCTACTTTTTATGCTGCAGTAGGTTTTAGCCCTGCCACAAAAAACCAAGGAGCCAAGGCCACCGAGGGCCATGGCTGTGCTCTAAAACCCCAAACAGTGACAGATTTTCTTGATAAAACTGCCAAGCAATTCTTGGAAGTAAGCCATGTTCTTCATAACAGAGGAATGTGTCTAAATCCCAGTAGTCTGTCAGTCTATCAAAGGAGAAAATGAATGTTGTCATCAGTTTAGCCCTAGACATGTTACCAGGACACAGGCATCTGAAAAAATCTCAGCACCACTAAAAGGTACTGCACAGCCCCATCATTCACTGCCAGTACATCTGTGATAAGCCTCCAGTGTATATGAAAAGTTAAAAGTTTCAAGAAAAAGAATCCCCAAACCTGTAACACAGGCTCTGGTTTGGCATTTTTTGCTTTATTTGAGAAAAATATTTAATTCTAACCTTGTCCTTTCCAAAGTGCTAGAAACCTTGTTAAAGTTTAAGCGTCTAGAAATATCTGAGAATCAGAACATTACTGAAGACCTGAGCTTAGAAAATTCACTTTGGCAAAACATTACTACTTCAAAAACTAGATATATTTTTTTTTCCTTTAACTTTTAAAACCAGACAGAACTAGACCATCTGGCTTCTAATATTCTTTGTATATGACATACCACCAGTTCCACAGTTTCTGTCTAGCATCTTGTTTTTCATTAACTGATATGAATGAAAAAAGTGAGTTAGACTTTGTCCTTATGTTATTTAAAACTCAGGTCTCTACTATCCACTGACTAACCCTCCCATGCATACTGAACCACTGTAAAGGCTTTGAATTTTGTTTCACATCCAGCTGTGGTCCCAACAATTTCTACCCTTCCTCATTTATTTACTTACATTTTATTTGTTAATACTTTATTTACATGCAACTACAGACTGATTGCTCTTACAAGGAATTTTTGACTGGTCTTTTGACTGGCCTCTTGTTTTAAATGTAACTGGCAAAGCTTTGTATTGCTTCAGATATTTTTCCCAACTTGACAATGGTGAGTATAATCCCAGTTCAGAGGATCAGCACATTTGATGTGGTTTGGCAGACTGACGTGCTTTTTCACTCTACTAGACCAAATTCCCATACTGCTGTGGATGGTGATTAGCCATGATTTTCAAATAATGTCCAAATGTTCTGACTGAAGGAAAAGTATGCTAACCCAAAAACTAAAACCCCACCCCACAACCATTAAATCACTTCACCTTTTTGACATCAGATTATCTTGCTTCAATATTAACCTTCCATTTATTATTTACAAAACAATTTGTTATCTTTTGCTCCTTGCAAACTGCATTTTGAATCTTGTTATTTTAAAACCTTGTTATTTTTAAACAGGTGACTATTTAAAGTCCATAAAATTCTGTGGCTTTGAATTCCCAGAGAGAAATGCACAACAATGTTAAATTAGGATCAGGACTATACTTCAGGACATCCTCTGTTACCATGGTAAAACTTACTTCTTAAGAGCACACAGAAAACAAATTTATTGAAAGTGCAATATGAATTCTGTAAGGATTTGTGCAATAAATAACAGGAACTCTATGGAAATTAGCTGATGTCTGTGAGGCGTTTCACTTGGACTGCAGTCTTCCTTCTTTAGTGAAGGTTTTCCTTGCTGACCTGGTAGTCCCCATTCAAACCTCTTCAGTACTTATTGATGCTCCCTCTAGAAACAGGTAATTCTAATTTATCTTTAGAAACAGTAGAATCACTTTTGTCCTTTTCCACACCATCAACTTAACAATGGAACTGTAATTGCTGTGAGGAGTAAGTGAATCAACAGGTGAGAAGTGTGATTAAAGAGGAATTTTACTCTCTCCTCCAATGCAGTACCACTGTGTAGAGATGGAGTCATGAGGAAAGTCAGGAGGCACAGAAAAAACCCAAATGCCTCATTTATGTCAGTGGTATCTCCTTGAACGAGTTAAAAGAATTACAGAGGCAGTTGTAAAACCCAGGTTATGTGTCACATCAAGTGAATGAGCTGGATGATTTAGGACATGTCTCCACTGCCATGCGATCATCAGTACAGCCTAAAACAGCAGCATAGAAAAGGTCACCATCTTAAGTCCCAGGAAAGGCTGTTAGCCTTTCTTCTGGACCAATGTCAGTTATTTTTATGTACGTATCAGGTAGTCCCATTTTCAGTGGGCAGGGCAACAAAAGTCCACACCTCACATCCAGGGGAAAGGGGTGTGAAGTGGGGCTGCAGAGCCACTCCTGGGAAGTCTGGACTCTCAAATCACAGCTCATACATGGCCATGGAAGAAAGAAGGCTCGTCCCCTCAACCCTGGATCATATGGATACATTAACAAGGACCACTCTCACACATAGGATTTACCATCAGAGACCCTTTTAAAGTAGCAATTGTATTCAAGTAAACTTACTGAGAAGTGGATGCCCTGACAGACAGCAGGAAGCAGCTGTAGGATGCTTGGTAATTGCACTTTCAAATTTCTAAGGCAGAGCTCACAGTCAGCATGTGCTTTAGTGCAACTTGCATTCAAGAAACTCATGCATCGATACCTAATTAGGGAATAGGCAAGTTTGGATACTCTGGTTTCCAAGTCCTTCTACTCTTGCTGCATGTACAGCTTGCAGTCTCTTTAGATTCACTTATTCATGCTTTAAATGTAATGCTGAATCTTTTTTTTTTTTTTTTCTTATAAGCTCTTCCATGAGAAAAGGCAGCACCAGGATTGGTAGACAAAAACCTTGGTGAACAATGTATTTTGGGTGGAACAGAAGAAATCTTGAATTAACTTCTGTAAAATGCATGATTTTGGGAAGGACTGCCTCCTGGGAATCTCTTGCTCAATTTTCCCCAGATTAATATAATATGCAGTCTAAATGGAAAGCAGATTTCAGATAAGTGCAAGTAGGAAAACTTCATGGCAACTGGAATAACGTGCCTTTAAACTAAGCAATAAACACTCTCAATTCCACTGAAATGTATGCTCTGTTACAATGCACTTGGAACCACAAAATACGCAACACCTCATTTTCAGTTTCATAGATTAAGATGAAATTATTTGCTATAGATTTCCCATGTTGCTGTTTTTTTTCTGTTTACTTCACACTTCTCAGAAATGAGCACATTTGACTGCGGCTGTAGCTCTTGAAAACTTCACTACTGAACGCCACTATAGTAATTGCCAATTCCCATATGCAACTAGCAGTGAGGTATATATAGCTATATCAGCTATACCTCTGCTTAGACTATTTGATGGCAACCAGAGATTTAAATTTAGCAATTCACAATTCTTTCTCCTTCAGGCTACAATTCTGTTACATGCACAACCTCGGGCTTGCCCTGAGGATCATCAAGGACAGTAAGATTAGGAGAAACAGCCAGCCAGCATCGACTCAGCAACAACTGACACAGTCATATCACTACTGCATTGTAAATCAGTGTCTACCAACAGTTCCAGAGAGCTGCAAGATTGAATTTACAAGTTAAACAGTAAAGACATTTCTCTGACAAGGAAAAAAGAACAAGAAACAACAAAGTTGTGGTAATCATTGTTGTCTGAGCTATCATTTTGACATCCAAAGACAAGGCAGAGTATGTACTGCATAAACCATGACAGAAGAACTTCATGCATCAAAAGGGAACTATGACTTGATTCCTGCCACAATCTAAACAATACAGATTTATAAAGATGCTTTCCTTGAAAATGAAGGAATCAGGCATATAATATGTGCCTTAAATTTGACCTTTTTAATCGACTAACCTTTGGACAAGAACTGCATTATAACAACAGTAATACCTGTACACTAATTGTAACAATGAATTATTTTGACCACAGTGGTGTTTTAAAAAGTATAATTATGTCTTCAGTTAGCATAACGGTTTTACTTATATTACTCTGATCTCTCCATATATTCACAATAAGAACATCACACAGAAATATTAGGAACATCAGCTCTCTGTAATGTATTTTTTTTTGTCACCAGAGAAGGTTGTTCCCAGCACTAAATTATTTCCTATATTAAAAAAAAAATCCAGTCAGAAGCTCAACCCATAAAAGTTTAAACAGCCACAGACAGTTGGTACTTAACAACAAGGCTCAATTAAATCAAAATATCAGGACCATTTCCAAGGAGGAATAAATGTTTTTTTCATGGTAAGTAATGTCTATAAAATTATATGGTTTATATATATAAACTATGAGAAACAGCAGATTAGACATGATAGAACACATAACGACACACTCAGTATAACTCTGAAGCATAAAAAAATTCATTTTGTAAGTTGATATTTTAGAAATACAGCAGTGCATTGATTTACTGCTGTATTTGTCATTAAACAGGAACAACAGCTCCATGACCTGCAAAGAGTAACTAGCATAGAAGTTCCTTTTGCTTCAGATTAATTCACTTTTCTAAGACAGACTAACAAAAATGATCTTTAAGGTCCCTTCATGATCTTTAAAGGTCCCTTCCAACCCAAACCATTCTGAAAAAGCTAGTTTGAGAGAGGGTGCATCGGTAACAAAGATAACCACCCAAAATCTACAGATATATCATAGAACTTTGAAATCAGTTTTATATTAAAACCAGGAAAGACATTTGTGAAAGAATGTCTTGATCTGTCACAAAAATGCTGACAAACAGGATGCACTAAAGAGCCTCTACATGACATGTATTTTGCTGCCGTTATTCATTAACTGCTGCCTCAACACTGGCCGATGCTGTTCTGAGACAAGAGCGGACCTCTTTCCTGCATAGTCAAGGCAGCCTACCCGGCAGCCTACCCATATCCTTTCTGAAGATGCAGCTCTGCATTGATCACATTAACACATACTTGCAACAAATACTGCAGAAGGCTGGCTTGCGTTAACACTCTGCACATCATTAGGGTTACATAAACACACAATTCAGTTACCCCACAATACACAAAACAGAGTTTTTGCAGTCTAAATACACTTATTCATAATGGATGCCATTAAGGTAACTCAGATGATCAGTATTATTCCTGACTGCTCCTCTCCCCCTCCCTAACAGAATTAATTAATTCTAACATTAAATAGATACCATACAGCAGGAAAACTATACTAACATGACTGCAGGTGTCCTTTTTAGTCCATCCTCTTGCCTGTTTCCAGGGGTTTCCAAACACAGAAGTAACTAATGGAACTTGCTAGTAATACTGATTACAAAAGTTCCCCACTTACCATTGATAAATTCATTAACTTGCATTTGATTAAAACACGCTCTTTAAAAAAAGCATCCAATCCTAATTGGAAAGGATGAAGATAAGGAATTCAGCATCTTCCCAGCATTTGTGCCAACAGCTAACCACCCTCACTACTGAGAACAGCATGTCCTAGATCTTACAGATTTGGCTCTTGTTACTTTGATTTTTTTTTTAATGAAGTGAAGAAACTGATGTAAGCCTATCAATGTAAGATTATTTTCTCCATCTGCCACTGGTTTCTACTGTACCTCTTCTGCACTTGTCAGTATTTTAAGACCCTTTTAAAAAACATAACTGGATATTATATTCAACTATCCATCTCACAAAGAGCATTTCCCCCTCCTCCCCTTCATTTTAAACTGACAGAAGTAATGGTAGGGATGTTTTAAGGACATCAGATGAGAAAAGATTATCTCTTCCTATAAACCTTTGTTTTCCTCCAATCTGGCCTTCCTGCTTCCATGTCACATCACCTTCCCTTCAAAAATTCCTATTTTTTCTTCAAATTTACTCTGTCTTTGCAGGCTACTAAGCTGAAGATTAGGAGTAGGAAAGCCTGAGAGACAAAAAGAAATCCTGACCCAAAACCAGGTTGAACCTTTGGAGTCCATTGCCACGAACAATAAAGCAATAATGCATAGGGCAACAGCGCTAAGACAGTCCAAAATCACTGTTAAGAATAAAAAATGAATACAATTCCTCCTTGGAAACAGGATATTAAAATGAATAAAAGCAAAAAAAAAGAAGGCCAATTTAAACAGCTTCATCTAACACCTGATATAAATACTGAAACAATTTTGGTAACAACACCACAAGTAACAGCAATGTTAGCAAGGTTAGCATCTTTCAGACTGTTTTACACCAAAGATACCCTATCAGGAGATATCCTATCAGAAACTGGTTTCACATTTCTTGCTCAAAGTATAAAAGTAAATCCTGAACTAAACATTGCATTAAACTGTGCCACACAGTTAAATTCAGTAATGATACCTTAATAGAATGACATGAATATGAATCACAGGAAGATGATTATTACACTTTAGTGTAAAAGGCAGCATATAAACAGGAATTAGGTAAATTGCATTCAATTCTACAGTAGCTAGTCTCATCCCAAAAGAATCTGTGATTCTTCATGATGCAAATTCTTTTATTCATACGAAAGAAGTTAATTTTTATGTATAATGCTCCATTATATATGCTAAGTATTATTTTTGAATCAGCATCTGAGCATTTAAAATACTGCTCTATGTAAATAACACAAACATTCTTCTAGGGCAGTCTATCTCATTGTATGCGTGTTTATGTGCATATGCAATGAAGAATGTAAAATAAAAGCTGTTTCAAATGTATGATACATGCACCACTAAAGATTAATTGTTGCAGAATAAATATTAAAAAGAAAAAAATGCAGTGAAGGAATTTTGCTAATTCCCTGTGTCACAAGGAAAAGTGCATTAGAAAGAAAATTAGAAACTTAGAAATTAAAGAAACAGAAGTTACAAATGACAACTTCCCATTTAAGTATCTTCATCTGAACTTCCAGTTAGAATGACAGAACGGTTTGGGTTGGAAGGTACCTTAAAGATCATCTAGTTCCAACTCCCCTGTCATGCACAGGGATCCACTAGATCAGGCTGCTTCAAGGGCTGTCTGACCTGGCCTTGAACACTGCCAGGGATGTGGCAGCCACAGCTTCTCTAGGCAGGCTATTTTAGTGCCTCACCACCTTCACAATAAAGGCCTTGTTCCTGATGCATTATCTAAATCCCCCCCTCTTTTACTTTAAAGCCATTCCCCCTTGTCCTATCACTACATGCCCTTATAAGATGTCCCTCTCCAGATTTCCTGTAGGCCCTGTTTAGGTACTGGAAGACTGTTGTAAGGTCTCCTCTAAGACTTTCTTCTGCAGGCTAAATAATCCCAGGTGTTCCAGCCTGTCTTCATATCAGAGGTGCTCCAGCCCTCTGATCATCTTTGTAGCCTCCTCTGGACTCACTCCAGCACTACGTCCCTTGCATTCTTTCTAACTGAACTTAATTCAAGGGTATTATTTCTCTTAGATCTTAGTAACATGGCAAAAATAACCAAATGCCCAGCATTTTCTACAGATAGATAAAATCCTCCTCCATGTGCAAGAGAAAGCTTCACGTACCATTGACACATTCAAAGACATCACAGCACTTGCCAGGTGTTCCATCTCCACGTGAGACTATCTGGGGAATGGAGCCTGCCTCGCACATGGGGAAACCACATAAACCAGAGAGACATTCGCATCTGAAACCAAAGAACAGTAAGGAAAACCCCATAAATAAATGAAGACACTTATAAGGGGATAGAATAAGCAAGAGGAAAACAGAAAGCTAGAGCACAAGTTCCAGTACTAGCATATACATATCTTAGAATCATCTTTTATTGACCCAATAACCAAGGTAGATAGCTTATCAACCTGAAGGTTTTTTTTAATCATCTGAACTCTGATTGGTGGTCAAGCAAACAAGGAGGTGGTACTATGCAATATCAACACTTCTCTAGTGCTGTACTTAAAAATGTAGAAAACTGTGGACCATATTGCTTGAAAATAACTGTAGCCTCCAGACTTGCAAAATCCAGGTTTCTCCTCCAGTTCTCTCCAAAAAAAATCAAAACTGGTGAACACTAATAGCAGTAACTGCACCCAGGGAAGTGCTCTCTCATTAGGAAACTGTATTGTACGCAGTTTTATATAGGGACTAATTAAAAAGAAAGGAAGACCATACAGAATAATTAAATTTAAGCCACATTAGAAGAACTGCAGGTTCTCTTTTGGTTTTTGATGGAGTTGCCCTCAGTTTGTGGAGGGTCAATCAATTGCATGACATGCCAAACAACATGGGAGGCTAGATATATTAAGCACTACAGTTAGTTTCAGAAACTGGAAAAATTCTAGAGTATCTCCTCCATATAAGTAGTATTTATTTGCTTATTTAAGAAAACAGTCTTAAGAACAGGAATACATAAAATATAGATAGACAATAGTCACATTTGTTTCCAGGTTCTTTGCTTTATGATTAACATAACAGTTTAAAAGTCAAACACTTAAGACTTTTGGTAAGTTTATACTTAGAACGCTTGCCTCAAACAATGGGCATATTACAGGGATAAGCAGTAATGATTCAACAGAATGCGAGACAAAACGAACAAAAACAAATATGCGAATGTCGTAGCTGAGAAACTTCATAGAATAGGACTTAAGGTTTTCAGCTGCAAATGACAGATTTTTTCTTTTTTCTTTTTAAATGGTAGATTTTTAATTTACCATACTACGAATGCACATGCATTTGAAAAGGGGAAAAAAAAACCCTTAGCAGAAGATCCTGCAATTATGAGTTAAAAGGAAATGAAAATAAGAACTCTACTTGCTAATAACTAAAGTATTTTAAATATTCAAAACAACCCCCATATTAAACCACCCATTAGTAAGATGCATCATCAGCACTTAATGTATTTTCTTATTCTTTATGCTTAAAAAACAAGAAGTTTGGTTCTTGTCTGCATGCCTCCTTAATTTCCCAACAGACATTTCATCTCAGACCAGTGCTCCATGAATGAGAAAGAGCCACCTCTCAAAAGACAGGGTTTTAATATCTCCCTCTTTTAACCTCATCAGTGTTAGACAATACTGTTATGCTCTCCACTGTAAAGTATTACTCAAAAGGAAATTTGCAAGAAGAAATACAAGCAAAGTCAAGGAATTTCACTGAACCTTTATTATACTATCTGGAAAAGATTCTTAAAATATTGAATAACAGCAGCATAATGCAATATCACGCTATAAAAGGATGAGTCCTTGAAAAAACAGCATTAATTATATTACATTTCACTAAATATGTCAAGATAAAGTGAAGCAATGTGTCTATGTGCACATACATACTACACTACAGGGATAGTTTTAAAGTAGGCATTTCAAGGATTTTTTTTTCCATAATATCGTGCTTACCATAATAGTGAAGCATAATTAGAACTAAACCAATAAAGAAGGAAGAGCAGATAAGAAAAGCTTTATTTATCAGACCTTTACTTTTCACACTTTCTTCTCAACTTATTTAAAAGTACAGGAAAAAAAAAAAAGAGAATCTAATTATTTCCTTTACTGTTCATCCTTTCCCTTCAACGATGCAGAAGAAAAAAAAAAAGCATTATGGCTTCAACTACATGGAATCAAAAAAGCAGGTTCCCTTTCAGATGACTCTAAAGCATCTTGCAGAATTCTGTACTAACATCTCACCTTTTGCTGCCCCAATAAATGGAAGGGGGAGTGGGGGTGGGAAAGACAACCTCCAGCAATTGGTGAAAAAACCCAACAAACAATTAGCACTGTCAAGTTCAAGGAATTTGTACCTTAACCCATACCATTACTTTAGAAGATGCCTTTGCCTTGTGAGAATAAAACACAGAAAGAAGCACCTACATACTACTTAAGAAAGAAAAAAAGAGAAAACATGTATAACAGAAAAAGAAGTACAGACACAATATAAAAGTGGTATTAAAAGCCTAGATAAAAATACTAAGTTTCACTTCAACCATCCTATATTCACATCCAGCTAATCTCTGGGAAAACAGGTAGATCAAACTTCCTGAAAATTCACGTTTTTCACAGAGAAAATGGCACATGTGATGGAAATATACTTATGGACCATGATTTTACAAGTCTCATGAGCTGAAATTACCACTCTTAGTTTTACTGCCTTAATAATAAGCTTTTTCAGACATGCCTGTATCTTCTCTATTCTTTCCTTCTCACTATCATTGATTATATGAGTTGCAGAAGATTAAATTATTAACTTGTACTTTTCTCCTCATTTTCTTCTGAGCCAAAGTTTTTTCTAAAAAAACTCAAAACCAACAAACCAACCGAAACACAAAACCCAACAACAAGAAAATATGAATCACCAGATTAAATAACTTAAGATAGGTCAATATTCCAGAGAAAGAATTGAAAAAGATGTTTAAAAGACTGCTGGGAGCCAATGCTCCTTTCTGCAGAAGAGACTCCCTCCCATTCAGAGGAATCAAAGCTTCACATACTCATTCACAGTGTAAGCAAACAAAACCCCACCCTCCAAGATTTTATAAATTTTCTTCCCATTTGGGTAAAAAATAATCCATGTGTAGGAAAATGTCAAAGTAGCAAATGGTCTCAGATGGACTTTTAAATAGTCTGCATTCTTTTCAGCCAGCTCTGCTAGGAAAACCTTTGACCATTGTCCAGACTATTAACATGGAAAACATTGTTTTGGAGACAGAAGTCTTTCAGGAAGAAACCCAAGGAATTCTAGTAGCCGAGCATGACTGCTGCACTGCCAAAACAACAACATCTGGAAATTCAGAATAAGTGATCCCGTTCTTAAGTAAGACAGAAAAATGAGCTTTATAGTACTCGCATTCTCTGCAGTGCCTTTTGGAGCAGAGGGATAGACAGAAGTTGTCGTCCAATTCTGTGCTCTGCCACAGACAACTATCCACCTGCAGGGTGTGTGTACCTGAGGCTTGGTACTGAGCGCTAAGTTTGAAGAAGTTTAGAAGGCCAGATTGTGACAAACCTGGCTATGGGCCTTCTCAAAGTAATTCCTATAAAATTTGGCTGTTCAGACTGCTGTGCACAGTGTCGCTTCTGAGCTACCCCTTCTATAACTGTAACTTGCCTAAGGAAAACAGGCACGGCAGAAGTTACTACAAGGAAAACTTCCCAGAAAGAACATAACTTTATGCACCACTTTCTCCCCTTACACAGCCTGCAATGACAGCACTGCAGCATCAAATCACATGGTGTCATCCAAAAGTGCAAAGATTAAAGGAAGGCCAATGCCTGAATCACTGAGAAGCTGGCACTCAGTATCTGCCCCTCACATCTTACAAGTAAAGATGCTAAGGAAACATGTCTTCAGGTGTTATATCATCACAGTACTTCAGTCAAGTCAAGAACATGCCTTTTTACAAGGAAGAACAATCCTTTAAGAGTCAAATGTCCCCTAACAAAACAGTTCAGAAAGAAAAAAGGTGAATCAAACAGTCATGCAAGAGACTTCATGGAGTGCAGCCTGGAAAGGTGGTATGGCCTGGAAGGAAACAAGAATCCCAAGAAAGAAGCCAGCTGTACTGAAATACTGAAAATACGGAATCAACCTGGCTGGTAAAAGGAATTGTCTTTAGTTCTTCATGTTAAAAAAAGAAAAAATCCGCATAATAACAACAATAATTCCAGAAATTTGAACAACTGAGCAAGGGAAGGCTCTGTATATAACAAATCGAAACAAGATGATGTCCATTAACCAGCTGAGGAAGGTAACTGCTTCAGTAATACAGATGGCCTGCTTTTAAAATTCAGTTTTAAGTTCTTCAAAACAGGTAATTTCATTACTGTCTTTTACATTTAAGGGTTTTGGTTTGGTGGCTTTTTGTTTGTGGTTTTTTGGTTCTTGGTTGTTTTTTATCATTTTTTCCTTTCTTGTTTTATGTCACCAAAATTGAAAAAAGGAAAAGAAGGAAAAAATCAAACAGAATACTTTTAAATGCCAATTTTTATTTAAAATCCAATTATCTTGGTTCATTTACTTTTGCTCTTAAACAGATGAAAAGAAAGAAGTACTTGGTTAGCCTCAGAAAAGCTGTTTTGATGGTAGGATCAAAAGAGTTTTCCAGGCACAAGGCATAATGGCTATGAAAATAAGTACAGGAAAAAGAACATCTAGTACCAGTGAACAGGAAGGTTGGGGCTGGGGTATGTTGAGGAGAAAACAGCTATTCTGAGGATCAAAACAGAATTAAATCTAAAGCATTGAGACTAGAGAAACGCAATCCTGAAACATACATCCCGTTCCTGTGGAGATTTGTATCATGGTCCTTCTTTTTTCCTTGCAGGAATCTAATACAATTTGCATTAACATTATTAGCACTTATGTTACTTAAATATATTAGAGACAGCTCCCAAAGATCTACTAATAATATATACAGGTAAGGATACTGTAAAATAAGGAATTTTCAGAAGAGAATTCCTAACATATTGAAAGTGGCAAGATATTAAATGTGAGGCCCTCCTTATCATCAAGCACAGCATATAAGAAATGATGATACAGGAAAATGAAATATTAACATAGCAATGTCACAAAATTGACAAAGGATTATGCCTATGTTACTCACATTTGAAGCCATGATATAAGTTCAGTAGGCAAGATCCTGAGTTTTAAACCAGTCAAGCTACAGAGTCCAGACAGGGAATCAACCAAATGCCAGTCGTAGAAAAAATAAGCTCAGAAAGTAACACTGCAGGCAAAGACAAAGCATGTGGGGCAACTTCATTCCAGAGGTTCAGCTAGAATTGTCAGAGGGGACAGAAAACAAACTGTCCAGAGGAGGCAAATAAGCCCTTCCTCAAAATGTGGGAAACCCTTCGATGATCATTTAGCTTCTGGATTTATTCCATTATAGGTGAAATTTAAAGATAAGGCCAGAAGATTGCTTCAGAATCCAATGGTTGCAGAAAGCAAACAAGTCCATTTAGTCAATGAGACCTTTTCCATTTAATTGGAATGGCATGGACAAGAACTGTAACTGTTTTCTAGAAATAAGATGCTTGAAATTCCACCAGTAACATTTCATGGAAGAGTAGTAAAATATTGATTGTTATTTTAAAATGGTCCACAACTTTCAGTTCCTCTTTTAAAATGTTAAATAATTTAAGAGGGAAGAAAGGAAGCAGCAATTTGTGACTGGTGAAGTCGGATACAATGTTTCCCCACTATTTTCTAGAGGAAACACAACTTCAAGGTCTTTTGATGCAACTTCAATAATGTTGATATTATAATCTGCTCTAGGTCCTGTTGGAAGCTGCTGGGAAATTCTTATGTCTAATTCCCTTCTAAAAATGCAAATATGAAAGTGATACTTCTGTTGTTTTATTTCGCCTATGGCTCTCCCCAGGCAGTTCTGAGTTTGAAGACAACTGTCAAAATCAAAATTATTTATTTTTGTGATACAAACAGAAACTTGTCTGTTCAAGTCAGAAATTATTCTGAAATAAATCACTTATTCAATTTCCAAACAAGTTAATAACTGATTAAATAGAAATAAAACAAAATAAAGTGGAGAGTGTTGAGGGGAGAAGGGAGAACAATATTCATTGCCATCATGGTATACACAAATTCTTAGACTGATAAGTGAAAACACAAATTTGTAATAGAAAGATATGTCTACCAGTTTATTGTAAACTGGAAGACCTTGCTTGTCAAAAATGCAAACAAAACCAGATCCCATAGACACAACAATATCACTCTACTTTCAAGCATAAAACACCACCTAAAAGTAGACACAGTTAAGGGATACTTTAATTTATTGGAGCTAAAATTTCTTCTTAAGTTTAACATGCAAGTACATTGTTAACACAGCACATGGTTAGATTAGAGTGCTACATAAATTTTGCCATAAAAACTCACACAGAAAAAAAAGGAAGCTGCTTACATAATTATGATCAATACTTCTTCCCCTTGCGCAAATACTAGGGTTTTTAGTCTTATGGGCAGTGTGCTTCTTCCTTTACACAGTATTGTCTTTTAAAGGTTTTGTAATTCAGTACTTCATAGATGTTGGTGAAAGAGCATGGATGTGTACTTTTAGCTTATACAATACAGGTTCAAAGAGCTGATCTTACAGAAGATGCAAGTAGGAATGTCTGCATTTACAATGTGTTACAGCTGCTTCTGTGGAACATCTACCTCTTATTTTTTCTGAAGACTTTCTCATGTGTCCTCTCTTTGTCAGAGGTCTCTGACACCCAGAAGTCAGCCATCAAGCTCCAGAAATGTGTTGTGCTTCAAGCGCTTCTGTTCAGGTTTTATTGAGATAGCTTAAAAAAAACCCAAACAAAACAAAACAAAAAAAAAAACATAAAAAAACTTATCATCTTTTTCTCATTTGTGGAATTCAGGAAAATATGATTTGCTTGCCAAACCAACCCACATTGTGAGGCTGGGCGCCAAGGCAGCAGGAACTACCGTCACACTGAACTTCTAGGAATTGCTGAGGCAGCTGTAAGTAAGGGAGGAAGAAAGGGACTGCCTGAACTCTGAATTCAGCAATTCATTACATCTCCTGGAAGGCCAATATGGAGAAGACGGACACAGAACATGGGTCACCTATAAAGGTCACACTTTTGCCCTTTTATCCTTGCTCTTTGTGGATATTCAGACCTGAAGGAAGAAAAATGGATTTTCTGGGAGAAGTATCTTCTGTTTCCTAAATATCTTCCTTTGGAATAAAAAACAATTCAGTAACGGTGTACAAAATCTAGACTAATGTAAACTGCTACTATTCCTTAATGTCTTTAAAACTGCTAAATAAAGAACACTCATGTTAAAAATATCTTAGTATAGGACAGATGCAAAAGAGTGTTTTCTTAATTTATAGATTATACCTACATATGCCCTTTTGGTGAACCAATTTTTCCTAATCTCTATTCTAAACGTCTCCTGGTACAGCTTGAGGTAGTTTCCTCTTGCCCTATTCACTATATTTCACTATATCCCCCACAGAATTAACACTTCTGCTGGTCGAGTACATTTCATTTTACCATACTGCATAACAATCTGTGGCACTGCCATTCCAAAGCAGCTCCAGACTGAGACATTTTAGCCACATGTAAGGGAAAAAACAACAGGTAAAATACTGTTCAAACAAGAAAAAAAGTTCTATGACCAATTAATTTGAGAAACCTTTTCAGATCTTTTCTTCTAAACAATAAAGCTACAATCCTACTCCTCCATGCTTCTTGATCCAATTGAGAGTTCTGCATTTGTAACACCATCCAGCTATCTGTAACTAAGTGACAGTGAAATGGTCTGATTCAAAGTCTTCATTTGCTCATCCTTCAATCCCAAGATATTTGGGCTCCAATCCTGCAAGGTTGTATCTGTAAAAAGCTGCTCTTCACTTTCTGATGTATGAAATAGTCATCATAACTTATATTCCTGATTTGTTTAGATTTATAAAGCAGTTCACTGCTCTTAAATGTCTCTGTCTCCCTGTAACTTGTTATCTGCTTTTTTTATGCTTCATTTACATTTGGTTTTCCCTTCTCCTCCCATCACATCAAACTTAAAACTGCATTTATTAAAGCTGAGACTCAGACAGAAAAGAAACTGCTGGAAATTTTGATGGATAAACATTTATTGATTATTTCTAAAAAAATTATAACCTAGAACATATTCAGGCTTCTGGTGTAAGCTTTTTAAATAAGTACGTTAAGCACACTTATAATTGGGATCTAGTGAACACACTCCTGAATGCTCTCTCCCCTCAGAAGGGTATTATTATATCCTATATTATCAGCAAGACGGTGATGCGAGAGTTCATCTCAGGAGGTAAAGGATCAAAATGTTACTCACTGGGACTGATTCACTTCCACAACCTGGAGAAGGAGAGGTGAGGGAAATTTTTCTTCTCCAGTGATATGCTGTTTTGGGAAGGGTATTTTATAAAGTAAACACAACAAGACAGTATCAATTATAAAGTCTGACACAGGTTTTTTTTTCTGTGGTTGTTGTGGGGTTTTCTTAGATGGAGGGTGCTGTTTGTTTGGTTGTTTTTTCTTGTTTTGTTTGTTAAGACAGAATCCAGTACAGGGAAAAAGATTAGTGACTACAGAAGACAGAAACTGAGAAGAAAGGCACTTTGATGGTCAGATTTTTAAGGCAAGCTTAGTATCTTCAAAAGATAAGATCAAGTTTCATAAAACTGCCTCTCTCAAAGCAACATTCATTTGCTTTTAGCTTTAACTACATCCTTTAATCCTCAATTCAATCCTCTACCAGTTTCCCCAATATTTTTCTTAGAGATGGTATCAAGATAACAAGATTTTAATTACTTAGTTTTTATTCTTTTTGATATTGGCACAGTACTAACATCTTTCTAGTTCTCCTGATTTTTTTGGTTTATCTGTTTTTATTAAAAGACTGACCAAGAACAGGTGGTGGGAGGAAATATCTTTGAGAACAGAGCACTGAATAAATCTTGAAGTTACCAGATTTTAACAGCTGGCAGGAGGGAGAATGGAAACTGGTGCAAGGAAAAAGACCATACTTAGGTTAGATGAAAGGAAACAAACACAGAAGCAGGAGGATAAAACTAGAGCAAGAAGCAGAGACCTAGTAAAGATTAACCTTTTATATTATTCTAGTAAAAAGAGCAGCCAGAAAGAATGAAGCTAATAAAAAAAATATTTGGTGCAAACCTATCCAAACATGCCATTTACACCATTGTATATATTCCTACAAAAAATGTACAAAGCTATGTGAGCAATTAAGACATAAACCAACACCAATCAGTGAAATCAGCTCCTTATTTATATTCATACATAAAAAAGTTAACAGATTTTGATAAAGACTTCACACTTGTAAGTGAATTGCAAAGAAATCTGAAAATTTGAAGAAAATTAATTCAAAATAGACAAACTAGAAGCAATCAAAGACAATAGATTTTGTACAATTCATATAGATCATCTCTATGTTTAAATTTTTAATAGACATGGCATATGTTCTGTGTAAGAGGTCTAATACATTTTTATTCAATAAGCTCCTTGGAGAACAGAGCACCTTTACAAAGACCACAGACATTTCCAACGTAATAACTGGAAATTTAAGGTGTCTCATGACAGTCTGATGACAGCTGAAGCAACTGGTATCTTGATATCAGTGCCAAATCAGTAGGCTGTTCTGTTTCGACTATCACAGTAGAAATACGCGTGAAACTAAATGTAACCTCTGAATGCAAGTACAAGAACTTGTGGTATCTGATGTTTGTTTACTATTCCCATTTCCCCCCAGCATTGCTAGAGAAGTTTTCAATATTATAAATATGCATTCAAAAGCTGACTCATAAAACATAGGCCAACTTAACACCAGATTTAAGGTTCTCTGTTTTCCTAGTATTTCCTACCATACAAGAACCAGCCAAGAGCAAGATGTGGTTACAGAAGTCAGACTACTCCTGCCGTACGTGAAGTTGTCCACTACTTGTTAACAGTCAGTGATATATCATCCATCCTTAACTGTTATACTCTCCTTAGCTGCTCTCAGATTCTGCTGGTATTAAGCCTTTATTTTAATGGCAGTAAATGAAACAATTGTAGTTTCTTGACAAAATCCAAAATCTTTACTAAAATAGTTTCATGAGGTCTTAACGTCTATGGTCTTATGAAACAATA
The DNA here is from genome assembly GCF_012275295.1 of Melopsittacus undulatus. Lineage (NCBI taxonomy): Eukaryota > Metazoa > Chordata > Aves > Psittaciformes > Psittaculidae > Melopsittacus > Melopsittacus undulatus. The sequence goes on along the minus strand of NC_047529.1, from coordinate 97,019,261 downwards.
CATCTTTGCTTTTAATAAATTATTCTCAAATGTACATTAAAATATACATTGATGCTTCTTTGTAATGTAACCCTACTAATTAAAAAGAGGTATGATATGGATTTAGGTGATTCTGAACTGAATCACGGTCAATGCAATGTTAGTATTACACCACGAGTTTAGTGAGAAATCCCAGAATTAAGAAATAACATCCCCTTTTCCCAGTGTAGAGTCATCCATCCATAAATCTACACTTTATTTGCCTTTCCTGTAGTTTTGAAATGCAAGACTCGTGGGACAGAGACCTGGCTTCAAATATAAAACTCCATTTTTTCCTCAAATCTGAGGAACCATTGAAACTGCATTAAAATGGTTTGACTTTCATATTCCAAATAACTGAACTTAGTTTCTGCTTCTGCCTTGTCTCTTTTCATACATACACTCTTCCCTCTAACGCTCTTTCTGATTAGCCTCACGTCTATGTTCCTTTCTTCCTCCCCTTCAATATCTTTATCTACAGCACATAAATGTCGACTATGGCACCGTCTTCCTTAAGAAGCACAGTAGCAGATTTTAAAAATCAAAAATAAGTACATACATTTCCTGCAGGCACACAACATATAAACTACTCTATGACCTTACTGCTTCCAGATTCAGTTTTAATTCTTTCCTTCTCACTTACTCTATTAAAAAGTACATTATCGCTTTGGCTGAATGAAAGGTAATCCAAAAATTTAGCAACCTATATGGTAACTATATACAGCAACACAGACTGAACCACAAAATCAAAAATTAATGGAGGAGCACAAAATACCTATAATTGTTTTAACCTACCCACAGACAGACCAGGTTATGTTAATTGTGGCTTTTTTGGTCAGTTTTGTGCATCAAGGAGGACACAGATATTAGCACAAAAAAGACGTCGTAAGACTCCAGGAGCTGAAAACTCATCTATCCCCACTCCAATCCCTTGCTGAACTCTCATCCCAGTAATGCACAGCAATCTGACTTCCAAGCAGTTTCAGTGCAATTCACAATTATATAATAACTCACACTATGCCTGTCTGCACAACTGACGTCTGTGTATGCAGGAGATGAGAACACCAGTTTTGTCACTTAAGTATCATGCACATGTACAAGTTCACTTCAGATATTAGTTACAGTTAACCCAGCAAACCAACTGGCTATATTTTTAAACATTATCAAAGGAAGAAAAAGATTCTTGGAAGGACACGTTTGCTCTATTTGTTTAAGATCATGTGTATGCCAGAAATAGAAATATTTCCAATTGGTCATTTTTTTTGAAGTAAATGAAGTTTTATTTTCTTGGTACTCTATATTCCCTGATAGAAGGAACACTGAAGTTATCATTTACAAAGAATTTAAAGTGGATATTTTTTATTTCCTCCAGCCAAGCAACAGGAAAATCGAGCCATAACTTGTGTTAGACTGCAGAAAAATACAACACAATTTTACTTTTGGGAAACCAAACTAATTTAGCTTGTATATGGCTTTTTAATCCAGTAAACTGAAACTAATTTTGAAGTAAAATCTCTATTAATAATCTGAATTTTCTATTGTGTCAAGGTTTCTGAGTGTTAATCTAACTTAGAAAATTGTGAAATTTTAATCTGGTCTTCTTTGACTTTATCTTTTCAAATACAGTCCTTGGTAACATTATATTCTAGCTGTCTTGAACGTACTGAGCTGTACTGGCAGCAGTACCAGTACAATGACTAGTCAAAAAATTCTACAGCCTCCTATGCAATCCAAACTAACCAGGTCAATTATCAACTAATATGAAATGATCAAGATTTCTAAGAATTTTAATGAGAACATGTCAAAGAATAAAGGGCTGATATCAAAAATCCATAGCACATTCTCATCCCAAATTCATAAAACAGAAAAAGACAACAACTCTGAATGAAAGAATATTTGTAGCATTCACTGAGTAAGGACAAGTGGCTTGTCCTTTTTAATAGTAGATGACTAGGTGTATTCTACAAGTTTAGAAATATATTCTCAAATTTTAATAAACAGGATTACAGCACTATATTAAGTTCTTCAGATTTTTTTCTTCCCTTTTTAATAGCTATATTATTAACTCCCCATGCAGTAACAAACCTTTATATTTCATGGGAACAACAGCTTAAAAGACATCACCATATTAAATATGCACCCAAATGGTACCCATTACATAATCTTTGCCATTTTCTACTTTCCGAATTCTTCACAAGTTTATCACTCCTTTACAATCTCAAAAAGGGTTGAGAATATGGCAATATTGTATGGGCCAAAGACATTTATACTAAATAGACTGACTAGTTATATCTACAAGAAATATTTCCTGTTTTGTGTAAAATATTTTCATTGATGTTATTTTCTGCTTGAATTCACGTTTATTTGGCATATTGCTGTATCAGGTTTTGAGAAGTCTTGTTAAAACAGAAGTTGAAACAGTGGTGTAGAATTCTAGAAGAAACCCAACTCCAAATCATCTTATTTTTCCAAATTGCATAAATTATATCTGCTTGAGCAACAACCAAAGTAAAATGATTTTCTGAATTTTCTATCCCCAGTTCCAGAGAACCACCATCTTTGAGCTTTTTACAGTGGTGTCCATGTACCAAAAAAAAACAAAGTTTTTTTCTTTAACTAGATAAGATTTTCTCTTGCATATCTTCTGTCATCTCCATCATTTAAATCGTTATCAAAGACTTTTGGAAGTTTCTTGAAAGAATTTACTTTAGTAAAATTAATTGAATACATGGAAAATACATCTAGAGGTACAAACCCCTCAACTAGCAAAACCCAGCTTCATTCATTTGCACCAAGAATTTTCTTCTGCTTCAAAAAGATACAAATTTGTATTTATATCAGCCTGATATACCTTAAAGCTACTTTATATTTTTTTAAATTCTGTATTAACATTTATTACCACAGACCTATGCATAATTATGTTGTGTTTATAATACTAGAACTGTAGAGAATAAATTAAAGATACTCAGCCATCAAGACACCAACCTTGTCGGCAGTGTACAGCAGCCATCAGCTGTCAGCCTGACTTGGGTTTCATAGCTATCCAGTGGGCAAACAACTTGTTGAACAGGAGGGCATTCGACTGTGCTGCAATCCACACTGAACACTATGGAGGAAGGGAAGAAAAAACAATCCTGTTACTCATGCTTTAGAAGCTTTTTGCAAATTGCTTCATCATAAGCAACCAGGTATGCATCAGCCCTTTATGTTAGAAAAATCACCTAATAAACATATGCTTGGTAGGTAACGTTACAAAACCACTTCCTTTCTCTTTAAGATTCACTTTTTTAAATTACTGACTTGAAAAGTAAATGAGCAAATATTAGTTAGCAAAAAAAAAGAAATAAAAGTTCAAGATGCCTGTAAATTATGTAAGTTACTAGATATATACTAGGTTACCAAGAATATATTTTCCCCATAGCATTTAAAAGAGTAAACAACTCAGAAATACTTAGTTTAATAATATTTCACTTAAAAAAACCCTAGAGCTTTGTGTTCCATTTTATTAACGAATAATTATGAAACAACTCTTCTGTTTAAGTCCTCCATTATCACATTCAGCATTGAAATTCATAAGCTTGTCAGTGTGGTCCAAAGTGACCAATATGATTTGCATGATTCTATTGTGCCAAGAAGCTACTAATGTCCAGTTTCCTGAATTTAAACTAGCAATCTCTCTAATCTGGATTCAAGGTCTCCTCTGCCTCCTTCCCAGGCAAGCTGTCTGGGAAAAAACAGCCAACAACCTGCTACTGCACAGTTATTCCTGTGTCCATCTTTCCATATACCAGTGATGACAATGAAAGAAGAAACACAAGGAAACTTTAATCATGCCACCAAGTCTCAGCTAAGGTGCTTTTTTCCTAAATAGTTAATTTTTTTTCCCCAGTGGTTACAATGTGCTAGTACATGGCTCACTAACCCTGAAAAGCAGCCCAATCTACCTTTATTAAAAAAGTACAAACCTAAGAAGAATTACAAACAAACCTCAAATCAAGAGCATTCAAACAGAAAATTCTCAGGTAATTAAGTGGCTGTATATAGTCAGTCATTCCCCTGTTTCATCTGACTTACCCATTTTTATTTATTTTGTACTGATCTCTTATTAGTCCTGAAGCGCTCTTCAGTTCTTATAGGATTAGTAGGATTTGGTGAACAAAGGGTATGAGTTACCTTATCCATCACCCACAGAATTTTGTTTTCCACGCTCATACTCCACCTCAGTCTTTTATCCAAACTGGGAGATCATTATTATTAAATTAATACATTAATCAAAGAACAACTGAGATTAGATAGGACCTCTGGAGATCAACTAGTTAAACCTCCTCCCCAAGCCAGTTCTGGTTGCCCAGGACCTTGCCTAGATATCTTTTGAATATCTCCAAGGATGGAGATGACACCACCTCTTTGGGCAACTTCTGCCAGTGCTTGGTCACTCCCATGGTGAAAAAGTGTTTCCTGATGTTCAGAGGAACACTGTTTTTTTCAGTTTGTGTCTACTACCTCTGGTCCTGCAACCATCCATCACCGAAAGAGACTGACTCTGTCTTTACACCTTCCCTTCAGGTATTTATATGCATTCATGAGATCTCCCCTAACTCTTCTCCTTCAGGCTGAACAGTGCTGGTCCTCTTAGCCTTTGCTCTCAGGAGAAAGATGAGATGAGGTAAGAGATAGAAGATACCTGAAGAAGGAAAAGGAAGCTCCTACTTACTTTCACACTTAAATGGGTTTCTTAAACTGGAAAAAGTCTGAAGCCAAACTTCCAGAAAAGCTGAACATTCTGAAAGGTTACAGAAGAGTCTATAATCAGATTCTTCATTATTTAAAAATATGTGTGCCTCTAAATTTGAGAGACATCAATTTGGCAGGTGAACTACTCAGTGGATAAAGAACTGGCTGGATGGCTGCACGCAAAGAGTTGTGGTTCAATGGCTCAATGTCCAGCTGGAGACAAGTAACGAGTTGAGTCCCTCAGAGATCAGTTTTGGGACCAGTCTTGTTCAACATCTTTGTCACTGACATGGACAGTGGGATTGAGTGTGCCCTCAGCAAGTTTGCTGATGACACCAAGCTGTGTGGTTGATAAGCTGGAGGGAAGGAATGCCATCCAGAGGGACCTTGACACACTTGTAAGGTGGGCTAATGCCAACCTTATGAAGATTAACCATGCCAAGTGCAAGGTCCTACACCTGGGTCGGAGCAATCCCAGGCACAGCTACAGGTTGGGCAGAGAAGAGATTCAGAGCAGCCCAAGGAGAAGGACTTGGGGGTGTTGGTCAGTGAGAAAATGAACATGAGCCAGCTCCAGTGTGCGCTCGCAGCCCAGAAAGCCAACCGTATCCTGGGCTGCATCAAAAGGAGCATGATCAGCAGGAGCTCTCACAAGACCTCACTTGGGGTATTGTGTACAGTTCTGATGCCCTCAACATAAAAAAGACATGGAACTGTTGGAACAAGTCCAGAGGAGGGCCATGAGGATGATCAGGGGACTGGAGCACCTCCCGTATGAAAATAGGCTGACAAAGCTGGGGCTGTTCAGCCTGGAGAAGAGAAGGCTGCATGGAGACCTCAGAGCAGCCTTCCAGTATCTGAAGGGGGCCTATAGGGATGCTGGGGAGGGATCATTCATTAGGGACTGTAGTGACAGGACAAGGGGTAATGGGTTAAAATTTAAAGAGGGGAAGTTTAGATTGGATATAAGGTAGAATTTCTTTACTGTAAGGGTGGTGAGGGACTGGAATGGGTTGCCCAAGGAGGTTGTGAATGCTCCATCCCTGGCAGTGTTCAAGGCCAGGTTGGACAGAGCCTTTGGCTGACATGATTTGATGTGAGGTGTCCCTGCCCATGGCAGGGGGGGTGGAACTAGGTGATCTTAAGGTCCTTTCCAACCCTAACTATTCTATGATTCTATGTCCCCCAGATTAGCTGTACTACTGCCTTAAAAAATAAAACTACAAACATTTGCCACTGAACTACTAGTTTTCACATCTTTGTTTGATTCCAATAATTAAAAAGTGTACTTTTCATTAACAGGCTTATATTATAAGTTGTTATTATATATTTGTGAGAGTGGTGAGGCAATGGTACAGGTTGCCCAGGGAAGTTGAACAGTGCCCCATCCCTGAAGTGTTCAAGACCAGGTTGGATGGGGCTTGAAGCAACCTGGCCTAGTGCAAGATGCCCCTGCCTATGGCAAGGGAGTTAGAAGTAGATGACCTTTAAGGTCCAACTCTAACCATTTTATGATTCTATGATGATTTTAGTTTTTTATATGCAGCACTGTGGCTCAGCACAGAAAAAACTTCCTATTTTTCCAGAAGTCATATCTTTCTGAGGATTCAGCACAAGGGTACAAAGTTGGCTTCTACAGGAGCTAAGAAGCATAATATTACACCCTTTGCTTTCAGTTCAGATGTATCTCAAGTGGTCCCTCACAAATAATACAATGCAACATGACTACATCTGATAATAGGAGTTGTACTTTCTGTTCTGGAAAAAGAACGCATGAAAGTATCTCTTCATCACAATGCATCATCCTTTTCACATTCCTTCACACTTCAGAACATATTAAATACAACCAGAGCGAATGACATTCCTGGACTTTCAATCCAGTTGTATCAGTTCTTAACTCTCCTAACACAGATATTTCTCAAAATGAAACCCTGAATTTGTTGATTTTTTTTAACTCTCTCACCATCACTGTCCACTTTTAAGCCATTTCCCCAGCTCCATTAGAAACGTATCTGTACTTCTTTCCCCACACATTTTTTTCAGTCCTTTCCCAACCTCACCTGTTAAATACTCTCAACAACAGCTTCTAATAGACTATCCAACAGAACAGCACATTCTGTAAGCAACAGGGAACTAAAAAAAATAATAAAATTCTATTTCTCACAGCTACATGTAAAAAACTTGATTTTGCTGACAGTGCGAGACTAAAAATTCCAGACCTGACTTCCAATGCTGAAGCTGTACCTGACTGGAGCACAGGTTACCTCCCTGAGCACTATGCACTACCTACTACATTTTGCTGCTGATCTCAGACTTTCCACCAAGCCCTGACTGCACAGAATTCCCCAAAGAAATGCACCGAACTATTACATTTTCTTTAGAATTGTGTTTAAGCCAGAAAAACCTCCCATTTCAGTAAGAGTAATTTTGAGGCCATGCAGGGGTACTGGAGAAGAGTGAAGGAAACCTCTGCCAGAAAGACTACTAGAAAATGAGTAGCCTTTTCAACAGAAGTTCTGTCTAGCACGACAGACATTTCCTAATGCTTTCCCAAGGATGTCAGAAACTAAGGGATGACACTCCCCTATCTCACCATACAGGACAACGACAACAAAATAGTTAGCAATAAAGGTCCAGCCAACATATGTTGGATAACTGCCAAAATAAACTACCTTTCTTCATTTAGAAGCGGCAGCTAGAGCTGCTATCACAACTTCGGCAAATACCTTTTAGATTAGATTTTAACTCCATCTTTGAATTAACAAACATGATTTCAAACCCATCATTGCTCATACTGTTTTAGCTTCTTAGGAAAACAGGCATTATATACTCCTTCAAATCATGTTTCACGTTATTTTTATTTCTGCTGTTAACACATTAAGCAGATCCAACTGAGACTTTTCATTCAAACTATCTTTAGAAAAAAAAAAAGGCTTGAGAATACTTAAGAGGTAGCTCCCAGCTTATAACTAAATTCACTGCTCATGACTGGCCAGTTATATACACAGTTGTACACAGCTTGTAGGAACAAAGTATGTTGCTTATGGCACCAGATCAGCGTTATCTCACCTCTGAGCTTAGTAACCACAGCAAAACAAAAGAGACATGACATACTTGGACTGAGTAGGCACCACAATTGCAGTAAGATGCTTGGTGGAGTAACAGTAATATATAAGACAAAATAATGTGGAGCTTAATAGATGGGTACAGCTAAGCTTCTAAGTATCTTCACTGTTCATTTTAACTGACTTCCAATGCTTTAAATCATTGCATTTCTAAAGTAAAAGAAGAGAAAGTGTATCTCAAAAGGAAAGATTTCTATTCTAGCATTTACTGTTCAGAAAACACTTCCTGTTTTCCTTTCACTAACTCAGTTGCCAATCACAGTATTTGAACATACGCAGTTCTCAGCAGAAAGCTCCAAACTTAAATGCCACTGTAAACTAGAGACATCTTATTTAAGGAAGAGAAATAAACACAATTTGTGCTTTAATTGCACAAACACTTTACACTGGCACAAGGCAGCACTGGTATCATAGGAAGCAGCCTCCCAGCTTCTAGCAATTTGTTTCCACCAGAAAGCCCTTGCTAGTGTAAAACCCCCGTGGAGCCTGGTTAAGCAGACAGAGAGGCACAGGAAGAGTGCTCTGGGAGCAGCACTTGGAACTAAAGTTTTTAGGATTGTGGCAAAGTATGGAAAACAGTTTTCTCTGTTCAACATGTAAACTCCATAGACATGCTGACACTGTTCAGTAGAACTGACATCAGCTTTATGAGAAACTCTGCATGAATACTTATCTACCAGGCTTTATACTGTCCTTTGTCCTTTTTTTTTGTTTCCAGTAACATGCCATTAAAAACAGAGGGAACATGAAATAGAGCACTGATAGTTCAGTTCCTCTCCAACTCTTCTTCCCTAGACTCCTTCAAGATTACAACTCAAATTCTGAAGACAAAGGGGATATTATCAAGCTTATCATAGGCTAAATAAATATTTCTGCCATGCAAGGAGTATTATCTGATTTCACTTTATGACCACTGTTGCAGCAAATCCACATTGATAATGGTCATAATGTCATACATACATAAGAAGTTATATGCTACTACATATACAGTGGTATGTATATGTACACATAGAGAATAAATGGCATAAAACAATGGATCAGATTACCTCCAGATTCATCCAGTCTTCCAAGCTAAATTATAATTCTATAAGCCTATATACATATATATATATCCTAGTATATATGAATAAAGAATATACAATCATAGTAAAACAAGATATTCCCTTGCCTGCTCTTAAACAAAGACATTTAGTTAAAACCACAGAGTGGTTTTGAACATGACAGAATACTTCAGATGGAAAAAACCAGCAAGATCATGATAACTTGCAAATTTAAAAATAAAATCCCTAAACTTTCTACAAGAAAGAAGAATTTAAAAAAAAGCAAATCAACAACAGCATGTTTAGTCTAATATTCATACATGGACTACAATGTCTGTACAAGTATAGTTTATACTCTTTAAAACAGAGAGCCTCTGAAAACTGAAAATTTTTCAGATTTGCAAATATTTGCCATTAAAAAAAAAGGGGGTGGGGGGGAAAAGCAGCCTTCTGTGGCAAGTAATTTGTAGACTACTAAGATTTGACAACATTCATCTGCTCCTTTTCCAGTCTTCCAGTCCTGTGTTGGCTGCTTCTTCTTTTACAATCTTCCCACTGTGACGAATGGTAAGTGAAAGGCAGATCTAGACCAGAATTATAGAAGTCAGTTTGGACAATGACTGAAGTCTAATTTGTCAAAAATCAGGCTATGTAGTGACTAATAATTACGTATTAATAATACTTCCTTTTTTTTCCCCTCAAGCAAAGGCCCTGCCACAAAGTAAGGGCCCCACTTATCCTGTAGTTTAGCCATTGCATCTTTCACCACCTATCACTGTGGGGATGCACAGGAGTACCCACATACACTCCTCAGTACCTTAACTACTGCCTAAGAAACTACTTTCATTGTCTTTTGAGTAGGGGAAATGTCTCTGCTTTCTCTCAGCCTCTCAATTACTAACCTCCATTGCAAAGGTGTACACTTTCCCTAAATCCCATTAATGTCTCTCCTTCCCCAATTTCTTCAAAGCCTCTGCTCTTCTACCCTACTACCATGCATTATAATTTTCCCAGTACCATATACCTATTCACCAATATATATATTCACCTATTAACCCTCTACAACAACAAATACAAACTACTTAAAAAAAACACACACAGTTACATGAATCCACCAATGCAATAATCACATATTCAATTCAAAGATTCTGTAATACTAACAACCTGAAAACAATCTTCAAGAAGTAACATACAAAGGTAACTTTGGACAGAGCTATTTGCAAACTATAAAATGCAAATTACACTTGGAAGATCCGAGCAGAGCCAACTTTTACTTTGAGAAGCAAAGAAATAACTCAAAGTCATTATGATTGTCTTGGGTTCAGCTGTAAGTTGTTTTTTTTCCTTCTCAGTAGCTGGTGCAGTGCTCTGCTTTCAACATTAGACTGAGAACTATGCTGATAACACATGGACGTTTTTAGCTGTTGCTAAGTAATGTTTACTCTGATCAAGGACTTTTCCGTCTCATGATCTGCCATTGAGGAGGAGCACGGGAAGCCAGGAGGAAGCAGTGACAGGACACCTGACCAAACTAGCCAAAGGGGTATTCCATACCACAGCATGTCATGCCCAGTATATATAGTGGGGGGAGTTGCCTAGAAGGGACCAATTGCTGCTTGGATCAGGCTTGGTATTGGTCAGCGGGTGGTGAGCAATTGCATCACCTGTCTTTACTGTTCGGTTGGGTTTTTTTTTTCTTTCCCCTTTTAGTTTTATATTCTCTCCCCTTAGTGCTGAAACCTGGGATTGAACCAGAGACCTTTAGACTGGCTGTGCTTACACCACTACAAAGATAAAATTCGGAAAAGGCATACCTGAAGTATATGTAGGAAGAATTAAAATGTACAAATATAGTGGATCAGCAGCAGTCATGCTACAAGATCTGGGATTCAAAGTACTTTATAAACTAAATATAACTCTTGCAAAGGAGTCGGAACTTATTTAGAATTTTGCTTGAAAGATGAAGTAATTATTTTACAGTATTTTGTGCTGATGAAGACTCACCCCAAATAGGAGTCTGCTTTTGGACAACACATTTGAAAAATGTGGGTAAACTTTAAGAAAACTTACAGAGGAGCAATGTAACAAGGAGTCCAAGGAAACTATGCCATAAGAAATTACAGCTAATTTTAGACGAAAGATGACTAAAGTTGACAACATGTTCCAGAGACAAAAATATTATAAAAGACTTGTTCATCCACTACACACAACAGAGGAGGAAAAAGTCTGCTTAAATTTCCACACCGTCAGATTTGCATCGGATTTTTGGGAAACCATAAAGAGAAGCACTAGAAGATATAAAGACTGTATAATCATCTTCTGTGGAGGATTTAAGAAAATGTTAAACTAGCACAGGAGAGGCACAGTTTAAGCATACTGTTTGCCTTTAGGATTTTGGATTATACAATTTTATATGCCTGCCTTCATCCCTCTCTATTTATTATTCATCTTCACCAAAGCCTGGATCAAAAAGAAGAGTGAATTACATCTTCCACTGAGAATAAACCACAAAAAAGGGCAATTTGTGTTCTCATGAAATGGAAAATAGGTAAATACTAAAAATGCTGTGAAGTCTTTCAATCTGCACCTCAACAATCCCTTCACTCTCTAGTTTTCGAGGGTCATCACTTTGTAATCTAGAGAAATATTAAGACAGAAACCTTAATTCCCTATCCATGCACAAAATACTTCTACTATGTAAGACCTTTATGTGACCTAATCAGTATGTCACTTTCACTAGCAGCATCCACAGAAATGCAACATTCTCACTAGGCTACTTTTTCCTTGTTGCTCAGTTTATGTTTGGAAAAAAAAAAGAAAGCAAAACTTATAATATTTCTTAGTTTTTTTTTCTAATGGGTAATGCCTATATATTATCATTTTAAGTTTGAAGAAGAATTAGAAGAATTCAGAGATTATATAGGCTTTATTAGATGCAATTCTATAGGTTATTGTGCTTGTCAGTTAGAAAAAAATTCAAACTGGAAAAAAAATTATGTCCATTTTTACCTGGTTTACATTCATAGAGATCACAGCATTCCCCTGGCTTTCCTGATGCTTTTGAAACCAATATATTCAAATAGCCAGGCTGGCAAACCTTCCTCAAGCAGCCTGCAGGATTGCACACACAACGGCTCGGAAGTGGACAGCATTCACCAGGAGGAGCATAACCTTCGATTAAGATGGAATCTTCTGGACAGCGAGGAGAAAACTGGACCTCACAGCGGGCCTTGGAGCAATCAGGCTTCTCTTCTGAAAGGGAGAGAAAAATCAGGATGCCATATATGTCAATAAGCTGTAAGGATGAGCTCAGATAAAACTCCCTTTCTTCTCCCTCCCCCCTAAAGCAATAAGAAGAATAGGAAACTTCTGGCGCTGAACTGACTAGCAAAAATTATGGAATATGCTTAAAGAAAAAAACCTTGGTATCTGCAAGATGGCAGGTGAACTATGGAATATTTTATAAAAAACCTAATTCGTGCAATGTGCGCGACTACTGAACCCACACAGCCTCAAAAACAGCTGTGAAGCTCCGCATTTGGCCATGACATTACAAAACAACCTCTCATATCATGCACAGCCCCGATGTTCACACCTACACCTTCAGTTTCCTAAGACTTTCCATTATGAGCAACTGATTTATTTGATTTATTTATTAAGCCTGATTGACCTGAACTGAGATTTCACATATTCAAAAGGCTGGTTAAAAGTTCAACAGCTAATATGTTTGGAGAGTCCATGTATTAGCAGAAGAGGATATTTCTTGTACATTCTCCCAGTTCTCATTGTAAAAATATTGTTCCTATGTACTTCAGCGGCTTGAATAAGTAAAAGAGAAGAGGTTTGATCAGCACTAGCTAGAAGCACTATAGGTTCGAGGCACTAGCTGCAGGCACATAGCAATAAAGAAAGTAATATTGAGGAGCTAGGCCAGCAAGTTGGTGGGAATAGCAACAAGCCAGACAAACACTGAGATGAGACAAAGAAGACACTGAAAAAGATTCCCCATTCTCAAAAAAACCCCAAATCTTACTGCTGGCAAAAATGTTGTGTCACATCCTGAAATGACTAACCTACACTGCAAAATCAGATTGCTCTTGTGACTGATTTACTCTGTAAAAGAAACACTGAAAAAAACTTGCTTGTATCCATGAGGGTCTCACTTTGCTCAATATACCTGATCACTGCTACAAACCAAGGGTATTCAAGACACTCAGAAGAGCAGTATCTTTAGGTCAACAAGACATGGTTACTTGAGCGTCGAGAGGCATTGCAGGGAGCCTTCGCAAGCTTGACCACAAAAACTCCCACAACAACAGAACAGCAAGACCTGAATTTATGTATTGTTTGTACCACTCCTTGGTTACCTGCAAGTTTGTAATCTAGATGGTTCTACTACAAATGCCGCTACTGCCCCAACAAAATTAGTCAACTACTTCGCTTGTCATTAAGGTTAGATTCAGAATAGCTGAAATAAGTAAAACCAACACTAACTCTATTAATACGATATGCATGCTAATGTCATTTTAAAAACTGATCTCTAATGATAATCTCAATGATTAAGACATATCAAATATTTGCATCTCTGATAAAAAGTCAAGAAAACCTTCCCCAAGGTTTTAGAAACTCACTGGTTTTGGAGTTACTAAAGCTACTGGATATTGTATTTCATTTTTTTTAAACTAAAAGCAGCACAGAAAACATGCAATTCTGCTTCCAAACGTGCAGTGAATGTCAATCAAACAATACTTTTATTTTCCAGAGGATCAGTGTTACATGTAATTTTAGCATATTCTTCTAAATTCTAGGTAATACTGAAGAATCAAAGCAGTATTGCTTGTCTACATGGCTAATTTATTGTTTTAGTTTCATTTAAACTTACCAGTGATATAATGCCTAGACATTTAAGTGCTTAAAAAAATATTAACCTAGGTCTTAGCATTTGTAATTGCAAACAGAAATAATGAATACAAACATCTGCCTCAAATTTAGTTGGCAAATACAGCAAAAGAGAATTAAAAAAATTACACGTATTTCCTTCATGTACAAACGTGTCATTTATTTTTCTTATAAACTACAAAGATTACTGACTGAAATGCGATATTAGATAGTGTCATAACTCTCTTCTTAAAGTTAAATTCACCACTATTCCCATCTATCTTTAAAACAGCCCAGGGTAGCATACAAATTTTGCCAAGAATTTTAAATAACACTTGTAAGAACAATTTTTTCTTTTTACTTTTTTTTTTTAACTACCCTTATGTTTAGGTTCTTATATACTTTATTAAACACATTGTTCAGACTGAACATTACTGGCCACAGAGGTTCACCGTAGAAAGTTGTATAAATAATAGATAACATACTAGTTTCAGTATTTCAACAGTATTCTTTAGCTTACAGATATAACCAAAGTCTTGATATTTTAGCTTTTAAAAACCTTTTAATTTTCCAATGCATGTTGTACAGTCATGCACAGAGAAGCAACTGAATAGCAGTGCAGTGGCAGCCTTTCAAGTTCATAGTCACAACAAACCCTGAAACTCACTGTTCGTTACTTGATCTGTCCTAGCATTATGCATCCAGCAATTTTCTGATTTCCGTGCCTAAAAGATAATCCCACACTCACACATTCTCTCTTGTGAAGCCTAAAATAGGCATAATAGAATCATAGAATAGTTAGGGTTGGAAAAGACCTCAAGATCATCTAGCTCCAACCCTGCCATGGGCAGGGGCACCTCACAGTAAACCATGCCACCCATGGCTCTGTCCAACCTGGCCTTGATCACCACCAGGGACAGAGCATTCACAACCTCCTTGGGCAACCCGTTCCAGTGCCTCACCACCCTAGCAGTAAAGAATTTCTTTCTTATGTCCAATCTAAACTTCCCCTCTGTAAGTTTTAACCCATTACCCCTTGTCCTATCACTACAGTCCCTAGTGAAGAGTCCCTCTCCAGCACCCTTGTAGGCCCCCTTCAGATACTGGAAGGCTAATATATTAACTTTTCAAAATGCATTTTAAAAGTGTACTTACAGTACACCAACTTGATCAATACATTTGGTCAAATACAATTTGTATTGCATTTGACCTATTTGACCAATATAAGGTTTGTCAGATGCAGATGTCAAACTGTTGAGATTCAGACTATTCAGAACTCTAGGTAAATATATTTTGAAGACCAATGCAAAGTCTTCTGTTAAGAGTTGGTAAGATCATCTAGTAAAAAATACAAAGTAAAGAAGGATACAACATTATCAGCATGTGAGAAGCATTGCAAGCATGGAAGAGAGAACTTTAAACCATGACAGGTTTTTTTGCACACAGTGTTCACTCAGTGTTTCACAGTTACTATCTTTGATAGTCTTTTCTACATTAGAACATTGCGCTCAGTGTAGTTGACTCCAACAGAATACAATGGGACTCTAGTACTAAATAAAGCCAGCATCACTTTCAGAGGAAATGGCTTAAACACAAACAACCATCACCTTGAAAATGCTTGTTTATGTTTTAATACCAGGTTGCAAAACACCAGTAAATATTTTGAAATAAAATTTAAAGTTTTCTTTTTAATCCCATGCCACCACTACTTTTGTGTTTCATAGTCCTGAAAAATAACCAAATAAAGCCCCCTCCCTATTATTTGTATAAATATTGTGCTTCCAAATTATAATCTCCCAACTATGTACATGTTAAGACATTCCCTTCTCCATACACAAATGAACTAAGCAACAGGAAAGTCAAATATACTAAGCCAGGCTGGACCAGCCAACAGATAATTGTTTTTCAGCTTCCTTAACACCAACCCAATTAGCAGTCACAGGCAGGTAAAGAAGCTCTCTGTAAAATATATCATGATTTGTTTCTTGATTCATACTCAGTTTTCCTCCTGTGCAAAGGAACAAGTGACTGTGACGATATATGACCAGCAGTATTCAAAGTGTTTCCTTGCTGAGTCCCTAATTCATACTCCTGAAAATAATCTTTATTTTAAACATAATAATACAGCAACTCCCAGAGTGGCATTACTATATTTTAGTTAAATCAGCTGGCACCACATGAGCCAACTGCTTCCTGAGCCCAGTACTCACTCCAGTATCAGAAGGTGGGAGTTCTGTTTTACTGCAGCTGATGTGGGCTCTTCTTTTTGATACCAGCCCTGAATAAAAGACATTGTATTTAAGCAGCCATTAAGAAAAGTTTCAAGACTTTTCTTCTAGTTATCTCAGCAAATGGCAAGCATACCCATCTTCCCTGTTTACAGGGATAATGGTTTGTATGAGACTTATTTCTACAATTCACTGCACTAAACTTGTTAACATTTCCATTACTTGGTCAAAAAGGTATCAAAGTTGAATTTGTTCTCAAAATAAATTACAAGCATCAATACAGACATAAGTGTCACTGCTTTAGCAGGATTCCTGACTTAATTCCCCTACATATAGCTATTTAAGATGGCATTAAATATTTAATGCCTCTTTTTTCCTTTGTTAACAAACTCTTTCAGCCCTTCCAAAAGGAGCACATAAGAGAACAGGTCAGAGTAAACTGATTAAAAATACAACAGACCATCTTAAAAGACACAAAGGTAGGGCAATGATAGGCTGCATTCCACAGAAGACAACTGTGAAATTACTCACCAGTGATACTTATGCCACATTACCCGTTTAATACACCTACTAGAAACTATTTCCAAGTAGCTTCTCAATATACCAAGGTAGATTCACAACAGCCTACCACTTTCCTGTCAAATACACACACACACACACACACACACACACACTATGAAGCACTAAGCTGCCTCCCAGATGTTTTAAGCTACTGTATCATAGAATCATAGAATAGTTAGGGTTGGAAAGGACCTTAAGACCATCAAGTTCCAACCCCCCTGCCGTGGGCAGGGACACCTCACACTAAACCATGTCACCCAAGGCTCCAGCCAACCTGTCTATTATGCAAATCCAACATCCTCAAAATCAAACAAGGCATCAGGACTTAACCTCCATTTCATTATGTAAATTTGGATAACAAATAGAATATAAACAATTAATATGTGCGCCCAGAAACCGGAGAACTTCATCTTTCAAACCAGTGTATCAAACATAAAAGAATTACATTTTCAAGGGAGAAGTATATATATGTGGCTTACTATGAAATAAATCAGCACTGCAAACCTATAACATACTTATGCCTAAATAAAGAATCATCTTAGCACACAGATTACTTGGCACGAAGATACATATGTGTCACATTCCCCTAATACATAGTGTAATTTCCTTACAAGAACAATTTCATACAACCATAACAATATGTAGAAAAGCATGAAAATTATTTGTTAAAGCAGATGTCTGGTTCTCTAATTAACAGTTTGTACACAGGACACTTAATTGCACTGCTTAACATATGGTTTTCATAAAACGCTGTTCTACCTCTACCCTTGAAGCAGTTGATAGGTCTCATTTAATAAACTGACCATTTTAACAAGGCAAGAAGTTAGCAATTTAATGAAATGAGGAGTTGCACACGTTTTTCCTGTTTGATTCTCACAGAATCAAACAGTTAATGGAAAAGACATATACAACTTAATCACATTTTAGTCTCTCCTTTAAAAGAAAAACAACCCACCATCAACAAGATGGACAATTACTTGTCAAGGATGCATCCATAAAGCTTCTCATAAATCAGAGAATCCACAACTCACTAAATAAAACTTAGTTGGCTGAAAATGTTGCTTTTGTGTTCAAAAAAAGCAGCATCTCAAACGACTACGTAAAGAACAGAAGCTATCAGTGAGTTTGCTGATGAGGTTTTCTCTGTGGGACACATAAAGGCTATTCTCTTTATAGCCTTTCATCTAGTAACACCAAAGCTGGAAGCATTCTGGTATCTGTGACATCTCACCAGCCTGAGCCAACAAAGAATCTCTACACAGATTAAAGAAGAGTCTGGATAAATCAAGCTTTTTACAAACTATTTATTCTGATCCTGTCAATCTTCAAGAAATTCAGAAATGTATTGGGGTAGATAACATTTTTAATAAACTGAACATAATCAAAATAGGAAAACTGACATGATTATTAATTCAAAATAAGACTCCTACCCTTGGAAACAAACTTCGTCTCTACTCAAAAAGGCAGCCTCACAGACTGTTTAACAAAAATGTATTCAGTTTACCAGTGACAGTCCTATTTCTAGGTATAAATTACTACTGGTACCAGATTCACACCAATGTGCATTTCAAGGCAAACTGTATTTTCTGCAGGTCTGAAGGTTCAGGCTTACTTTCTGTTACTTGGCAATTAGCCTGTAAAAAGAACCTGCCGTTACTAAGCACGTGACAGAGGACATCCTGCAGTTAATAAGAATAACTGAATCACATAATTTACAACATGTAACTGAAAATATTAACTAAGTTATGACGTACTCTGTGCTTTAATATTAAAACACATGAATATTACAATAGTCATTGAACAAGTCAGAATGTCTTCAAAACATTTCACATTTGCATTTGATTTTCATCTTGGAAGTACACAGGAAAGTTGCAGCATCTCAGAAACCAAGGTATAACAACATTCAAACTGACCTTTCATTGGAACTGCAGTTGATTTGTTATAAGGTGCATGAGGGGGAAGGAAGAAATCTTCAAAGGACAGAATAAAGAAGAAATCAAGATGTGGATTTTATTTTTCTTTTTGCTATTAACATTAGAAAGAGTCTGTCATAAAGCAACAGCCTTAAAGCTACAACTTTCAGAAAGTTTCTCCATATCAGAAGATACTATGTATTTTGATAATTCTGTTTCCCATGACCTTATGAAGTTATTATGGGGAAGTGGAGGCATATAAAGGCAAGTTACTGAAGTCTTAATGTTACAAACAATGCTCTGAGAGAAGGTAGCTTCCTTACCTTCTTGAACGGTTTATACAATACTCAAACTGGCTACTAGCTAGAGGTGTCTTCATTAAGACAGCCATGGAGTATCAGAAGCCTAGGTCTCTAAAGCTTTTTGGTTTTGTTAAAGTAGAGCAGTTGTAATAAAATCCAAACATACACACACACCCTTCTTGGCTGGTACCAAAGTAGTATGGAAACAAACGAGAGCTCCTGAAGAAGAAATAAAAACTCTGCTTTCACCTCTGTTTCAAATTCTTTTCCTTCATTATGTTTGCATGCTCTGCTTTGACACGCAGAGAAAGCATATGTCACATTTAGCTAATGAGAAAAGCAGAACAGTTGAAGCATTGTTTAGCACAGTGAAGTGATTTGAAGGTATAACCTAGCACAGGAAAAACACAGTAGAAGACCCCAGTGGGGCTGGAAGCATCCTCCTCCTTCAGGTGAAACATAACAGATCTGTGGTTTTCTGGAAACCTTTTCAGGGAGGGATTGTTATAAATTTGTCAAGACTTTGTGTGACTAGAGATGCCTTTACTCAGTCACCATAGAAACAAGGACAAAATGTTTTCATCCAAGGAGAGGGCTGAAGAGAACTATCAGAGACTTGGGTCCAAGCATTTCTGCTGAGATACTTCAACTGTTCTACAACTGCTCCTTTAAAAACAAGATTTTATGTGCACATGTATGCATAGATGTATACATATGTGTATACACAGAGAGAATAAAATTTATCATTTCTGTTAGGTCCACAAGAAGAATACAGAATATGAAGCATTTTGAAATACCTACCTTCATATTTAATTTTTCAGAGCAGTTTAAAATACAGTAAGGATGAACATTTTGTATGACTAAACGAAGAACTAAGGTCAGCATATGTGCTTTGAAGACGTGTTGTTCAGCTTTGCATTTTTGTTTAATTGCATATCAGCTTTGTGAAATTTAGTCTAAAATACAGCCACTTTTACTGTACAGTCTTATGGTTGTCATTGAAACACATCCCAAACAATAGGCATGCTATACTGTTGTACAGTGGCCGGAAGGAAATATTAAAAGGATTAGGGATAAAGAAGAAAAATGATTACCCAGCCGAAACAGTCAGACAGACAGGGATCGATACTGGAATGCAAAATACCCAAAAGGATTTTCAAGAATTAAAAGAACAGTTATAGTAGATTAAAAAATTAGACTACCTTTCACACAGAATATGCACAGTACTGTATACGGATGAACTGCTACAAATAAAAAAGGAACTAGAGCCTGACCTTTTACCTAAACTTGAACTTTACTTAAAATCCATTCTGCATTTTAAATGAGTTTTGCTTCGCTTTCCAGCATTCTGGTACCCTGGATTTTGCATCCTACACAGTGACGCAATGTCTCACCAGTATGTTAGCCTAAACTTTTTGTAATACAACAGCAACAGCCTGCAACTAATCTGGGTTAAAAAGAGTTACACACCAAAGACCATCTGAGACAACTTTTACTACATGTGCATCTTTGCAACATGGTATTCAGATTTGCCAAAGATTTTTCATTTCAAGAACCAAATAACCAGGAACAAGGGTTATGCCACTCCAGACCACTAGAGACAGGAAAAGTAATAATCCCATGTGGATAGCAAAGGTATTAGGATGCTATAATTCCACTTCCTGAACTTTTTTCTTCTCCTGTACTGAAAATATTAAGAAAGGTAGTAATTCAAAACCAAATGCACACCAGAATTGCAATTGAGCCTTAACCTAAACACTGGCTACCAAAGAATCAAGGGGTATTTGTCAGACACACTGTGTCTAAATGCAAATTCAAGTTCTATGAAATCAATATTATTTGTGGCAGTAGCTGCATTTGGATTCAGATTTCTCAGCTCAAAGCATTTCTCCATTAGGCTTAGAAACAGTCAGTCTGGAAAACTCAAAGGTATCTTTCCTTTTCCTGCATTTCATTTAAATCCTCCTTTTAATTGATTTTTTTAATATACATTAAGAGCTTGACACCAACAAGTTAATTCAAATGTATAATCGGTAGCACCAGCTTTCTGACAGAACTGTACAAACAGAGAAGGACAGTGTTTGTTGTTTGCTGCACAGCAGATTGGGAGGTGTACCATCCTAAAGGCAGGACCCATTTCCACTAGTAATTACACTGCTTCCAATAGCAATAAAGCCCCTTTAAACATCAGTATTGAAAATCCTTCAGGATTTAGATGGAGAGATGAGCAGACAGCTGCCTGTGGTCAAATTCACAGTAAGTAATTCATAGTGTTTTCAGTACTGTCATGAATGGAATAACATTGTGCATTGTGATTTCTTTATGTAAGAGAGCCTATTATTCTGGGTGAATGATACTACTCCTGCTATTGCTCAATCTTTACATTGGCAAATAACTGAAATCTCCAAAGAAAGAAGGAGTATGTAAACAGTAATGAGGTGGTCTGAACTAGAGAGCCAAGACTTTAAAGAATGCCAAAACATTTTGGAAGTAAATCAAAAAATGAAAACACTAAATTCTTAACTAGTATCAACTGCATATACTTCAGTGACTTACAAAGATATGCACCAGTAGTAAGTTTACCTAAAGCATAAAGTATTGCGTATTGCAATGATATAAGCAGCTGCAAACCAAAGGTAATGTTGAATGCACACCAAAATGATGATAAAGAATAAATATTTGTAACAGTTCTGCTTAATATAGCTTAAGGAAAATAATCAGACATTTTCACTGAAAGAGGAGTACTGCAACACACATCTTGATGTGGAAGGGAGAATGGGATCTTACTTTGAGCATATAACCTACACCTCACAAAGGACAAACACCTCTGAGGTTAGCTCTAAGGAGTACCCCCAAGTAGTAATCTCAAATCACTGTTTACTTCCTGATCAACATCTGAAAACATAAACATAACAGGGATCCAGAAAACACTTGCATTCACAGTAAATGCAAACTACAATACATGATTTTACAAGGAAACGAGAATTCACATACATATGAAGTTAGCAACCAAGATAGAACAGCAAGTAAAGCCATTAATTTCTAGAGCTAGATTTAAAAAAGCAACTGAAGTGTAAAAATTAACTTAGAAGTGAAGGGTTTAATATTTAAAGGAACAAAACTTCTTGTTATTAGTGAAATTGAATCAACCTCTGTCTGTCCTTCAGTGTTTTGTTAAGTTAATAAAAACGAATTTAAATGCTTTCCTCGAGTTCTCTGATCTCTGCTAATATTAAAAAAATAAATAGAAAATACCAAAAAGCCAAACCCACACATAATAAAACAAGGACTTGAATGCCTTAAGATACTTCTGGCAAGTAAACCTCATTATGCAAACTAGTTTTCCTAGCTATTATGTTCAAAGGATCTCTGCCTGTTTGTCAGCAGCTTAACCACACACTTCTTAAAATCCTTCAGAAATGCGTAACATCAGAAAAACCAACCCTGCACATTTCATTCTTTTCTTTACTAATCTAAGATAGCACAGTTATTAGAAAGTAGGAAGAAAGGTATAGGTTCCTTCTTAGGTAAACAGAACATGCCTACTGAAGACCAATGCCTAAGTGTTTTGAGATATTTTCACCCTCCCACCCTGCACTATGGTGCCACTCTATTGACTTTTCTGTGTTGGGTTCTTCCTAAATTCTTCTAAATAGTCTCTCAAATTTAAATGCATTTCTAATATATAAGATTATCCATATTACCTGAATTTTTACTTTATTTGTTTAACATTAATATTTCTATTAAATTGGCCTCCCTAGAATGACTTTTAATACCAATAACTATTACTTTGCAATTCACCCATTACAAAGCATGCATCAACTTACTGAACAGAAGTTCTACGCATTAGACAACAGAAAAAGAGTTCCAGGCTTAGTAAGATGACAGCCATTATAATTTTGTGTGGAATCTATACTGATGCAGTGAGGTCTTACATTAAAATTTTTGGTGCCTTGAAGTTTGAAGAGACGCTACAATACTTTTCCTACATTTCCAGTTCCAAGAAAAATTGTCAACATGAAAGAATTTACTGAACAGCTCAGTCCTTCAGAAAAAGTAGATATGAGTTTTTACTAGATTTATTTTTGCAAAAAAAGTGACACTTAACAAAACCTTAGTTGAGAGCATTCACTCTCAATACAGAGATGGTGGATATTCCACATAAAACATTATCTTCTCTTCAAAGACAAATCTAATAAAATGCCTCATCTGACACTTCAGATGCAAGAAGGACAAATAAGCATCATATCTGAAGACTTGCTTGTAAAAGAAGATAAACCACCATTCTTTTGTTCTTACACTAGAGGCAATTTCTCATATTCCATGTAAAAATATGGAATATTTAAAATATAATACTCTCTGGAGATAGGCTTTCTTGAATACAAAGAACATGTGCACCAGGAAAAATAAATGAAGCACTTAAATATCACACAATTAGTTTTGTTAAATTCTAAGTTCCTGTCTGCACTACCCATTTTCAATGTTAGCTTGGATGGGCTCATGTTTCTTCATATCTACCAATCACATACATAAAAAAAGAAAAAATATATTTATTGTGAAAATAATAAAATGTGAGAAGCAGTAACAAAAGACAACAAGAAACACATGAAATTTAAATTTTAGTATAAGTTTAAGCTTGAGAAGATAGCTGTCCAACTGTTCGCACTAAAGTCTTTGAGAATTGATAAGAAAAGGAAACAGACAATTGGAAATGTGAGACTCATCTTACTCTTCCTGCTTCCAAACTGCAGCAGTATCCTAACAAGAAATATCTACACATCTGGGGGAGTGGGGCAGAGGGGGGAGGCAACATAACTCATACGCACGCATGTATTAATAACCAACCCTCAAACAGACTAAAAACTACAAGGAATCACAGTAGAGTAGGAAAGACAAGCAAGCTGTGCCATTCTGCAACACTGGCATACAAAACCCAGTGCAAGAAACCAGATTACTTTTAACACAAACTGAGAAACATGCAACATCCACAGTCTTTATTCCTCACAGTCACTGAACAGGTGCCTGCATACCTATGTACCTATGAAGGTACATAAATGAAATATGTAAAATAGATGGTATCAACTAAACACAGCTTCACATCCATCATTCATTAAATGCTACTAGGTATCACCACCCTGTTGAATCCTTATTCTACGTCAAAGAAGCAACCTCCCACAGAGAGAATTAAATGTCAAAACTACAAAAAAGCAGAAAGTCAGAGTTTATGAAGTACTAAGCTTCTGTTAACACTAGCAACAAGGATTTTGCTGACTGCAGTAGTCATTAAACTTGGACCCCTCTTTTCAAGCTGAATGAATGCCAACACCTTTTATTATGAATAAAAGACAGAGAGTCTGGAAAAAGATCAACAGTCCTAAGCCAAATATGTAAAAATAATCTCTCAATTTCAGAATATTGTTGTCTGCAACATACTTTAATTAGGTTCAGTTTCTGATCTCATTTGAAGCATAAAGTTGTGTATTAACTAGCTAGACAGGTTGTTTCCAAGAGCAGCTTAAAGGGGAATGATCTAGATGACTAAGAACATGTTAAACCATCTTTCCCAAGTGTATTGTTTTGACTATTTTTCTTTTTTTTTTAGCAGAATTATCAAAGTAAAGGAGTATCACAAATTACCCTGGCTCAGAGATTTAATCTGATTCTTTACCCTGTGCTTTCTGTATCCTTTCATCTTCTTTGTCCTTTCCTGTTAACCACTTACCATTTATGCCTGCTTTAAAGCAAAAGCCTGAAACTACTTCACATCTTTTTTAGCCGATTGTCTTTCTTACTATACATCTCCATTAATATAATATACAGCAACATACTTCTTTTGTGTAACAATCTACCTTAATACAAAATATTATTTTCTCTTAAACAACAAAGAAAAGCATATTTGTGGCATTTTGCATACCAGCTTCCATGATACAAGTAGAAAAAGAGAAAACTAAAAAGTTCAGATGGAGAAGTATTTAATTAGCACCATTTCTCAGGGAAGTTTGACTAAGCCTCAAATGCAGATATAATTTACAAGCACCACAATGCAGGTTACATACCTTTGTGGAACATCATGCACAGTGAGAGAAGTTACTTTCCAGTAAGACTCTCATGATGGCACTCCTTGCCCAGGCTTGGGATTCAGTCACACCCAAAGCCATTTTTAGATCAAACTCTGGAAAGTGTATGGCTCAGGATTTGGACACTATCAGTGTACATTAATCCTACTTACAAGTTTGCAGCAAACATGTTAGTGTACAGAGCATAAATTTCAGCGCTAAAAGACAAGGCATGCCAGCTTATTAATAAACTGGTTGCATATATGACATGGCACCTTATCTAGGAAAGTAATATTAGCCTCTCCAAAAAAGGAAAAAGCCAATGATGCATTTGATGACCTCACAGACTCCTCACTGAACCTCAAGAAACCCTATAAGTAGTAAGATGACAGACGTGGTTTTGAACGATAGCTAACAAGTGCCCTGAGGAAGGGACTGGCTCTGTACACTCTCATGTTACAATGACAGTGAGTCTATCTCATAAACACACTCCAGGAGGCAGGGAGAGCAGAATTATAAATGAGAGCTCTTGTAAAAAAGAAAAAAAAAAAGATATCTCTAAAGATGCAACAATGCCTACAACCCAGATACTGCACTGACTGTATAAACTCATGCGATACATCTTAGAAATCCAAAGGCTCAGAACATATTGCTGAACATAGGACAAGCTGAGAACTGGTACTGCAGAAGTCAGCAAAGCCTGAGCAGGGCTAACCAGGAGGGCCTGTTGACATCCAACAAGATAACAGAGAAAAGCAAAAGCTACAATAGCTTCACCATATTTCATAGATGCTGTTGCTTGTACATCTCAAAGCAGAGTTATGCTACTCTGAACACTGTGTTTCCATTGTTTTTTCCCACTTGGCTAGCAAGAGGCACCAGAGAGAATAAAACCTAGTGTTACATGATGAGTTATTTCACATGTCTCTGAAGATACCTCCTCCATGGTACACACCTCAGTGAACAGCAGTCCTCACAGTAAACCAGCAGCAACAGAAGTAAATGAGAAAGAATGAAAACTGCTTCTCTATTCTCAAAAAAAAGATCTTTATCGAAAGCAGTTGTAGGCGTTGTTAATGAAGGCGGTATTAATAAGGAGAGTTTTAAAGGACACTTTTCATTACCACAACTCAAAATGGACACTTTTTTTTTCAACAAAAAGACTGAACTGCATAACATACCATACGGTATTACTGCTGACAATCAAACAGTTCTCTAATCTTTCCTCCAATCTATGTAATGAATACATTTTCTCAACACAAAATAAATGCTTGCTTTCATGGAAATCTGGATCAAGACTTACAAAGACTCAGAAATCTCTGCAATATAAGCATGCAGGAAGATTAACTAATACTGGTATATTAATAAATGTTAAATAAAATGCAAATATTCCAAGTCTGTAACCTGTGAAGCATGCCTTCAGAATCTCATCAACATAAAAAGAATAACTAAAATACAGTAGAGACAAGTTAGAAATTTTACTCTATACTTCTTACCATATGCATACCTTCCCATACACTCTCCCATTAATGCCTTAGGTCAATGCTTAAAAAGAAGCAAAGCTAGTAAATTTAATAAACCTCTTACATACTTAACTTGCAGTACTGATTCTGACCTAGTGCTTAACCTACCTAATGTCCTGTGAATAAGGCTTTTAAGTAACCTTCTCTCATTTCACATATTTTTTCTTGAATCATGTTGTAAAGACACTTTAAAATAGCATTTATGCATAATTTCAGAAAAAAAGTAAAAAGAAGAAAAACAAACCCAAAACAAAACAATAAACCTGAGTCAATGTCATATTCTAACCACAATTTCTATTATGCTGCAGGACAAACACAACTTAGCTCACACTTAAAAATGGACAGCAGGACAAGCCTAAATAAACTGTAAATGCACAGTTTAAAAAACAAAGAAACATTCTCTTTGGGGAAAAAATATCTGGCAACATCTAAGAACAAAGCTGCAGTTAGTGTAAATTGCCTTAGATGCTTGACTTTGTAATTTGAAGTACTAGTGTTAATTTATACTGTCTTGTGCTTTGCACATTACAATGTGGTAGCCAAGGGTACTGAGTGAAAAATAAAAAATAAATAAAAAAATAAAACCCACCCCAGAACTCCAACAACATCCTGAACAAATAATAATAATGAAAAAAGCATCATGAGAAGAAAAGCAAACAAAAACATACCAAAGTAACTAATATACAGCTAAGCAGCCAAGCTAAGAAAGGATGCTCCAACAGACAGAAAATTCAGAAGACCTAGGACAACAGTTTAGCACTGCATTCAACAGGACTGCATTTCTACTCCTAGATTCAGTAATTCAGACAAGCTGTTTTGCTTCTGTTCACTTCCCAATCCATCACTCTCTTTAAAAGCACAACTGGTCTGAAAGTGCAGGGGAACTTACTCTGAATCTGGTATCACACTTTGTACAACCCATGATCTTTTGTTCAGTCAAGCTCCCCAGGTGCTACAAAAAAATGAAACAAAAAAAAACCCAGCCCCCCCCCCCCCACTGATGTATCTGAAAACTTTGCTAGTAAAAACTTCGCTAATACAGTTGCTAGTAAATCTGAATATTCAGGAAAAAATGCACAAAAGTTTTTCTTGAATAGAAAAAATACATCCGAGTATACTTCCTTGACTTGAAAGAGCTGCAGAGAAGATAACACAAAATACTATTAAGTGAATATTCACTCATCAGTCACTGGCAAGTATTTGCTAATTGGTGTTTTGCAAAGAAACTTCAGTTTACCAAGTATTACGTAGTTGAAATTCAGACTAAACCGAAGTATGATAAATTAATTTTTCTTCTAATTAACCCTTAAACCTAAGTCTGCATACCCGCAATGCAATTAGTTTGCCAGAAGCATATTACCCTGATTGGAATACAGCAAGAATGGAAGAAAACATATTTTGGTTAATCTTTCATGAACAATTTTTTCCAGAAGGCAGCTTTTCCAAAGGCTCTGTCTCAGCAGGGTGAGCGCTATGGAGTAAATTTTCAAGCTGTCCCAAACACATCGTAAGAAAGAAGATTAAGACATAGGAGGTTTGTAAATACAGCAACAAAATGCTCCCCCTGCAAGATAAGAATATTCTTTCCCTTTGCAGTGATTGTTCAGCTAGTTTGGTTTTGTTTTCTTCTTTCGGAGGGGAGAGTGAAAGGGGTAGGGGGCATCCAGCAATGCTTAGAACAGGTCCTGGGGCATAAACCCTAGCAGGTAATAAGCAGTTACAACTGCTCTCAAGAACAGTAAGTGGTGAGTAAAAATTCTCGGCATTTTCCCCAAGGCAAGCCATTTCAGAACTCTGAAGGCAAGCCCGAGCCCCTCCATCACTTTTGGTGACTCCATCCTTTCTCAGGCTGACACTTGCAGAGTAATTCCAGCACAATTGGATGTCCTGA
This sequence comes from Melopsittacus undulatus, assembly GCF_012275295.1. Taxonomy (NCBI): domain Eukaryota; kingdom Metazoa; phylum Chordata; class Aves; order Psittaciformes; family Psittaculidae; genus Melopsittacus; species Melopsittacus undulatus. Next base: position 96,990,992 of record NC_047529.1, on the reverse strand, counting down.
CACCTCCTGGTGCCATCCCCTGCTCGGAGCAGGGCTGATGTTCAGTCAGCTGCTCAGGTCCAGGTGAGTCTGGGCAACCCTGAGGATAGCATTTCCAAGCCCTCTATAGGAAGTGTGTTCCTCCAAATTGATCAGCCTTGTAAAAAGCACCTCCCAACATTTAACTGGAATGTTCTTTGATGCTTCTCACCCTTCCACTGTGTAGCTCCATTTTTTCTGTAAACAAGTATGAGGCAGCTGTAGACTGCAATAAAGTCCCTTCTGCTGCTTTCTGCTCTTTACACTGAACAAAACGTATTCTCCCTGTAGATCGTGTTCTGCAGCCTCCTACTCAAGCATCCTTCTTGCTTTAGGGATCCCAAATCAGGGCCTGTGACACCCGACAACGTTTCACCAGTGATGAAGAGAGGGTAGGAACGTCTGTCTCCCATCCTGGCTGTGCTGGCTGCCCTCCTAATACACCCTGGCATGCAGTTGGCTGCCTTCACCGCAAGGGCACACTGCTGACTCGTGTTCAACTTGCTGCACTGTCAGTCTTGGGCAGGTTAAGTCACTATTCCTGCGCCTGTGACAGGTAAGCTTTTTCCCTGCTGAAGTTCTCACGAGGGCAGAAATTTCTACAGTTAAGTTACATATTGCCCCATTGGAACCTTTGTTTTTTTATTAGTAAAACATTTTAAGGTAGATTTTTCCATCCATCATTAGCTTCTACAGTCCAGCAAGCCAAACACAAACTCCAGAAACACTAATTGTTTTCTTTTGGTGCCAGATGTTTATGACCAACAAATGTGATACGGGAAGCTCAAAGACACTGTTTTAAACTTGGATTCATCTCAGTTATGTCTCCTGAAGCTGTTCAGATGTTCAGCAGTAGCACAGGCTTATGCACTGCAAAAAAAAAGGAAATTTATGTTGCCCATAAATTACTACTGTGGTGGGGAATTTATGTGCTCCTCATCTCTTAAATTGTGTTCTGACAATTACCTACTACAGGTAAGGTCTAATACCTTGCGTGTAATAGACAAATTCTGGATAAACAAGAGGAAATTTTCAGAGTACTACACTTTGTTTACTGCTCTATATATAGAGAAGTATTTATTATTTTTGTTGGGAACTTCAGCTTGTTTAAGCTATGAAGGGAACAACTCTGCTTAGCAATTTTTCATCCAGCCTTCACACAGTCAGATCACATGGCAATTTCTGATATTGATCTAAAAATTAACTCCGAACTTAATTTGTTAGCTAAAAGTGAGCTATATGGACACTAATGTCAAATAAGCTTCCTTCTAGAGTTAACATATATTCTTAATTAACTTACTGACTTAACAGGATAATGCCAGAAGCATTAGGATGAATTGTGACAACCTTTCATCTGAACACTTCTATTTCTAGTACTTGAGCATGGGGTGGAGGGGTGCGTGCTGGGGGAGAATCTGTACTGAGTAACAACTGAGGAGGAATATTAGTAGTCTTTCCCCCAACTCCAAAACAAATTTGTCCCAAAATTCATATAATATTATCTTAGAAGTTCATCTGCTTCCAAGCAAAACCCCAAAGACTTAAGAGCTAGCATAGTCCAACAGCTATCATCAACTTCTTCACTCAGGCAGTGCAGACCCTCTTCAGGTGCCCATTCTTGTCCAGACATGCCTGAGAAGACTACAGCCTTGTTTATACAGGTCAATTAGAAGGCATGTCCCAACATACCAAACTTCAATCCAACACATTACATTCTTCCATCTAAACACACCCACCTACACTAACAACCACGGTTCAGCTATGAGAAACTTTCTACTACACTGAGTGACAGGCTGACCGCACAAGTTGTATGGACACATATGACACATATCAAATCGCAATGACCACACAGAATAACTAAACAGATATGTATTATGATTCAATGATTCTATTTATACCTACACTGTGTTTAACTACATACATTGCTGGCGTACAGTAACTTTTTCTTTCCCTGTAAGAACTCAATTTAAGTGAGCAAGACTTCCAATAAGAAATCATTTTTGCTTCCACTACACAGTGCTTGCCTTTGAAAAAAAACTTGGTTGTGATGAACAATGAAATAAAACAAATACATTTACATGCATGCCCATGGTCACAGCTCTGTGTTTGCCGTGTAGTACCAGGCATACTGATTCTCCAATAGCCAATTATTGCAAAACATAGCAGTGAAATCATGAACTGAAAATAAAGGGAATAAAACTGCACAGTAGCCAACAATAAGTGTGCAACATTTGTTACCATAACAAGGCTCAGATGCTATAGCTACATCGCTTCCCTGCTTCAAGGACACTATCATGTAACCGTTACATAAAACTAATGATATATTTTACACCTGCAAAACGAAAACTGTTTTTGTAAATTTGCAATTCAAGCTGTTCCTTTTAGAGAGTTCAAGTATTGTTTTTCTTCAGATATGTAATACACATAAATATATTAATATAAAAAGAACTTGTATATTAATATATACATTACATAAAAATACTTAAAATTCAGATCTGCATACTGAGCAAGACCAAACATGTAATGCACCACACTTTTCCCCCTCTGAAGAGCAAGAACACTGGAACATTGTCTCCCTTTGAAAATCAGAAATATTTTCAGTATTTTTCAAACAGGAAATAAATACTGTTTGGACTTTAAAAGAAAACTTACTGAGGACATATTGACAGAACACTAGAATCTTATATATTAAAAATAAACATTTTGCATATTAAGTAATGCCTAAAGATCATCTTACAACATACATTTGTGTGGAGTGGAGAAATTTCAACTGTAGCAAGTTCACTGCAGTCTCATGATAGACTGATTCAATTTCAGGAGTAGTAGTATCAAACAAAAGATACTGTCACACTTTAGATTCTGGAGCAAGAAGTCAAGGTGAAATACAGAAGCAAAGTATCAGACCTGACATGAATATGGTGAAGTCTTTAAATAAGCAAACTCTTAAAGCACGCATAGAGGAAACAATGCAAAAAGCCACTGGCAGATCTTAAAAGCATGTGAGTCTAGATTAATGCTTCACATTGACTTGAAATCTTGAGCAGGCAATCAGTCAAACTTTTCAGGATTTAGTTTAGAGAGACCTTCATAAATGAACTGGAGTTCTGTCATGGTTTAACCCCAGAGCACAGTTTAAGTACTACATAGCCACTTGCTCACTGTTTGCCCACCAGTGTGATGAAGAGAGAATCAGAAGGGCAAAAGTGCAAAATCTCATGGGTAGAGATAAGGACAGTTTAATTAGGCAAAAAGAGAAAAGAAAAAAAAAACCCACAAAAAAACCCCAAAGAAACAAATCCAAGAAAAACAAATGATGCAAAAAACCCCAATTGCTCACCAACAGACAGTCCAAGAGCAACGGCAACGCTAGTAAACCTTCCCTCCTCTCCTTTCCCCAATTCCTGGTGCTGAGCACAATGTTGTATGGTGTGGGGTACCCCTTTCGTCAGCTGGGGTCAGCTGTCCCTGTTGTATTCCCTCACAAATTCCTATGCACCCCCAGATCACTCTCTGGTGGGGCAGTATGAGAATCAGAAAAGGCGCTGACTCAGCATAAACACTGTTCAGCAATTACTAAGATACCAGTATTTCATCAACATTATTTTCCATCACAAACCCAAGTCATAGCACTATAGAAGCTACTATGGAGAAATTAAGTCCATCCCATCCCAAACCAGCACAAGTTAACTCAGTTTGCAAGGTAGCATTCTGCTGCATACACACATGGGGTACAACTTTACCTCACATGCACACATAGGGTACATCTTTATCCACCTCGAACTATACATTTTAAAGAGATTAACCCTCTCTGGTTATTCCAAGACATTCAGTGAGGATTAGAATTTAGGTAAACCCCATATTTCCCTATTAGAGGAGTGTTTCAGCTGTTCTCAGATCAGCTCTGTCCACACCACAGTCTAGGCATCAATATATTTATTTTCAGCCTCACTACTGTTGCCTAGTAAACAATTAAATGCAGAAACATTTTACTTCATGACAGAGATAGGAAGACTTTATATATATATATATATATATATATATATATATATATATATACACACACACATATTTATGGATCCCTCCAAATGTAAATTTACTTGTAGCCCATGAACTCAAGGATTTTTAAGAGGCATTTCTTTTATAAGGTTGGTTTTTTTATTTTAGAATAGAATATAAATTTGCATTGTTTGGAATTGTATTAATTTATCATTGGAAGGATATTTATTAGATTTACCACAGAAATTATTGTAAATAATTTCTAAAACTAGTATTTTCCAAGAGCAAGTTATGAATATTTATCTGCACCAATGGACAGAGTGAGTCAAGACCCAAATTACTAATTACTTGGTATTTGTTAACAAATACATGAAATTTGGCAACTATTCCAAGCTTACAGAAATAGAAGGTGCAAAGACCCAAATGTTTGAAGATTTTCCTTGCCCCCTCTCCTCTTTGAACACCAGTCCCTTATCACATCCCCATCTATTTCAGTTCTTCCTCTCTGAATTCCTGACACCATTTCCTTTTTTTCCAGTCCTTGTGTTTACATTCCCAGTCCTCTACCTCTTCAATACTCTTATTTCCCCTTCTTCAGATCCCATCCTTATTGTATTCAGTTCAAACAAACTCCTTCCATATGCTGTCTGAGCTTGGAGCAGTAAGTGCACAAAAGTCTCTCCTAGCTTTCAGTACTTAAACCTGACAACACAGAGCTACGAGACTGCACAAAATACTCCTTGGTCTTCACATGGGCGCAGCACCCTGAATCCTCCGACAACTGAAAAAGGAACCAAGTTTTTTCTTAAGCCTCTACTGAACCTTCTCTGCAAACATTTTCTGACTGGTTTATATCCTGGTCAACTACAAGCAATGTCTCATTTGACAGATGTCATATCGAACCCAAAAGGGACAGACAATAACTGAAAGAGTATACAGAATACAGATTTCCTACCATAAAGTACAAAAATCATTAATGTCAAAGTTAAATCTGACATACAGCATGTCGTAGCAGAGACCCTTTGTGAAAACACTGCACGAAGGTTTTGTTTTTTTTATTATGAACATCATAATGCACTTAAAAAAAATCACAAGAAAACAGAACCTGAACTTAAACTGGTCATTCGCTTTGGGATTGCACTTTGCTGTTCTCACTTTGGCTTTAAATCATCCAGAAGCAGATGTAGCAAAAAGCACTTCAATTTTCACATTTAAAGGTCAGCAAAATGCTACCCGACTAAGGGAAAATAATTTAAATTCCTGAATTAGCCAACACTAGTCATAACTTGATCCCTGCCCACCTCATCTCACATAGGAAAGGCCACCAAGAATGCAGAAGAGCACAGCAACTACCACAGCAGTTTTAACAACCTTTTTGTCTTGTACCACACAACGCCTACAGAAGGAAACAAACCTCATCCACCTTCTTAAAAACATTTTTAAGTTATACATTTGCCTATGTTTAAAGATATACATGCAGAAGAACAAGAACTCGTCATTTGCTTGAAAGCACACTTGACACACAATCAAAAACCCCCAAAAGGCAGCCAGAATCAGTAATTGTCTAAATAGCTTTCAGAGATAGTAACATAACTGAGAGAACTAACAGTACCAAATCCACACCTGTAACACGATTATAAAACAAGGTCCTGACCTAGTCACTAACATAAAGAGAACTAAATAACCAGTGTACACGCATATTTGTTATGCATGGTATGTCTGTACCAAAACCCAACTGTAGCAGTGCCTTAATGGCCTAATCCATCAAAGTTTAGGCAACTTCAGTTATTGCTGGTTCTCTTGATTTCCTGAGATTCCATGAAGTTAGCAAAGCTTACATAGTGCTTTACACAGCGCTTGCACAGCTGGACTACTCTTTCTTAAGACAAGTATATTACAATATGTTATGCTTTTAATAAGTACTTTATAATTGCCATATTATTGCCTTTGAGAAACTAGGCACATTTGCAACTGCACGTTTGTTCTCCTCAAACAGAAACACAACTAAGAAAAACTTGTCTCAAATTATATTCCAAAAGACCACCTGTTCCAAATGCCATGGTACAACACTTTTAGGCAGACTGATACCTAGCAAAAGTCAAAACCCTGTATACGCCTCTCCCTTCTTTAGGTTATGTATTGTCCCCAGAGGGGTTCCTAAACACCTGGATGAAGAAAAATAAGAGTGTGTGATGATTGCCACATGGGACATTCCTGAAGAACTTGGGCTTTAAACCCTACCCTGGAGATCAGCATCTACAACATGCCAGCAGTTTCTCAGGGTAAAAGACCATTTCCTTTTTTTTCCTTAGGAATCTACAGTAAGCACACACCACAACATGGAAGAAACTCAGGTTCAAATCCTCTTTCTGCATGTGACCCAAACACCATATTTTTAAGAGTGCAATCATCACAGCATTTCACATAATTATATAATAATCACAACATAATACAAAAATATATCATTTTTCCAGTTGAAGTTCTTTCTTTAGGCATTAAAAATTAAAGTTTCCTTCCCTCTGCATTATGTTGCTCAGGGATTAGAAGCTTCATTTCACTGTAAAAGTTCTCATCCTTTCATTAATTCTTATATTTTTTATACAGAGTAAAACAGTTTCATCCACAGATAATGACAGAAGCCACTTTTGACAAATCTATTGCAGCTTAATACAAGAACCTGGAAAGAAATAAGACTTGTCAATCCTGTAACTGTTCTTTCTGGGGCAAGCACAGGTGCTTTAGAAATTGAGAAAAAGCTGTTGACAGTAACTGAACACTGAAAGTAACACAGCTAAGTACAGATAAAATGGAGAGAAGGCTTTAGCCTTAACAAAGTAAGAGAACAGCTTGATACATGGTTTAGTTTGATGTGATGCTTTAAGTGGTACAAAGTAAAAACTGGCAGACCTATTTCTCAGTGAAAACAGCAAGGAAAGTGTCACTTCATCTACTAGTTACTAAATAAAGACATTTGGATTACTAAGAGCAGAAGAATACAACAGGGAGAGTGTCATGCATGATGAAAGATGATGAAACTACTTCCCATGTAACTTTTGTGGGAAGCAGTATGGGTTTGAGCATGCTTTTTTGGCTTCTAAGCTTCACACACAGCTTCAAACAAACTTTCTCCACACACTTTTTAATGGAGATCGATTTCTCACATCCACTCAACAACATGGGGAAAAACAGGTAGACAAGATTAGAAAGCAGAAGAGCATGCTGTTAATACGTTAAATCATATTTTAATCAATATGAAAATGTCAAGTCTAAATTTTGCCATTTGAAAAATGTGAATTATTAAAAAGACATATTTTCTTGCTTCAAAGCATCAGCAAAGTGACCCTGAAAGTCAATTCAGTTTTGTGCAGAGACATTTTCAGAGAACAGCACAGAATGACATGTGATGAAGTCCTGCTGACCTCGTTATTGACAGCAACAAAGCCATAACTATTATACACAAAACTTAGGTGTTAAGACTACCTACTGTATTGGTGTTATTCCATCAGTGCTGAAATAAACACTGAGCTCTTAGAAAACAAGTAAAAAGAACAAGCTGATGTTTGAAAGTGGTCACAGTGACTGAATGCCAGAATAGTGCATGCTGGCAACCACACCCTAACAAATATTACCATAAATTTACACTACTAGCTGGCACCAGACACTAAGAAAAAAAAAAAAAAGTGTCATTTGCTGCCTGCTGCAATTTTTGTTTGGCTTGGTGGCTTGGCTTTTGGTTTTTAAGCACTGTGATTTCTTCTTGGTTCCAGCCAGAACTTGCCAGTTGAAGATTCATCATTGCTGACTCCACAGAATACACAGTAAGAAGAAAATAAATAGGGAGGCAGTGTTCATAAATATGAGATGCTTAGAAATACAACTTAAAAAAAAGTAACGGAAGGCTTTCAACATAATTGCATCAGATTTCAAGAAAACAAATTTGTAGCACTGAAAAGAAAAAAGACTACTTAAAAACTAAATGCATCTTCCCCATTAAAATATGAATTTAGTTACTGTACTGCAGTGCACATACTTACAAATGCAAAAGCAGCTACACACACTTATGAATGAAGAAGCAAACTGCATAATCCAACAAATACAAAGCTGTGCTGGTTTTGGCTGGGGCAGAGTTACTTTTCTTCATAGCAGCTGGTATGGGGCTATGTTTTGGATTTGTGCTGGAAACTGTTGATAACTCAGGGATGTTTCCATTATCACTGAGCAGTGATTACACAGAGTCAAGGCCTTTCCCGTTCCTCACCCTACTACCAGTGTCTAGTCTTAGGAGGGGTCAAAGCTGGCACAGCTGACCCAAACTGACCCAAGGCGTACCCCACATGATACCATGCTCACCATATAAAGCTGGGGGAAGAAGGAAGGGATGATGCTGGGAGTGATGCAGTTTGTCATCTGTTACACAGGATGAAGCCCTGCCTTCCTGAAGGTGGCTGAACACCTGCCTGCCAATGGGAAGTTGTGAATGAATTCCTTGGTTTACTTCGCTGGTGTGCACAGCTTCTGCTTTACGCATTAAACTGCCTTTACCTCAACCCCCTAGTTTTATTGCTTACTCTTTCGATTCTCTCCCCCATCCTGATGCAGGGACAGTGAGCAAGCAGCTGTGTGGTGCTCAGTTGCTGGCTGGGGTTAAAAACCGCAGCAATTTCTTTGAGAAAATAAAAAAGCAGCAGGCAAAAGAATGATGACTAACAAGGCTCTGTCCAAACATCAGATGGTAAAAACCGGAGATTTTGTTAGAGAAGAAAAGGGTATGGAAATACTTCCTGGAATATGAAAAAAGCAAACAGCAGAATGACTGAATGGTTCCCAAGTAACTGGCAGGATGCTACACCATGTGTATGCTATTTCTAGCTTTACTGTTTCCAGTAACAGAAGTTGTAAACATCATTTAGATGCAGTCCAGCTAGAGTTCATGTATATATAGGAACAACTGAATCAGCATTCTTGAACTAAGTTTCCAAACTCACACCAGAAGTTACCATCTTAATATAAACTTAAATTGAAATTTGCAGAACAAGAATTTCAAACAAGATAGTTTTTATTCCCCAATTTTTTTTGAATAACAAAACAGTGTGGCAGGAAAAAAAAAAGAGTAACATTTAAAAAATCTTATTTAGATTGAGGTTTTTTGTTTTGTTTTGTTGTTTTTTTTATTTTACTTCATATTTTGATTTTGCCCTAAATTTCCTTGTCCTGAAATTATTTAGTGTTATTTTTGACAGTATTTTTTTCATTACCCTAAAGCTTTAAAATTGTTTAGCATTCACATATACAGCCAGTAACACCTCTTCATAATTTAAGAGCAAAAGAAAATATAAGTAGAAATGTAATTTCCCATAACAAGTCACCTGGAAAAATATTTCACTAATTCAAGCTATAAACAAATATTAAGACATAAAACCACTGCTTTAACACCCTACTCTACATTTCAGTGTAGGGAGAAAGCAAAGAAATTATTTGCCTCAAAACAAGATTTAATGTTAAGGAAGGAAACTGTCAATCTGATTATACAAACATACAGTTCAGCCAATTGGAAATGTAATAAAAGTTTATTTAGTCTTAGATATACAGCCCTTTCCCCATCACCATACAGCAGCTTAATTACACATAAAGAAGTCTGCCTTAATATTACTCTACAATTAAGAAAGTTGAATATCACTGATTGCAGGAAAAAAATAATTGCTGTATCACTGTTTTAAGATTGTTAAACCTTGAGGGGCAAAAAAACCTTATAAAACACCACCACCTCTTTTCCAGTATTATCAGTGCTTTTTCTTTCGTCATCATAAAGCATACTGTTTTGCTCCATGTATTTCTTACCATACTGAATTATACATAATATTTGAGATAATACATGGAGTTGTTCTTTGAAATGATACAGAAGCAATGAACCACTTAGATGTTTTCTTTAGGAATTCAGATGGTAGGAAGATTTCCACACAAATAAGCAACAGCTAAAACCAGTAAACTGTACTGTTTACCATAAAAAGATCCCTCTCTTCCCCCTCGAACACACACATCTCTTGTATTCTAGATCAGTAGCCTCTTATGTCCCTGAAGTTCACATTATTAAAACACCAAACACTTTCACGAAGTGGCTGATACATCAGGGTTATGAACCAGGGGTACATCATAGGATGGAATTTCAGTCAGACGGGTCTGTAGGCATATTTTAGTTTACATAGATATACACAGAAAACACCAACCAATCCCTCCCCCCCCGCATTATATTACCCTGTTAAACCATCTCACCTAAATAAATGATCATTGAATTTGCTCCAGTATTATTCATACATCTGCTACTACTATTAACAGTTATAAAACGTGTTGGTGGATTTTTGTCCTTTTCATGATTGTTAACTGCAAATTAAAAATATTAAAGTGACTGGAAATAAGCACTGGAAAAGAAAGAGTTACCAGATCTGTATCCTCAGAGCAAACAAGCTACTGTCAATTTGAAAGTGAGTATTGAAATCTTCCAAATCATATTTTAATTCTCTGCATCACCACAAAAGTGGATGGAAAGAACACACAGCCTGACCAACCCAAAAACCTCTACCGGATTCAAAAGGAAAGGTGTCTGCTATTGTACTGTGTCTAAAGAAGTAGTCAAGAACACCTCCCTCAGGGAGAATGTTTCAGGGGGCATCACTTAAGCAAGCTACAAGTAAACAACTCACAAATAATCATTTTCTCTGAAGACAGAGGAGTTACTCAGAGGTACAACAGATTTGGGAACAGTTAATTACATTTGATACATTGTGAGGAATGGCACAATGGCAAAACATGGCAAAGACTAACAATGATGCAGATCCTGAAGCACGCTACACTGCACAGCAAGAACAGCTTGCATTCATCACATGCATTCCCCTTGCAAACTGAACCTGACTTTCTCACAGGACCAATGGCACCACAGGAGCCACATGAAATTAAGAAATAAAAGATGCAGCCAAAAAAAAGTCTTTTCTTTTTAAGAAGGTGGCTACATTTGAAGAATGAACTGTGATAGTGAAGAAAAGCACTCAGTGTGCTGATGAGCTTGACACAGAGCATGGTGCTGAAGAATGTGCTGGAAGCAATCAGTCAGGAACATGGGAAAATGAAAACACAAGTTGGCCAAGGCCTACTTGACCATCCCTGAGCATCCTTCAGCTTCTTTAGCACACCTGCTTCGAGCTGTTAAATGTTATCACCTGGACAAAACAATGAACTCATCCATTTGTCCACAAAAGCACCTACACAACAAAAATTACCCAAATCAAGTCCTGCTACAACTTTTTATGATGATATTGTTATAAAATACGCAGAGTTTAGTAGCATATTAAACAATTCACAACACTGCTATGCTGACCAACTGAAGAGACTGATAAAACTCCGCCTGAAGGTAGAATCAATCACAAAACAGGCTATTGTGCTACCAACAGTATCATCAGATGTGCAAAAAAATGTAGTTTGGGAGAATTTTAAAGGAGTGGAGGAAACAATGAAGCTGAGAAGGAATACCACAGTATGTATTTTTATTCACAGGGGCTGTAAACATCAAAATCCCTGCTTAACACTAGCAAACAGATGAGAATTAACACCACAGTATAGATCTCTGCTGGAAGGCAGTGCCAGGCAAAGTCAGACTGCCTGCACAACTGCTGCAGGCAGACAGCATGATGGCACCTCACAGGGCAGAGGGAAACCTGGCAGGGCTGCTTTCTCACTTACATCCCAAAATAACCCAAGCTAGATTCAGTCAGCATCCTGGTCCTTAGCAGTGTCTCTGCAAGCCAAAACAGTTTTGGCCACCTGCCCACTATCAATTTCCCTGCAACAGAAGTGGCTCATTATCACTCGCTGAGGAGTCAAGCTCTGCAGATAACTGCAAGCACTACACCTACTCATTTCTCAACCCAAGAGAGCGCTCACTTTTCTGATTCTCTCCCCCACCTGCCTCGGGGGGCCGGGTATGGGGGGGAGCTGAGCCAGTGTAGTGCTTAGATGCCATCTGGGATTAAACCATGACACTGATCACAGGTTTTTACAACAGCCTTGAACGTGCGTTCATCAAAGGTAATTTTCATACCATTTTCAGTCTTCAGTCAAATACTGAAAAACATCTTCAAGATACACTCATGATAAATATGCAATACGTAGCTTCATGCTGCAGAGATCTTTCCACTCAGTGAAGGGACACAATTGTGCACTGAAATTCCAGAAAGCTTCACATCACACATTTTTAACGCAGGGAGGATTCATTTCACAGACACCCCATAGCTAGACTGACTATACAGATGTGGTATTTGTGCACTGAGCATGTCAGCTATAACTGATAAGGGCATTTTTCCCCCTCAAATCTTGTGTCTGTCTGAAATACAATTCAGTTAACAGAATCAGTAGTAACATACCTGACTACCAGGCATTTCTTTCACAGATTTTATGGGTGTCATGCAGGTACTAATAAGGTCATCAACAAAATACACTTAGATACTATATCCAAATCCTGTCTACTCCCAGCTTGTATCTACTATTGTCACATTAACGAATGTCTCTGCCTCAATAACAGATCAAGTACCCAGAGAGATGCAAGCTGTAAACCCATATCAACCAAAAGACCTAGGGAAAAGATGGAAAAATGTAATTTCAGTGCAGATCACATTTCTCATTTGCATTAAGAGACCATTTTGATCAAATTATACATAAAACAAAGAATAAAAATGTAAAAATATTATCAGTCACCACTTCCAATATAAGACCACAACTCACTGCTACAGTGCTAATGGTCTCTGCAGAAATCATTAAAAAACCAACACAGAAGCATCTCTAAATAGTATCTGTTGTGGTTTACCAACCTAGATGGTATAAGTAACTGATTGTTTTTTCAACCTACTGCGTTTTCTAACATTAATGCAATGACACCAATACATTACTTAAGACCGGATGCGACAACTGTTAAAGCAGCACATTTTAGATACTATTCTTTTTCTGGAAGAACTTTTCACATGAAAATTAAGTACAGAGCAAAAGTAAAGAATAACAACAACAATGTACAGTCAAGATCAAGACATAGCTAGAGATGAAGAAACGTCAGCCATAAAGAGCCTCAAGAAATTGAGGACAAAATTTTTTCAAGTTCTCATATCAATTACAACTTGGAATGTGGAAAAACTCCAAATTAACATGAATAAAGTAATTTCCCCCCGCCCCCCACAACTGAGTCTATTTTAGTTGATCACAGAGATATATAGGATGGAATTTCAGCACTCAAATTAAATACTGAGTGCTAAAAAAAAAATTAGTACTATTTGATTAAACAAAAGAAAAAAAAATCTAATAAACTACTCTTACAAACACTGAAATACTCAATCTTTGCATAAATTAAAATAACAAAATTGTTATTACTTCTGCAGAAGCCCTGGAAGTCTTCTCCACCTCAAAGTATGTTTAACTCAGAAGTCTTCTCTTGTACTTTGCTTGCTCACACATGTTTTTTTGTGGATGTGTGGTGCTATATTTTATATAATGGTGCAAGATGCTAAGGAATGGCAATGGTCCTTTTACCACCACCTTTTTCAGACTCTGATTTAGCAAGCTCAAAGACCCACTTAATTTAAGCTTTAACAGATTATTGTTGCTAAATCTTGAATATATGAGCCTCTCAGATGCTCATTTAGTCCTAACAGCTACTGTATAGATTTTGAACTGTAGTGGTTTATTTTAAAGATAGTGTTATGTAAATCCTGAATGGAGGTACTAACTAACCAAGTAAGTAAGACTGAGCGTGAAGGTGACTTTCAATCCAACCATTTTAGAAAAGAGAAATCTTGTTTATTTGAAAAAACTTATCCAGCTTGTTGAATCAAGCACCACTTCCAACCCACAAGGAAAGCTTCATGATCAATGAATAAGTACCATGTTGAACTCCTTCAGACAAGGGATAAGAAACTGGTCTTTAAAAACAGTTAGAACTAAAGAAACTGTTTTCAATCCGTGATTCTCTTCTAGCTAACCACCTCCAAAGCATACAGGTTACAGAAGCCCTACAAATCACTGTAAAAGAATTTTAATTTAAAAAAAAAGACAAAGCTTTAAGGTTTTGTTTGTTCTTCCCTCTCCCATTCTTGAGTAGCAGTCCTGCACCCCTCCATTTCTATGAACAAAGCAGAACTTTGTCAGAGCCAGATTGACCAAGAGGAAGAAATAGTGGAAGCACAAGAATATGTTCAAGCCATGCCCTGCAACACTTGCTGGTCTTTTAGCTTTGTGACCAGGACTACCGATCGAAGGAAGGAACCATAGAGATCGAGAGGCATGTGGGAATTGATGCTTCTTTCGGGGCGCAAGGAGAAGAAAGGAGTTAATGGATTAAACCAGGAGAAAGGTACAGTCTGATAATCATGTAACTGGAAGTGTATGAGAGTTTTTCCTCTGGATGAAAATGTATGTCAAAGAAGTCTACTATGCCTGTAACCTGGAGAGAAATGCAAGCATTGCATGCCATATAGTTAAAAGTTGAGGGGAATTTGTGTGCTCCCTGGGAAGAACAGAAGAAGAGCAAGTAGGAGGAAAGGCACTACTGTTCAGGCCTCAAACCCAACCCAATGGCCTCTACTCACCCACAGAATGGCTGAGGTTGCTCCAGATGGTCTCCTTGCAGGAGGAGCATCAGTAGCAGTGGGAAAAGGCCCACTATATAACCAGGAAAGTGAGAAGACTACCTACAAACAAAATGGAACAAAATGTAAAATTAAATTTAAGGAAACCAAGATAGGTCAAAACCATTGGATCCTGAATTCTAAGCAAATACATTTGAAACTCTAAAGGAAATCAAACTATCTTTCTAAGCCTGGGATACTCCCATTTGGAATGTTTTTAACAAAAAGGAGGACTTTATCCCATATAAATTCATGGAAATACTACAATTATAAACAGCTATATGAGGAATTCAGTTTGAATATGAACCAATCTCATGAACAGCAGATACAAATTAGAAGAAACTACAAGAAAGCCGCATCCAATAAATTAAATCAGTATTTTATGAACTAACATTTCCACACCCATGTCAATCTACAGCAAAGCAATGATGTCTGTGTAATTACTTAATGTCTTCTTGGACAAAACCAAAATAAAACCACACATGCTGCATCTGAAAAAAAAGGGCTGAACCTAGGGAAAAGGCAAGTCACACTTGTTTATATAAATATTTTTATCCCTGATTTCCAGAATCCTATAATGCCAGGAAAAAGTTATAGAGGGTTACACTGCACCAAAGACAGACACCCATTATGGCATACTACCACTGTTTGGGCTTTGAGATCTATCAACACAAAGAAGACAACAGTTCTATGACAAGGAACGTTGGAGTTCGTTTATACCACTTGGTTTAAACAGAAAAAAAATTACAAACTCGACTACTAATCTTTTTTGTCTGTGTAACAGTATAAACCTTCAATAGATCTATTGTCAATAACTACTGTTAATTAAACAAGTGTACAAAGAATAGTTTCATGTAACAGCTGGATAGCAGCATTTTAATTAAATTCTAAACTCTGTATTGAAAAATATTAGATAAAAATGTCTTAATCACATTTGACAATCAATATCACCCTAAATGTTTAAAATGATTAATGATGTTGAAGACAGATGAGTTATTTGTTTAAGGCTACAATCATAAAAGCAATCAGGTCTCATATTTATAAAGCTATTTAGAATTAACACAAAGGCATTTTTTGCATGAATAGTCTCCTGCAATTTCACAATCCCTGGAATGCAATTTCAGTTATGAAACCAATTAATCTTTTAAATGACTTAATTATCTCTCAGATCCAACAAACAGGCAATTGTAAAATACAAGAGAAATAAGAGGCAGAATAAAGGCATCTGTAACTGTACATTTTCTAATCTACTCAAGAACAACTGCCCTCTGAAACTGGCAGTTACCACCATAAGGCAGGAACGCCAGTATGTCTGTAAGCAGCTGGGCTGCCCTGACTGGAGTATTTCTCAAACGCCTGGGTATGCTCTATTTTTGATTACTTTTTCTTTTTTTTATTTGAACATATTTTCATCAGAAAAGCAGCAAGAAGCATCTTGGATTCAGATTTGATTTCAAAAGACTCATTTCAACCTTTCTGGTTGATCTGTTTCTCCTATCTTGAGGTAGATTGTTTTTACTCTGTATATCGAAATACAAGAGCTACAAGGAATATCCTTGTAACAGAAATTAGGTTGTTTTCTTCACTGTGACTTTCTGGGTTTACTCTGCTTTAGTGCTGAACCCTCTCCAGAAACACTTCTCCACCCATTTACTTAATTTTGCTAATTTCCTCTTATTTTGTCTACTCAGTGCTTTAATCCCTTTTCAAATGGAGAGGTTCACCCCACATGTACCACTGGGAAATCATCTATGTCAAGATAATTATAACCAGGAGCTGGGTGATGTTTGTGGGTTGGTTTTGGGGGGTTTGTTTTTAAACAACATTTGTTTATTAAAAAAAAATAAAAACCAAAAAAATGGAAAGAAAAGAAAAGGACTTAAAATAGCCAAATTACACTGTTTGCCACTCATTCACTAGGTCTGTAAGCCCATTCAGCACACTGCCTTTCATCTCCTCATTTCAACTACATTTCAGATAGGTCTGTGGTTTTCTTTGAAACCCAATCACCAGTTCATGGATATTTCCCAAAGTTTTAAAATAAAATCTACCCTGTGTTAAAAAAAATGTATGGGGGGAAGGGAGGAGGCGGAGGGAGAACAAACCCAAACCAACATAAATAAAGTAGCACCAAAAGTCTCTGGTTTGGTCATACTTTCTAATGATGAAGTGTAATTAACACTACTTAGTGTCTCGATTTGAAACCATATTTTGGTTGCTTCTAATTGGCAAACAAAGCCTTTTATCCCCAAAATCTTTGTATTTTATCCTAGACTTTACTATTAAGGAGAAAAAGCATCACATGTCAGCAAAGTCAACTTGGATTTTTCCAAGGAAATGAGAGAAGAGAAGCAACCCTGGCATGTCTTGTGAAGGGCAAAAGAAAGCTGAACATTTTTTATTCTAGTTTCACACACTAGCACAGCTACCTCAGAGCTTTTAAACTTGTTACCCAATTACAGTCAAATAAGGATAGGATTTGAAACACAAGAAAAGAATTCAAAGGTAAGTGGTAAGGAGGAGAGATGGAAAAGTAGGACAGGTGGAGTTTTAGTTTTGGGGTGTTTGCTGCTTTTAATTTGATATTGTTTCAACTTTTAGAAAGGGGTGGCAGACAATCACCATACATATAGCTGTTAATTACATACTGTGCATCTTTTTCTGCCTACTGCAGATGCCATGAAAGATGCAGAAGGAGTGAGGAAAACATAAAACACAAGCTGTAGTAACGACCAGGAGCTTTGTACCAGCTAGACACGCTCAACTTGAGGCATCCAGCTGAAGTACCTATATTATGAACCCCACTTCCACAGGCTAGCATAATGCTATGGTGAGGCCTGGATAAATGCAAATGCATTGAGACCACTGATGGCATGGATCATCTTCCCTATTAACCACAACACAACAGACTCCATACTTCTGAGAAGTTAAAAAAGGGGAAAATGTATCAGAATTACACCTACCAAAAAGTAATCCAAATAACCCAGAGTAAAATCTTCAAGCCTTTCAAAGAACAGGCATACCACAGTAGTTTACTGTGTATAGTACTACTCTGTTACAGTATGAAATAGAAGGAAGCTAAAATATCATTCCACATTTGAGAAAATGAGAAATACAATACTGACAACAAACATGTCAAGTTTATAGGACTTTTCTTCAGATAGAGACATGGACAAATAGAGTACAATGCAAAAACTAAAATGCCCCAGGACAGGAAAAGTTTAACTTGTGGCTCCTTTTTAACATTATAAGCAATTTTTATACTAAACCTATGTCTATACACTAATAACCATGCCAAGGCTGAGAATATACTACAGTGCTACTAAACACTGTACAAAACCTTTGCTATGAAAAAGACTGTTTTAAGTAGACAAGAAGTAGGGAGAAGTGATATTAGTCATAATTATATCTTGTATGACGTTTGTGCCATAATTAGTATAGAAAAGTACAGGAGAAGATAAAAGACACAGTGTAGAAGAGACACTGGTGGAGGGTTTGGGGGAGGTTGATCTCAACAGTTGGAAAATAGGTGAGAAGAGCTAGTGCTGTTCAACCAGCAGAGGGAAGAAAGTCTCCATGCTGGAAGCACCCAGCATTAGCTGTCAGATGGTTTAAACAGATTCTGCTGCTGTTTGAATGGGCAGCTTTAAGCTCTTTACTGCTTTCCTACAAACCTGCTTTCTGAAGGCTTTTTACTTCAGATTCAAGCTCAAGTGCCCTTGTTAACTCAAGCAGCAGTTTGGTCCTTCTCCAAATACTGTAACAAGTGGCAGATGATTACTTAATCATATGCTTTAAAGTTATACTGCAAGCAGCACATGAAAAAGCAAGCGTAACTTGATTTGCTCACCTTGGTCAATGGGGCTTTAGGCAGGACAGTTAGGAAACAACTGCCACTATGACATTTCTCACACAATAAAACCATTATTTTTGGCCTGCTGAAGTTCTCTTGTTAGAGCAAGCTAGTGTGTCATGAAAAGCATTTTAAAAAATAGAAATATTATACTTTCACAATATTTCCCTAGCTTTAAATTAGCTTAATGAATTAAAGTATTAAGCACTTCACTTGTAATGGAGATGAGTCTCAAAAGCTTTACAGTGTCATTAATCCTTTTAAATTTAAAGCAGCTATCACTATATAAACAGAAAATTCAGGTTTAGACTACTGAGCAAGTCAGGATTTTCACACTGACAAAATGCTAAACTCTACAGCACTTTGAGTGAACAAGAAGAACAGCAAACGATTGCTGAGGCCAGGCAGGACATGGATGGAAAGCAGCAAGGAGAGATACAACACCCCTGAAACGGAATAACAGAAAAAGCTCTTTCCCTTACTTGGGAAAATTAATATCCGATGTCAACATTTGTTGGACTTATTTTTCCCTCAAAAGGTACAAACTTGCAGAGAAATCTTTCATCTGTATTTTCAAACATTTTGTTTTAAAGACTGGATTTCTTTGGACAAGGTTACTTCTTCCACAGTTCTGAAATAGGACAAGAATGACTCAACTGGACTTAAAAATTAAAACCTGGCCACGATGAAGGGAGAGAGTATGTCAATGAATGTTGTATATGAGGTGAGACACTACCAACAGCCATTTGCTTCCAAATTGGAACAGTAGCAGCATGAAAATCACGTCACACTCTAAGGATTAGCAATTGTATCTTCCCCCTCCAAGGTTACAGGGCAGAAGATTACAATAACCTTCAAAAATATATGACATTTATTTTGGAAAATTGTAATTTTCCTGCAATACCACAGTATTGTGACACCACTATCAAACTATCAATTATTGCAGAATGTATAATTAATATTTTTATATAAGAGAACACTTCCAATTTGATGACTCGAAGATGGGAGCATACTGAGAAAACAGAAGATTAAGTTCAAAAATTTGCTTCATGATTATCACTATTTTGGAATTGGGAATTGGATGTGATTTCTCTTACTCTACAACTCTATAAAAGAAGCAAAACCCTTGAGGCTTTATTTTAAAAGCAGTACTGACAGCAATGATTAGTCTTTATGTTCAAAGGACAGAACAGCACGATCCAGGCAGCGCCTTCCTGTCTTACATGCCAATGTGAACCCGCCCTGGAAAATGCCCCCTATAGTAAACACCACATTTTTTTTTTCCAGACAAGCAACAGATATTACATATCTGCTTCCTCAGAGGCCTAGAGAGAAGCTCACAGTTGTGGAAAAGTAAAGTAGGCCTTTTATTTACTTATAAAGATATCTGTTTCTTTTGAGAAAGGAAATTATTTTTTTTCCTCCAAAAAAACAACATCAATGTGTTTAAGGCAGGGGTGTGCACTGGTAAAATATTACCATACAAGCAAAAGTTTTGCTTGGAGCACACAACTTGCTGACAGAGGCTGTCAAGTGGTATTACTCTGTTTAAATCAGGAAGATACAAATACATAAGCTCCAATTTCAAACCTTAACGATTCAAGCCCAAAGTTTTACTTAAGCATTCCACACACATAGTAAAAATACCTTAGACGTGGTGAAAAACGCTGCATAAAAATCACATTACAAGCTGTGACACAATTAGGCACTATTGTAAACGGCCCATTTACAATTCTATTAAAAAAGAAGAAATTTTCATTAAATTGGAGTGCAGCAGTTCACAGAATCAAAGAGCAGTTGAGGCAGGACAGAATCTCTGCAGGTCATCTGGTCCAACCTCCCTGCTCAAGCAGGATTGTCCTGAGAAGCCTGCCCAGGACTGTGCCTAGATGGCTTTCCAGTATCTTCAAGGATGGAGATTCCACTACTTCTTTTGGCCACATGTGCCAGTGCTCAGTCACCCCATGGTGAAAAAAATGCTTTCTGATGTTCAGAAAGAATCTCCTGTGTTTCAGTTTGTGCCCATTGTTTCCCGTCCCATCACTAGGCATCACTGAAAGAGCCTTGCTCTGTCTTTTTTACATGCTCCTTTCAGGTATTTATATACCTTGTACAGATGACCCCTGAGCCTTCTCTTTTCATCTGAGAGTGTCCCAGCTCTCTCAGTCCTTTCCTTGTAGAAGAGATGTTGCAGTCATTAATCATCTTGTGCCCTTTGCTGGATACTCCCCAGTATGTCTGTGTTTCTCTTGTACTGGGGAGCCAAGACCTGGACACAGTACTCCAGGTATTGCCTCATTTGGTCTCAGTAACAGGAGAGGATCAGCTTTTCTGGCCTGCTGGCAGCACTCCTAATACAGCCCAAGATGCTAGCAGCTTTCTTTGCTATACGATCATATTGCTGGCTCACAGTCAACTTGGTGTCCGCCAGGTCAGTCAGAACCTTTTCTGCCAAGGTGCTTTCCAGCCAAGTGGCTCCCAGTATATGGTTCTTCCTCCTCAGATGCAGGACTTGGTAATCCTCTTAACTGAACTTCATGAGGTTTCTATCAGCTCATTTCTTCAGCCTGTGGTGGTCCTTCTGGTTGAAAGCATGACCCTCTGGTGTATTAGTCACTCAGTTCTATAGCCATCGTCAAATTTGCACACTCTGCCCCATCATCCACATCACTAACAAAGATATTAAACAGGACTGGACCCAGTACTGATCCCTGTGGTACACCGATAGTACCAGCCCCCAACTAAGCTTTGCACTGCTGATCACCAGACCCTGGCCATGCAGCCATTTTTCACCTCACTACCTACTTGTCCAGACTGTACCTCATCAACTTCAATATGAGAATCTTCTTGAAGGTTGTGTCAAAAGCCAGACTGAAGTCAAGGCAGACAATTGTTCACTGTTCTCCCCTCATGTACCAAGACAGTCATTTAATCATAGAAGGTTATCAAGTTGGTCAAGCATGACTTCACCTTGGTGAATCCACGCTAACTAGTCCAGATGATTTTCTTGTAATTCCTAACACATCCCATGTATATTACTCTCTCACTTCACACTCTATTCAAATAAACCTTAAGATACTTCATACATATGGCTATTTTAATACCAAGAGGAAGAATCCATATTATATAAAGGCATGTGTAAGCCTACGTAAGATGACAAAAGATTTACCATAGCAGCTATTGTTTCCAATTAAGCTCAAGAATCTTTTTAACAAGATACTCAGATCTTGACTTTGAAACTCATGGGGGGGGGGGGGGGGGTAAAAATCAAATCGAAAAACAACCAAAAAATACCCCACAGCTTTACAAGCCTTAATATTATAGAATTTTGTTTCTAGGCTTTAGCTTTTAGGTTCTAGATCTGTCACACCTTCACTTTCCAGCTCCCATGCCCACACCATTTAAAGCATTAATTTCCCTGAAATGTATTCACAGTGTTGAAGAGACCTATGCATATAGAACAAGTAAAAAAAAAATAAAAAAGATAAGTAAAACAAGTAGAGTGCACATCTAACAATACCTAAAGGCTTAGCTCAGTGCCCTGAAAAAGCAACCTATGCTTTAAACTGACCTGTATCTGCTCCCTACTTAATAATCAAGTGGTGTGAACATTCAAGTAACATAATTATCCAGGTATGTTAAGTCCTACCTCATTGTAGCCACAATCTACATAATCTAAAGAAAAATAGAGAAAGTGGACAGTTGTGCTGCAAGGCTGAAGGAAAAAAGGACATTCTCTCTTCCAAAACAAAGTGACCTACAGTGTCATTATCCCTAGATCCTTACTAAGCTCCTGCTAAAATACCAAATACAAATCTTGACAATACTACATTTCCAATTCTAGCCTCCATGCTAGCCAAATCTTTATTGATTCTCTGCAGTTACGCATTTGTTGGTACCCATGTATCCATTGCTTACTCCCTGTGTAAGCTGGTCAGAAAAATATTTTTGTTTTCCACCTGTATAACTCCTATTTGAGACACTCAACCAGGCACACATCATGGTAATGCCATCTACAAAAATACCCAAGCAAATGAGAAAACAACCCAAACCACCCACCAAACGAAAACCAGACCAAGTCTGTCTATATTACTAGCCACATTGTTCAATTTATTTAACTGCTACACTTGATTACTACAAATCACAACAGAGATAAATATCCATTTTCAATGCATACTGTGAATAGAACAAAGTGAAAGAACTATTCATAAGCATATGGCTGCACTATAAGATTAGGTTGATGATATCTTAAATTGTTACCTTATAAAATTCAAGATTCCTGTTTAGTCGTATCAGCTAAATTTCAATAAAAATGAAGCTGCCAACCCAAACAAACTGTCAAGTATGTATTTTGATACAGTGTGATGGATGACAGGATGGGAGACCAGAATAGCTGATTATGCCCAACCAAAAGAAGTCCTCAGCAGAGGAGACACTGGGAGGTGGCAGTACAGGGGCGGTGTTCATCTCGCATTTAACAGCCACAAGGGAAAATTAAAGTTTTGGCTGCAGATGATGATTCCTTGTGAAAGGAAAATTTCCTCCAGAAATACAACATTTGGAGTGGGCTGTTACTACAAAGCCCTAGAGAAAAACTGCAGTGGAAAAAGAGATGTGTTTTATTTTGAATACCAGATTTTTAGATTTATGTCATTGCCTTTCCCACCCTGCATCAGCTGTGCCTCTCTCCTGCCTCTGGAGCTGTACCAGCACTGGGAACAGCAGCCCGCGACGGTCTCAAGTCAGACTTCCTATGGTTCACCACAAAGCAACTACTCTGTGGTGAACAGTAAGCTGGAGTGCTGTGGGGCTACCACAGTAATCCAAGGCAGACCGCTGGTCGCTGGAGAGTTCAGCCAGTTTCCCATACAGACACATCAGAGAGAAAGCCCAGACAACACACCAGATTAACCTGTCAAGTGCTCATAAGACAGCTATCCTGTCCCAGGACCCAAGTCAGGCATTTCAGAGCATGTATGGGTATCTCCATAGCAGTGAACTGTACTCAGGGGCACACTTTTTATCCTCAGTGTCAAGTATGCAATTTTTTGGTTAAGTAAACACTGAGTATTGCAGAATAACCATAAGGAAGGTTGCCTGTTCACTTTGTCCAGCCTGTTGAACTCTTTCAGGTGCAATCTTATGGAAGAAGGGAAAATTGCCTCTTTCCCTGGAGCCAGTTAACCAGACCCAGGCCAAGGGAGCTGCTGCAGCCCTGCAGAGACAGCAGGCAGGTAGACACACAGAAAGGCAGGATCCCAATGCAGAAGAGACCCCCAAGGAAGCAAGGAAAAGGTGAATAAACAAATTGTGAGATGTGAGAAAGATCTTCCCAGGGTGCAGGTGGGGATTTGGAAAAGGTTTGTGAAAGGAAGCCTGTGAAAACTGGCTGGAAAGCAAAACTCTGCAAGACAGAAGAGATGGTCTTGATTTTAAATCATTAACCTTAACATTTCACCAAGCAGATTTGAGTTCCTATGCTACAAAAGTTGACCTACAATAGTATTTTGTGCTCTTCATAAATTACTCTTAATGGGAACTTTATTTTAGGAGACTCACTGTAAGCATGGAACAGGACAGTTCTACTTCCAGGCATCCAAACCAGCAAAGCTATCATAAGCTATTACTGTAACAAACTGGAATTATTCTGAGGATAAATTTTGATGTTACATATAACCAATTCTTTACCCAGCACACTTGCTTTTATTACGTATTTTGAAAACAACTATCCTGAATGCCTACTTTCATCTCAGATTAAGATCTGAATTTCAATTTAAAGTTTATTTTGGAAATAGTAAGAGTCCTGTGGCTTAAAGTGCATTTGAGTATTTTCACTGGTTGTTGCATACGGATCATATTGTTATTAATCTTTTCAATTCAGTCTTCCTGGCTAAGGTTACATTTATCATTTTATTCTGAAGGTCAGATTGGAAGGTATGTTCTGGCTGAAAACACAATAATTTCTATTCGAAAATGCTGCAGGCCAGGAGTGCACTGAATTCTACATCCTAAAATTATTTATGAGATCAGGAGAAATTAATAAGCCTACTGGAACTACTCCAGACTTCAGAACTTTCAGAACTCCCTTATAAACACTGTACTTCCCTTATTTTAGAAAGGACAGCCAGGAAACAGGTGCCTGTAATTCATTAATTTCTACTATTTCACAGTTAAATCTGCTGCAGGCAATACTATACTTTCTACATTTGTACTGCAGCACACGGTGAATGCTGACTTAATTAGCAATTTAACTGAAGAACCCTTTAAATTAGTCCTAAGCATCTTCACCATTGCTTCTTGGCCTGTCTTCCCAAAAACATTGTGCTTCATTGATGAAAATATTTCTCCTTTCATTCCTGAATTTTCTTCTAAACAATTCAGACACTAAAAAATTTTAGTATGATTTTAAGATGATGAATTACCAACTAAACTCTCAAGAGTGCCTGTTAAGAAACCACAGAAGCAAGAATCTATAATTAATGAACAACAGACCCATGAAAAGCCAAACTTAAAGGCCACAGTAAAAATAAAATGCCAAATTCCTTGAATGATGCAGTTCCCAGGATGTTCTTTGACTATAAGTGACTGCTAGATTTGAATATGTTATAATGTGAGTCAGAAAGTTTCAAGAAGCATAAGCTGTTCCTTTTCATCCTAAAAATATGACTGATACCTACATTTAAGCATGCCTATTTTAAAAACAAGAAATACAGGAGTTCTGAAATTGCAGAAATCTGCATCTGTTCCTCTGTGCACAGAGATTACTATAAGTGAGACCGATTATAAAAAGCAAGAAACAACTGAGGTTTCCACAATTATGAGTTACCAGTCTTAAAATTTCCATTTATGAAATCTCAGTACTAATAGATGTGAGGTATATTTGAAGTAGGAAACACTAATGAAGGAAGGAAGATGTAAAGAATGATAATTATTTGCTTCAAGGAAGTTCTTACTTCAGTATGCAATAGCTATCTAAACAGATCATCAAATGAACAGTATGCCCCTGCAGCTGTATCCCAATAGACTTTCATTAAATCTGTTCATTAAATGGTCAGATTTGGGGGTTTCCCACCCCCAGTAATTATTTCAAACTTCTCTTTTTCTTCACAGTATAGACAGAATTCCAGTGAAGAGCCTGCTACATGTTTCTAGTTTCTCTGGATACATACACTTCTTGCACAGTTATTAAATTCAAAATTACATGGAAGCTTTAATACATTCACTGTTTATTGCCACTTCCAGAAAATTGACTGACTACGCAAAACCCCACTCTATCAACAGGATGCAGTACCGTAATATGCAGATACTCTAGCATTCAATATTCTAGCATTTAGTATACTGCCCTTCATTATACTTATACTGCCTTCTAATACATGTGAGTATTTCAGCTTCAGGTGCATCTGAAATGCTGTTTTATTACATTAACATTGCTAAAGTAGACAATCCCTCAGTATTCCTGAGGAATAAAGTGAATAACTCACACTATAAACACACCAAGAGTACAGAAAAACTCTGTTCTTGCCACCCATTTTTTTTGTATCTTGCTTAGTACTATGTGATTCATTAACCACCTGTACAACTCCCCTCTAAGGGCAGAATAGCTACAAAGTGCAAAATCCTTTCCTGGAGTGTTCTCACAAGGTGGGAAATCCCCACAGGAGAAACCTTACAAAGATGCTTCTGGTCAGGACCTTCTGCTGATGAACTGCCTGTGGGAAGTACTGCTCTGCCCTGCAGTGTTTACTGGTCAAAGACCAAGGCACCAGACCACTGTCATTGTGCGCAGCATATGTTCTGTATGGAACACTGATATTAACACTTTCTGAATGTTTAAATTTACTAGGAAAGGGTGAAAAGCAACTCAAAATTATAGACAATGATAATCATTTTCTTTTGCAGTATTTCAGATCTGTAATGGAATAAAACTGCTTTCTTCTCTGTGCAAAACCAACCCAAATTAGGACCGTTATTAGAAAGTAACTCCCAGATTCTCATCCTCTGCATTATTTTTTCAAATTGTGCTTTTCTAAAGCTTTTATCTGTACGTCAACTACAACTATTTTTTTCCATACAACTTGATCAAGGAAGAGAATGTATCACTTGCTATCTTAGGAACAAGGACAGACAACAATGCTGCTTTTCATTACACTTTTAATGTCAATTTTTAGAAAAGCCTCTTTCCTGCTTCTTGTGTATCTGAAAGATAGTTAACCCTGCTGCTGCAAATCACTTCTTAACATTTTCTGTCCTTGTAAACAGGGTCAAATTTCTTTAGTCTTCAGAATTACATTCAGTACACAATAGCCCAAATCTCTGACTGGCTAAAATGAGCCTAACCTTTCAGAGAAAATTCCTGAATGATGAATTCCCAACTGTGTGCAAAACCAAAATAAGTGTAAGGGGAGCTGGGCTACTCAGGTGAAAAACAGAGATACTGCTCAGAGAGACAGCGATGAAATTAAGAAAGCCAAAGTTGGGCTGGATTTGAAACTGTTAGAGGACCTGAAGGCCACAAGGACTTCTACAGGCTGTGTTGGCAGCAAGAAGATTAAGGAAACAAAGGGTAGCTGCCCAATGGATGGAGGACCTAGCAATAAAAAAAAAAAACATATGGGGAAGGCTGATCTACTGTATGTTCCCTGTATACATTCCTGATAAAGTTTACTGCCATCCATCCTGGGTCTCTGCCACTGTGCAATCATGAGGATCAAGAACCATCTTTGAGTTGAGAAAAGATAAGTTGGAAACATCTAAGAGCAAACTGGACATACAGAATTGCTCAGCCCACAAGAATAATATGGAGCGAGTCATTGTGGAAGCCACTTCAGGAAGTCACTTACATGAAGTAAGTGACTGGGAACAGGCACCATTGACTGGATTATGCCTAACTGCTCCCTACAATGAAATGACTGGTTTAGTGGATGAGGGTAGAGCAGTAGATGTCATTTACCCTTACTTTAACAAGGCTTTCAACATGGGTCCCACATAACACCTTCGTAACCAAACAAGCCAGAACATTTCAGGTTTGGTTGGTGTCTTTTATTTTAACTCACACTGCAGTACTACTGTTCATTGCAAATCACTCACCAACTGGTTTATAGTGCTCTTTCTGAAAATCTGTTGATCTTCAATTCCAGAAGTTTAACTTAATTGACCGGTTGTCTTGTTCTCCCTCACTCTCAGTATAATATACATTTTAAACAATTTATCAGTTTGAAGGATTTTTTCCTTCTTTAAGGTCCATGCATAATTCATGACAATCACCATTAGCTATAATCACCTAAAAGCTATGAATTATTAGTCAGATGGTTATATTTTTCCCTGTGCACACAATGGAGTATCAGTAACTATGGTACCCCTATGACATCATTAATTATGAAATAGTTAATGTCTTTTGATCATCTCCATATGGGACATTTCACACATAAGTAGAAGTTATTCATCATATCCATATAGTTCCTTTGAGAAGTAAAATCAACTGCTGCCAGACTGGGGAAATACAGCTTTTCCAAAACATGTAGGAACAAGTGCAAAGGGAAATAAAAGCTTCACTGGAGCCTGCAGGGATACAGGAGTATTACCACTACAGTTTCCTCAACCCAGAAAGGGAAGAAGGCGATTAAGCAGACTTTTGGTGTTTTCAAAGATTAAATAAACACATATATAAAATCGATCACCTGTTTTTTGCCTTGCAATGATTTTGTTTCTTCTTCTAGCCAACTATCACACCGTTTGCTCCTAACTAGAAGTGGTAAGATGGCATGGATGCTGACTAGATATATCAGATAGTAATACTGTTTTTACCTAGAATGACTACTGGACATCTTTCCAGTAGCATTAGCACAAGAGATAAAACTGTTTGTGGAAGGACACTGCAACTTTCAGCAAACCAAGGGCTAAAGGCAATAAAAGGTGTGTTAAAGGCTGGCATATATGACACAGCCAAAATGTTTCTCCTTCCAGGCATCTGGAAACATATACAAGTTAAAAACTTATCACTTTTAATAGCTCCAAGATTATGCCAACAGTTTCTCAGTACCAATTTACTATTTTCTTTCCAGCTCCTGTAACCTCACTAAATCAGACCTGTTCACTAAAATCTACCATTTCTCTGTACAGTCTGTCAATCCTGGCCCTTTAGCCTCTACCTGGTATTTCAGATACTAAAATATGTGATTCCACAGAGATACATGGTGGTTTTCATATTAGGAATTTGGAGTGCAAAGAATACTTGTTTTTCAAAGTCCCAGAAAGAAGCCTGGCACACTTACAGAAACATTGATCTTTTGGGATTTCTATGTTTGTTGGGCTACCAGACTACACTCCAAATATCCAGAGCTGAAGTTAAAGTCTGATCAAGCATTAATACAGTTTTAAGACTTTAAGATTGTTTCAAGGCATGAAAGGTGCAAACCTATGACAACATAACATTGCCAGAATTGACTCTAGCTTGAAAAAGCTGATGACAATAAAAACAAGGGATATATTAAATTATGAATCACCAACTTTTTTTTAACTAAGTAAAACACTAACAGCAATGTATGTAATGTGAGGTCAAGGAGAAGTTTCATATTCACAAAGATTACAAGATTGACTTACATTCATGTATATAAAAAAAAACATTAACAAAGCAAGTATCTCTCATCCTCTGTTTTCAATTCTTGCTGAAGATGCAAGGGGCAGCAAAATTTAATTCATGACAAACCTTTCTTCTGTCATGTAGAAAAGTTTATTCTTGCATAGCCCAGGTCCTAAGGTAAATGCATGTGGAAATGCATTTGTAATCAATCTGTACCCCTGCCTTGTTCATAATGTCTTTTTTTTATTACAATGTAAATTTCAGTAAATAATATAAAAGTTTACCTTCCCCAAAAATCTGTCAGTGTAGACTACCATACCTACTCTGTTCAAGGCTTTCTGAAGGTTTCCATTCTGGTTATATGTATTTACCCCAGCCCATTGCTTATGCAGGATGGCAAACACCATTTGATGAGTGAGTGTTCCACAACCTGCTTTTGTGATTACACTTAAAAAAAAAAAAACAAAGAACAAAAAAACCAATTCAAGATTTACCTAAATTTCACAGGTGACCCGATCTTTTCCTATGTACTCTCATCACCTTTTAATACCTTATGGAAGTTACTGGGAGTCAGAGGCAATTTTAGTGTAGAAGCACAGCCAGGATGATTCCTGAAACTTTTCCAGCATTTTTTAGTGCTGGCTATAGCACAGTAATCAGTCATGCACTTTCCACTGAATATCAACACTGAAAAACAGCTCCAATATTAATGCTATATACAAAACTAATTATTTTTAACACACAGTATCAAGACATTGCCTGTTCTGCAAGGCTGTACAAAGGGCAACAGATACTGAATTTAAGTGGCACTGCTCATTTTTCTCATGTACAGATGGACAAGATAAGTAGTTGTTGCTATTTCACATTTCTCTTCCCCTGGCTACAAACATATGCAGTATGGGCATTACTGCCACCAATATGCAAACACCAGCATATTGTCCTTCCGCAAGTCTATCATACCATCACCCAGAAATCTTAGACTTTAAAGGAACACTAGAATGAAACACATAATCCCTAACACATATTACAAGCAATTTAGTTACTGAACGTATGTTTGCCTGCAACATCAAAATGCTATAGAGCCAAACAGCAGACCTAACTTTGAAATGACTTTACTTACAGGGAACCATGCCCTTCCATCACAGTTTTTCAGGTAATTTTGGTGAGGGTGAATTTTCTGTTATTATGGTTTCTAACAGTGTATTACAGCTCTTTAAATCCAGTAACACGCTGGAAATTGAAAATCCCACTACTCTGAAGCTTCTCAGAGTGCCCTTTGCACCCCCATTACTTGGAACAATTCTTCTTAGCTACTCTGACTCCCTCAGAGTTTAAGGTGTGTCCTGAAGTAATACAGAGAGTTTCCTGGGAAGCCTCAAGAACAGACATACTTAAATCTAGCATCAAACATTTTTCCAACCACCATATATTGCTGAGAACTTTTATGGGAGGGGAGAAAGTGTTACTTACCAGTAGTCCCGTTTATTGAAGTCTTCCTCTTCCTCCAGCCTACAACAGAGTCCTTACACTAAGCGTTACAGCTCCCACCTACCAGGAAGCAAAAGAATTGTCAATCAAGGTCAGCAGGGAAATATCAGCCTGTGTACTTCGATCTCAGTTACATTTCCATAGCATGGAGACCTAAACTGCATGTTAGAGCCTAGACAAACTTCATCACCGAACTTCTAATGAAGAAGAAACAAAAGGAAAGCAGTTGCTTGAGGCATTAAGAAGCTAGAGAGAAGCAATGGCTTGTTGATGAATTCTCTTCTTCTCCCCTGCCACACAGCTCTTAAGTAGGAGCCTCTGCTAAAGAAATCAGAAAGAAAAAGGATGCTATAAACAGTTGCTGAAGACCAAATGCACGCCTGAGGCATGCATCCAAATCTATATAGTCTAAACACCAGGAGAACTGCTGAAACATAATGGGGCATAGCAAGTTACACAGGAGTAGAACTTCATTGCTATTACAGATACTTATTGTTTTTGCTATGATAAGATGATGTGCTACTAGGGAAAACAGCTATCTGCAATATTTAGCTATATTGGCTACTGTCCTTTTAAGATGATAGATGTAAAAAGACTTACATTTCTCTATAAATGCAATTTCCAGAGGAAAGGCTGTACAAAGGACTGATTCATATAATCTATCTTATTTTGTCTGTACCTCTGTATCAGTAAATTCGTTAGTTGCATTATACACACAACTTTTTTTTTTTAATGGTTGTGGAAAAGTGCATTATACCTGCCTACTTCTTCTGTTGGAATTTATGAAAGCATCTGCTACATTAATCCAATCTTTGTAGAGAGGGACAAAAAATTACCTACTCTCAGTCTTTGAAGAGGAGGAATGTAAAATGTATTGACTAGAGCAAAACAGTGGGTTTAGAAACCATATGAGCTGATGCAAGACAATTTACCTGTCTAAACTGAGGACATCTGACAAAGTTGTCATAAGATTTCATGTCTCTAACATGCTTTTTCCAAGTATTACAACTGCTTTATCAGAAAAATGTGGGTTTTAGTTTGAGATAAAAGTGACAGATATCTCAGCTGCCAAACTTACTGGCATTATCATATTTGAAACTCTATCTATGTGGAACTCAAAGGTATAAAAAGCTTAGCTACAGACAAAAGGTTGATGTGATGATACATAAGGTGATGAGAGAAAACAAGAATGAGATCATCTTTCTATTTTAGGTTCACCTTTCCGTGGTGCTAACTTTCTTTACAAGAAAGTTCTTCTACACAAAATTTTTAAATTGCCTCTTTTAGAAACTGAAAATCAAAAATTACCCACTTATCGCAACACTGGTATGAAGTTTTAAAACAAAAAAAAAGCTTTTTTCAATTTTAGCTTTGTAGAGCATGTTACATGTAAGCAGCCAGCAACTAAAACTATTTAATAGGGGTGAAATGAGAAGCATTAGTGAATGAGAAAAACTGTCTTATATGAGAAAACAAATCACAGAATCACAGAAAATATCCTGTGTGCCAAATAAAGAATACAGAGACAAAGACAGTATGTCAGTGAAGCATCACCTATTTGAATTATTGACTTGAGACAGTCAGTGAGCTCGCTATGCTTAAGACAACACCCCTTTAAGGTCGGAATTTTGAAGGAAAAGAGTATCCTCTTTACAGATTGCCAAGGACTATTCCTGGAGGGTATTCTCACAGGGTAATTCAAAATTAATTTTACAATTATTACAGTTTATCTTCAAAAAATAGAGGCAGATGGCTTAAAAATTAAAAAGATGGCAACAGTTACCAACAAAGCACAAGCAGAAAAAAAAATGTGGTAAAGGAACATTAGGAAGGATGCTACATAGAGAAGTAAAGAAGCATTCAAGCATTTAGCTTGTCTAAGACCAGAATAAACATAGAAGCAGTGCTCATTCTTCTTGTCATTCAAAAAACAACCAAAGCCCCTAAGAAGATGAAGAAACTCTGCATGTGGAATTAGGCAGGGTAACTGAACAGAAGTCAAAGGTTCCCAGTTTGAAGCCAGAAGCTGGATACCTCTAGAATTTCTAAGTTGGATAAAGTATTTCTCATTAAGCATGTGGCCCAGCAGCTGAAAAAGAACAACAAACTAAGCCCCAGGACACTAAAGATTTAACCTGCACTATGTGTTCAAAAATCTTACCTAACTCAGTAGGTTCTATATGAGAAACACTGGAAAATGCACAGAACACCTTCAGGCAAACACCTAACTAATGCTTGTAACAGCTACTTTAAATGCTACTCCATTCCCTACCTTCCCCTCCTCCCACCAATAAACAATTATTTACAATAACTGAATGATGTGTTGACCCAAGGAAACAATCTCATAAGCGGGAAATACTGCAGTTCTTCACCCTGACAGACTGCACCTTGCCATTACTCAGTACCTATCTTATCAAATGCTCTCTGAACACATTTGTGAACCATCAGGCTGCCAAAAGCAATTCAATAGGTATTTAACACCACAATGACTTTCCAGGATGGCAGTATCACTTGCTTCTGTTATATATCATGTTTCTGTCAAAATCAAAAGAGCACACTTAAATTCCCTATCCACAAGTTGACCTTTCTGCCTCAGAGAATTAATACTCTTTACATTGCACAGTCTTCTCTACTTTCTTTCCCTGTCACTGATTCATCTCAGCATCCAAAAGGATGATTTTGATTAAGATTGACACTTTTCCATTGATGATGACGGGCATTCTTCTCAACTCCTTTTGAGCAGCACAAGCATCTTACAACCTTCTCGTTATTGCCTTATTCTTACCTAGCTCCACAGCTACAGAGTTCAGATTTTTCTTAGTGACTGCCTTCACATTCTCCCCTCCTCTCAAAACTGCATATAAATTTTCCCAGCTATCCTCTTCAGTTGTGTTAAGATATCTTTTTACTTGCATTCCTAAACCTTTATTTGCACAACACCAGCTACTATCACACCCTAACCTTTCCTCTTTGTTTCTCACCCAGGCCTTAAGCTGCCAACTTTGTTTCTTTCCTCTGTTTTCATATCTAAAAAATTCTTGGCCATGCCACCGCCTGTTTTATACTTTAATCAAAGTTCCCATTAAGTGGCATCACTGCATTTCTTAACTTTCCCACTTCAGTTTTCAGCCCTTTTGTACAATGTTAAAAAAAAAGTATATACACATTGACACTTGTCTAAGTATCACTCTGCATTTCTGTACAGATATTTTCAGACAGAAGCAGTACATAAAAGTGAACTTGTGAAGCAGCATTTGCCTCTCAATATTCAAACAGAGGGTCTTAAGTTCTCTTTGAATTTTAGTTTCTTGGCTAACATTAACTTGCAATGAAGGAATCTCCATAGAGCCTTAACCTTTAAAATCTTACCATGAGACAGTATCTTATTTACTTCAGTCCTTACCAGAGTTTACAGAGGTTTCCATCCACATCTAATAAAAAAATTGTCTAAGAAAGTGTTTGCTTCTTAACGTTTACTGTAACTACATCAGTAACTATAATATGGAGTTTTACCAGGAATGACACCACCAGAAAAGCCTGAATTGAATAAAACGCTATTGAGGATGTTAGATACCTTTGCACCAGAGAAAACTAGCATATTAAAACACATTTTTACTTTTGTTAATGCAAGCAAAGTCTGTAAGAGAAGCAAGCAGTGGTTTGCTTGAAAAACAGTGACTCAAGCCATCAAGAATCATGTTTGAAAACACTGAAAGGAAATAATGATTCCAGCCTCTACTGATAGGAAGTCCACTACATGCAGCTCCACTACATGGGATACAATCACTAGGGGACTAAGCAAAACTTTTCATTAACTTCTCAACCAATGAAATGAACATTTAACATCCGAAACTATTCAGAATTAAGCATCTGAAGACATATGGAGACAACAGAATTAACTGGGGTGGGGAGAGATAGTTCAAAGGCAAACAGAACCCTAAACATCTGAAAATGCCTCTAAATAATTTAGAAAATTACCAAAAGGACAATTTCTCTAAAAGAATATTCAAAATCTGTTTTATTATTGGAAGGGCTCTCTTGGGCTTATGAAAAAAAAAGAATATATTTTTTTTCTTAAGTTAGAACAGCAGCATTAGCTATTACAGTGCTGCAGAGAACAAACATTAGACAAAAAATGACAGTGCTTAATCTGTCCCAAATGCAAATTCTAACTAAACTTACAAATTTGCATTTGCAATAAGCTAAGCAAGGGGACAACAGCAGTTACAATTTTTTAGCTGACATTCACCTGGCTACCATGATCACATATCCCCAACATCTTAGAAAGACAAAGTAAAGTGATTACAGGATTCAAAACAGTTTGAGTGTAAGTAACAAACACTCAACACTACTAGCAAATAATCAGCATAATTCAAGTGCAAATCTAAGACACTTTCATACACTTCTATTGATACTTAATGAAACAATTCTCCCCTCTGCTAGAAAAACTGTGCTTTAAGATCACATATTAATAAATAGAGCTGCTGCTGGGAAATATTCTTACTGTGAAAAGAGCAGGAGAAGCGCTGTAAGGAAGAAAGCAAGCCAAGAAAAGCAGCAGCCTAGGGAAAGTAATTTCTTGGATTATCTGAAAGAAATGGTCAATTATAGATCCAAGACAAGAGAAAGGAAGAATTAGAGACAGGATGGTTAACTTAGCACCATTCAACTTGAAAAGCAAACACACATTTTCATCTAGACACTCTGGTCCTATTACAGGACTGCTAAAATTAAAAGATCATAAACATTTTTTTTCTCCAGTTCATTTAGTACACTTACCAGCATTTTCTGTATAGAGAATTTCAGGGATGGGTCAGCTGTACTTCCTCTCTAAAGTGCTTTGAAGGGAGCTCAAGTGCAGCATCCTCCTCAATCTTTGAAGTGTTTACCTGTACCACCAGCTTCGAAAGTAAAAGGCAACAGGCAGGCAATGCAGAGACAGGAATGAGGCTGAGTACAATATATTATTCCAAAAATATTTTAGTGTTGTTCTTCAACAGGAGCACAAAGTCCTTTCTCCTTTTTTTTTTAACTGAGACTTTAGATACTATTTAGAGATAGTATTTAAAATTGACATTTTGGAATTAAGTCAGCAATATATCAGTTGACAAGAACCTAAGAACAGGTAATTTGAAATCATATACATTTTATACACAAATAGATAAACCAGAGGATTCTTCATAAAACAATTATCAGTGTGCTAAAACAAAAAGCAATTTGAAAACTCCCAATATTAGATAAAACAGGAGCAATATTGGATACTAAGTAGTAATGGGAGCACATTACAATAGGTATATTGATGAATGTGGAATTATGAAAAATAATTATGTCTGTACCAACATATCAGAGTAAAAAGAATTCAAACAGTGGTGCAAATACTACAGGTGAAGACTAAGACTAGCAAAGTTCTGCCCACAATGCAGGAAAGAGGGGGGGAAATAAAAAAAAATAAAAAAATAAGTATTTAATGGACAAGAAGTGAGATTATTCAACCTTCACATCAAAAACCTTGTATTCCAAAAGTAACTAG
This sequence comes from Melopsittacus undulatus, assembly GCF_012275295.1. Taxonomy (NCBI): domain Eukaryota; kingdom Metazoa; phylum Chordata; class Aves; order Psittaciformes; family Psittaculidae; genus Melopsittacus; species Melopsittacus undulatus. Next base: position 96,954,870 of record NC_047529.1, on the reverse strand, counting down.
AAAAGATAATGCTATTCTGCGTTCTGTCACAAATATTAATAAAGTTATTTCCAAAACCCAAAACTTAAATCTGCAGGATGAAATGTTTCACACAAAGACTAAGAAAGAACTGGCAAGGAGCCAATTTTGAGTGCTTCTGTTTCTGTTACTCATCTTTATGTTAAAAGGACACAAGTGCTGCAAAAGCATGAGAATGAGGTTGCTTCTGAGCTGATGACTGCAGCTAAGGAAATTTCCACCATACTTAAAGGTTAGGAAGCTCTCCAAGCACTTGTTTTTCACACTATATATTATAGATCTGACAACCTAGCAAAAGTAACCTGCTTCTTATAAGACCTGGAGCTTAGAGAAAATAAGGAAAATAAGATTTAAAACAAAAATTCAAACTGGCAGACAATCAGTCAGGCTGCACAATACTAGAGGATCTAAGTATGACTACACAAGAGCAAAATATTGGGAAACAACTCAAGTTTAGTCTCAATCTCTTCTCTACAAGGAAGAGACAAAGAAAAAGGTAGTGGTTGTTGCTTCTTCTGCCTTCTGCAAGTGGTGGCCTGTTTGGTGGATTTGTAGATTTTATTTTTTTTTAAGTTAAAAAAGCTTTTTAAGTTAAGGTTGTTTATTTTTAAAATTTTCATGAATAAAATCTAAAAAACAGATTTAAGCTTTTCTTTTTTTTTTTAACCCCTTGGCCATGGAAGAGTAGAAACAAAAGAGATAAAACTTATCCTGCCCTTTCACATGCAATTAACAAGGAGCAATTATGTGCACAATATTGATGGGGGAATATTTCATAGTTTCTCAGGAAATACAGCACAGAATAAAGTAGATGTCTTAACTAGAGGGGAAAGGACTTTATTATGGAGAACAGTGACCTTCTCCCTAATATGTTAAACCTAAAGGAGAATTAAGTGAAATACAAGAATATAAAGCTTCCTCCTGAGAAAGTCAACATAAATGTTACTATGCAAAAGAAAATGACTACAGGCAGAAAACTGTAACAGATAATATGAACCAGAAAACTAAAGGAGATCAACAGTTTCCATAATGTTTGTTGACTAATCCACATCAAAGCCACCAACCATGTAACATGGACTGTACTAATCTTATATTTGCTACACCAGAAGCTTCAGAAGTGAAACCCACAGTGCACCCAATACCGTAATTTGCATTGAGCACTCATGAGTCAACACCTGTTTTTCAGACAAAAAGACTTGAAATATGGAAAGATAAAAACTCAGCATCCTCTGCAGAAAAGCTTTAACCCTGTGTGCATCAGAACCCCAAAATCTCTCCTTATGAATGTCTAGAAAGCGAAGCAGAGGCAGTTTTCAACATCTTCCCCAATTCTTAAATTCTTGATCCATCAATACCTTCATAATGCTATTCCCTTTCTGTTTGTGTTATTTCCTGGTTTATAGATCAAGAACTGAAAACTGAGATGCAGTTGAATTGCTGTGTGGCCAGGGCCTGTGGTGGATCAGGTGAGAAAACTGACTCAGACAGTGGTCATCTACACAAGGTTCACTGCAGAACAGTAAGAAGTGCAAATACCTAGATATCTTCTAAAGCCATGTACAGCGGAAGAACCAATCATTTTATCTTTTTTCAGACATTAAGAACCACAGTCTTTGTGGTCTAAATCTATAACCTCCTGCACAAAAGAGAGAAAACTGTATGACATGACTATGAGATACTTGACATCTTCACAGATAAAGCATCTGAATATTTATATCCCTTTTGCCAAGTCTTAATGAAGTAGGGAAGGCAAGAACCACTTATTATGCTTGGAAGAAAAGAATTCTACCATCATCTTCAGGGACGGAGCTCAACCCCTGTGTTCACACAAGCAGAGTGTTGACACTTTTGCAAAGCATGGTTCTTGCGCAGACCTTTGTACCACCTGCATATCTGCTACCATGGAGAGAGTAGTGGCTGCAGGTCTGTCCCCCTCAGAGAAGACTGTCAGTAGTTTGTCAGTAGTTTGACACGGCTGTAGTAGTTTGACAATGGCTGTCAGTAACTCCTGCATATGGTTGCACTCGGCAATTGCATCTTGCTCATTGTCTCCCAACCTGACCAAACAGAGCAAAGCAGGTCTGCAAGGAGAAGGGCCATGGTACTGCTCTAGAGAGCTTTGTGATCCCCTTGGATCCAGCAAAACCATGTAAGCACCAAGAAGTCACACTGAGAAATGCTTCTCTGTGAGTTATGATCACTTGGCATAAGCAGCATTAATGATAAAGGTCTAAATACAAAATATAATGCACTAACTTTTACATTTACTTCCTCAAACACTAACCGAAAGTGATGCTGGTTTTCTTGGGGGTTTTTTATTCCAAAGAAAATTCCCTTTTAAGGGACTTACCTTCTCCAGCGCCAATGAATCCACAAGCTCAAGACTGATGGAAGCCAGGGACTGCAGAGCTGATAGACTTAATCCACCTGCTAAAAAGGATCATGCTGGAGCTGGTAAGAACCACTGGCTGCACAGTCCAAATCTAATTCACTTAACCCAGTGTGACATCCCTAGAAAACTTTATTGTCTAGCTTCTTGGCCAGGCAGAGTCATATAAGCAATCTGAAACTAACAGCCTGAGGTGACAGCAGTCCCTAAGGGGGCACAAAAAATGCCAGACCAACACATTGCTCCCCAAAGGCACTCTCATAAGCAAGCAGAAAGAATATCCCACATCAATCTATACTGCAGAATTAAAACACATCTCAGTCAGCAATTACAACTACTGTGAAACAGAAAAAGAACTGTAAGGCTGAAATTAAGCTTCACACAGAAGCTGGCACAAAACTTATTTGCACTGTTTTCTCCCCATGCTGACAAGACCACAGCCACAATCTGGACATGCAAACCAGCACTGCGAGTCTGTCTCTCATTTCAGATCAACTAAAGCATCATCATCGTTTCAGGAATTCAGAAACACTCTGTGTAAATAAAGCCCACTGTACTCATACAGTCTCAGTACAACCCTGTACATCAGGACAAAATTGTTTTAAAGCAAGTCCCTCTTCCAGCAAGTGTGTTAACATCACAGGCAGACATTATACACAGTTTCACATAGTGCAAAAGAAAAAAAAGACCTAATATAACCCAAGATTGATACTACAAGATATTTTCCCTCACTGTGGATGTTCAGCTCCTCTCTCTACACAGACAAAACCTCATCAGGACCTCACACAAGACCTCTGCCCCAAAGGAAATCTTCAATTTTAACCATCCTCTCATCAATAGGACAGAAATATACCTTTAGCTCTAATACTGCTCTGACTGCATGTTCCACTGCTATCTTCTGATTTATACTCGGGGTATTATCAGCAAAATAGCTTTTTCAGGGTCTCCACATGCCCACAACAACTTCTCCTTTCAGTAATCCCCTTCATCAACATTGAACTCTTCAGCATCTGAGGGCTGCCAAGGCTTGCTTAAGTTTATTTTCTCTCTGACTCACTGCAATATCTGCATCAGAAATCATCATCACTTCAAAACAGTAAACAAAATTGGGATGTTACATCCAGGCATCACTCTTTCTTACAGTTTATTTACTTAGTGCAAACTTGCTTTCATCACCAGTTTAGTATGCTAGGCTGTATACTGCCTTAAACAACAGTATTAAGATTCACTAAGCATCACACAGCTCTCACATATCAGAGCTCTCAAGTTGCCAGGGTCCAACCATCAGATATTTTCAACATGGCACAGGGTAGCAGAGAGTCAACATTTCTTCTTGAAAGGAAGACTGCCTTCCATGCACAGTTTTTAAAGAAATGTCAAGTTCTAATTGAAAAAAAAAATAATGAAAAAAATGAAGTTTTTGCTATTCAAATGGCTATCACCATAACAACCAACCTCCTCAAAACTTTCAAAAAATACCATCTTCAATGTACTGTATGAAGTAGGAAGGTAATAAGTGAGAAGCTGAGGGTATATATAAGAGCTATCTAATTTAAAAAAATATATTCTATATTATGCATAAATACCCACAGCTGTTACATCACAAATGAAGCCTGCTGGATGATCTCTGCAGTACTGGTTTTTAGGGAGCCATTATACGGAGCCAGATGACAGGAACAGGGTACAAGAAAGAGACTGTACACATAATTCTTAACACCAAGATGCTTCAGGCATTTCTGTCAAGGTTTTCTTTGGAAAAAAAAGAAGTTTACATTAAAAACAGGCAACTTCTTGGCATTTGGGATTTTTAAATTATCTTCCTATGATAAGCAAACAGACAGCCAAAGCATCACCTTCCTGCAACCCTTATTTTTGGCTAAATTTCTCTCCTTCACAGTACTTCCTTCAACATTCCCTTATGCATTCCACAAAGACTCTTCAGTCAAACACTAGTAATTTCAAAGGAATTGTGCAGATAAGCCGGCTTCAGACATGTGTACCAATAAAGAGCTTTTCAAGGTAGGCCACACAGCCTCTGTTTGATAGCCTAAAATCTCCTTCTTTAAGACAAAGTTCAAAAAACAGAACTATCAAACCCAGACCAATGCTGTCCAGACTAGAATGAGACTTACGCCTAGCACTACCCAGAACATAAGTTCTCAAGCATCCACATCACATCCTCAAAGTCGTACTGCAGAGCTGGACAGCAGCTGAAAAAGCCTTTGCATTTCTTGATCAGCTGTTCAGAGCAGATCCACAGAGGATGAAGCATGGAGGAGGTGAGGTGGCCACTGAGGTGCGGGCATGCTCAGGAAGATCACCAGAAGAGAGGACTGATTTGATGCGGTGAAGCTGGGAGAAAGACAGTTAAGTGCAGGCACAGTAGATGTGCTAGAAAGACGAAGGATTAAGAAGACTGTGCACAGCTGACTAGCACTGGACAAAAATCAGAAGTGGAAAGAAACCTTTTGCATGAAAACTTTAATGTAGAATTACTGAGAAATAAGACTTATACAGCTCCTCCAAGACACCATACTGAAAAGTTCATTCTCATTCATGTGACTATTCCAGAACTGCAAAATGAACTTATAAACTATCCATCAGGTACCAAACAAATTGAATAGGCTCTTATTTCTTCATAGATGAACAGAAATATCTGTATTATACTGCCCTGTTGCAGAGTAGACAACTGTATAAGAAATTCAAAGTAGACATCACGTTCTGTTGATTCTAACCCCTTTTGAAAACCTTGGTCAAGTTGCTTTGAAATCAGACACTTCACTTTTAATCAGTATTAATATTCCAAATTGAAACATCTAGAAGATGTTCCTAATATACAGCACCTAAAGAAAGACTGCTTTCAGCTTTGTCACTTGGTATTTTTCAGACTCATTCCTAAGCATCCAGCAATCAAGGTCTTCATTAGATAAGACTATTTATGAAGTAGATCAAAAGGATGTGGCCCCCTTCTGGCTTGGTCTTGCTGTATGTCCAAATGCAAGACAAGGGCTATACCCCAGGTACCACTGTATGCAAACATACAAGAAAAATGGCAGAATTTATTGCATCCTCACACCAATTACTTAGATAGCCCTCTATTAGTAAATACAGGCAGACAGTGACCCTGTTCTTGGGCTGTTCTCAGCCACCTTCCCAGATGCTCTGTAAGTCAAAATAGCAATAAACCAAATAAAACTAACCTAAAAATCTCCCACAGAGTGGATGTCAAGCACATTGCAATTGAAGAGTAGCACTAAGAGATGAACCTTATTAGTGATAGTCATTAATAGGTATTGCTTCAGGATGCACTTATTTCCAAGTGGTAACTTTATGCAGCTACAGACATCTCATCAAAGGAAATGAGTCACTCTACAACACTGTAAGCTCCTGACACACAAAAATCATGCCTTCCACTGTAGATTAAACTATTCACCATCTCCATGCTCCAGCCACTGCCACCACTCCTTACAATGCATTCTTCAAGTACCATTTTGTCATCTCCCCATTTCTGATCTATTAACAACAGAACCAAGAAACAGGGAAAGAAGAGAGTCATGTGTTGACTCCTAAATGCAAGCAACTGCTTTGAGTTGCAGGCTTTTCAGAGGAGGTAGAAAGCTGAACAACACAGGATATCAAATACTGAAAGCCCTGCATGTTTCCTCTAACAACAGCCAATATAACCCCTATCAGGATCACATCTAAGCATCCCTACTGATGTCTATTCTCATTTCACTATAGCCAAAAAGTATTTTTTACATGCTCGGATAAAGAATCAAAACACAGAAAGAGACATCTACAGAATAGATGCAGGGGTTCTGCCACCTAGTGGCATCCAGAGCCTCAAATTATCATTTCTAACATACTACCTTTCCCCTCTCCTCCCCCGCAACTGGAAGGATTTGACACAGAATAGAGAACAAAGTTTTACTAGCATTGAAATTATCAGTCCTGGTTTCCTGTGCCTTCATTTCTGAATTGTATTCGGTAGCATCCAAGATAATGAGAGTTTCAACTGAAGCTCTTCTAGCTATTTTGAGAGTCATAGCATATTTCTCTTCACCTCTCCTCCAGCTCCAGTAGATTCTCTGCTACCTTATATTGATTTTACATTGTATAGTCTCTTTCATAGTCAGCTGCCCATTTTCAGCACTTACCATATAATATCATAATTAAAGTCCCTGTCCATTTGTCATAACTGGAATCTCATAAACCTCAAAAGCAATCATGGGCAGGAAAGGGGGAAAGGCAGAGACTGAGAGACAAAAACAGCAGAATGACAAAAGCCTTGTTTACTTATGACACTGTCCACATGAAAGTTTGTCAATAAAGAAACTTTGTTGGCCCCAGCTGCTCAAGGGATTCCCCTGCCCAGTTCACAGCATGGACCCACAGCATGGCATGCCAAGGCAACAGGGACAGGGACACAGAAGAGTACAGAGGCAGGAACTCCTTCAGGCAAGCAGCTAGCAGAAACCCCTCTTTTTGCCAGGCCATAAACTCCAACACCCCCTTTCCCACTTGGGATTCAAAACCAGAAGTACTTTAATGCCTAAACTAGGTCAGTCTTTGTTTACACAAAACACAGATGAGAAAGGAAGTATCACTCAAGTTGGACTGGTCAAAACCACCTTCCCACAAAGCACAGAGCAGCATACCACAGTTTTCCTTTTTTTCTTTTTAAGAAACAAAACTATCAAAGCCACATTCAAAGAACACATGTCACACAGACTTAGTCAGGTAACAAATGACTCTTATCCATGCAAGACATATGTTTCCTCTATGCACTATTGACAACGTAACTTGAAGCAATCTCGTATTCTTACTAGGCTATAGCCTCACAGATGCCTCAGGTTCCAGCCCCCATTTGTCAGCTTTTGTAACCCTGGTAAGCCAGAAGCACTTCTGGGCTACACTTATGACAGATTTCTTAGTAAATAACAGACAGGTTTGGATATTTCAGTTTTGTTTGTTTTGGTGGACTGTTTGCTTTTTGTTTTTTCTTCTGGATTGAAACAACCACAAAACAAAACCAACCGAAAACACAAATGTCAAAACATAAGCAAGATCGCAAGCACTATACAGCTGTAAGTCCTGTCTTTCTGACATTTTTCCTTTGCCTTCTCAAGATATTTTCCTGCAATCCATAGCAATCCCTGCACTCTCCCCAAACTTCCTGAGCTGCAGCCTATGGCAAATTTCCCCCTTAAAAGGTGTGGGAAGTAGTGGTAAGAAAAAAAGATAAAGAAGATCTGTCACGGAAAAGCCACTACTGCAGAGCTAGCCATGATTCAGATCTCTGCTGGGCTCCTGGTGGGGGAAACATATATATATATATAAAATAAATAAATATTTCAGCAAGTTTAATTTCTTGCTGTGTACTTCACAGATTTGGATTTCAGCTTGGTAAGGTACAGATGTAAAACAAGCATGTAAGAACTACCACTCTGATGAAGGGGTGCACATGTACTTTGATGTGAAACCATGTTTGACCACTCAGTGACTTAGTGATGAGTTTTGTGGATTGCAGATGTAAAGACAGACTAGATTCCTGCTAGAAAGGAAAGCTCTTTTCCTTGTCAACAAGCTAGTAGCTTTCACAGCAATAGTCCCTGGGATTAAGAAGCAAAATAGAGATTGTTGGAATACAGGTGTTGGCAAAGCAATACTTCACAACTGTAGGACTGCGTAAATACTAGGCAACGATTGCTTCTCTCTGCAGCCTCCTGGACCAAACCAACAATGGCTCAGCACAGAAAGCTTTCCTACAGAGACTGTTCAAACTCTAGTCTGTATGTAGAAAGCTATTCACATAACATCACAGTATTATTCAAAAGAAGTTAGGGATGTGTTATCATGAAGATACATCTTTAGCTCAGTTTTCAGATTTCATTTAATCTCAATTCATGTTGGTACTGAACAGCTCTGTCAAAACTTAGCTGCAATCTAAGGAACTTGCAGAGTACCACAGTAAACCACAGTCCTTTATGCAGGACAGTTCTCATACAGGACTGTTAATTAGAGCTCAGCCAGAGTCTTCCTTTACACCTTATTTGAACAAGTAGCTTGATCATATAGCCAGTAAGCTGTTTTCAGGCAGTATTATCCATCTATATGGCACTCCTACAGACCTGGTTCAGGAATCCTACTACAGAGTTTGAGTTCTCAAAAATAGTAAGGAAACACTTAAAAATATCTTGACTAAATTAACTTTATGCAATAATAAAAAAATTCGAAAATGGAACACATACTGAGAAGGGCAGCAGTTTCCTTCTCATTTCTATGAATCTCTGGAACTCTGCCTCAGACTTGTTCATTAGATGTTATGCATTACATGCTTTGTAAGAGATGCAGATCTGTCACTGAATCAATCAGTTCACCTGTTTCTTTATAATGAACAGAGCTCTGCTATCTAGGTGTGGGCCAATGAGTGAGGATCAAAGTCCCATCCACCCTCAGTTACTTGCATATTCTCCAAAATTCCACTTTCCTGAAGTACTTGATTTCATGCTTAACACAGCTGATGTCACAGAACAAACAGCACTAGCAGGCTGATCTGCTTAAGCAATTAAACTCTCCAACACTAGGAAGAGGTGCCTGGAAAAAAAAAAAAGGTAGGTGTTTCTTCCTCATTGCATCACACATACACATTCCAGCTTGATCTTGCTTGGCTCACCTGGTGTTTTCAGCTTCTAGGAAAGGCAGGATGAGGAGTCCTGCCTTACTCTGCTCTTACGCATGACTTCTTGTGGTTGCTAGCACCTTGTTCAGGGAGAGATCCAGTTCAAGAAAACAGGCAGCATTTGGCTCCTACTACCTGTCTAGCTCTAGCAGGGGAGTTCCAGGCTCAACGGTTTGTCTGTCTACCCAGTCTCCCTACTTTGCAGTTATTGCTGGAAACTGAAAGCAGCGGCTTGCACACAGAGGGCAGGTAAGGACTGGCTGCTTTGAAGTGTCACAGGTAGATGCTCTAACTCTATGGCTGGTGTGGCAGTATGGAGTACAAGACTTCTGAAAATCAGCAGCACAGATTACTACTTTAGTCTTCTATCACATAGGTACCCAGGTCATGAATACTCACACTGCCCACAGACTGGAACAACACAGCAATTAGAAAACTTTATCAAATATTTTATTTTACATCATGTTTTCTATCCATCATTCCAGTGGAGTGTATCAGTCACAAGCTTACTGGACAGTTCCTGACATTTGAAGTGGTCTTAAGAAATCAGATTGGCTTATTAAAAATACATTACTCTTACTTGAGTTGTAAAATCTTGACACTAAAATTCTAACCTGGCTTCTAAAAATGTACAGGAGTCTAGGAACGTGTTCCAAACACTCAAAGTAATTAACACATATTACAGAAAGACTCAAAACAGAAGGATAAGAAAAAATAATAAAGTTACTTTTGGCATTAGTGTGCCCCCTTTTCACTTCTACAAGAAGCCTGCAATGACAACTGAAGAAAAAAACCCATCACACATGTAGGTGTGCCAAAGAGCTGGAAGCCCAGCTCAGATGGCTAGAATGTCAGGCATTTCCTCTGCTGCTGTATGTGACTGCATCTCCTACCCAGAGGTCAAAAGCAGATCTGAGTTTCCAGTTTTGGGTCTTCCGGTGTTTTTTGTTTGTTTTATATCAAGAGTGTTTTCTTTGCCCTTCTAAAGTTATATGTTAAAGTCAAACATGTTTAACATTTAACATATTAGTGCATTCATTTATAGAAGCTGCAATTCTGGCATATGTTATCTGACAAGTCATTTAAATTCTAGCACCTTAAATTATGTAGACTGGTTTGTCACTATGACAACAATTTTTTACATGTCTCCAGAACGAAGTTGATATACGAAAGTACTATTTGTTCTCTTCCTAACTGAAACTAAGAGCTAGTGAAAGCTTTACCTCTTCCGGAGAGAAAGGCAGAATTTACATCTTTTAGCATGTTTGATTCTAGATAAGCTATTTAATGTACACCATATAAGCTGACTGATGAATGAGGAAGGAAGTTCCTCTACATTTGTGCAGAGGAATCCTTTATCACGAACTAGAAGCACAAACATTTGCCCCAAACATATTAGCAGCTAATAGACAGATGCTCCAGTGTCTGAAGACCAGTCATTTTGTTTTTAAGCATCCATAGAGCACACACCAGCACTCAGGATCATCACGTAAGTACAGTGGCCAGAGTACCATCTCACTACAGTATCACCAAGAAAGGTGGATCCAAGTCCTGAAAGCCCATTTACAACTAGATAACTTCCATACACTTGAACAGACATTTGGACTTATTTATAATGTGAGCTGCTAATACACTGAGGTAGAGCAAAAATTCTTCTCAGAGGTCTTTGTAAGATGAACTTACGAAGTTTTATGCAGGGGCTTGTGTGGGGGAATGGAAGGTGCAATCGAGTAACACCTCCCCATATAGAGCCTAGAAGGGCACAGTAACAGGTAAACAGGAACAATAAGCTCAGAACAGAACTTCCTGCTAAGATCATTAGATCAGACTGTACTGAAGCAGGCAAGGCTACAGGACAACCCAAAATGGTTTTGCACATGCATACACTCCCCTCTTAAAAAAACTGGAAGGGCAGACAGTGGATTTGTCACATAGTATCAGACAGATCTAATGCTACTGAATCAATGTGCACCCATAATCTGGAGAAGCAACCTTGGTAATGTAAAGTCCCCTTAAAAAAAAATTCCACCCAACCCCATAGGAAGATGAGTAGTTAACCACACATACAAAGACATTTGGGTGTGATTTTTAACTGTTATAGTAGCAGTGCTCTTCCCCAAAGGTGAAGGTTTTCTCTATCAGAAAAATAATCACATTCAGTAATAATAAAAGGGCAGCTTCCTAGAAGTACCTCATGGCTAGACCTGATGAGCTATGTCCTAGCGTAATGTTTGGACTTGATGATCTTAAAGGTCATTTACAACCTTGCTGATTCTACAATACCCTTAACACAGCAGGAAACTTTGCATTTGAAGGAAATAAAACGGTCCAGACTAAATATTCCATTCCTCAGGTTATTGGGAGTGGGTAACAGCAATGAGATAAAGGAAGTGAACAGAAGCAGCTCAAATCTTCTACTCGAAATGATTCACAATGTACACTAAAACAGACTAACAAATGGAGCAAAGGGTTGTGGGAGAGCAATACACAGCCTCATCATAGATATAGGACAGTATCCAACTTAGAACATTATTTTCCAGAGGTTATTACACTGAAGTCTTTGATACACTTCTGCTGAATGTAGAAACAAACTAGAGTCTCTTTCCCTCAGTTGTGCAAATCAGCACCACTGCTGGAAGCAATGCTGAGCAGAACCTTGCACTGAAGATGATGGGGACAGGAGCTCAGCTAGATCCTAAATGTTTAACCAGCTATTAAGACTGCCCTATATTTACCAGTATAGAAAAACCAACAGCAAAAACGCACATCAAGTCCCATATTAGACAAGTTAATGAACAAAACACTGTTTGGTTGTTTTGGTTTGGGTTTTTTTGGGGGGGTTGTTTTGGGGGTTTTTGGTTTTTTGATTTTTTTTGGGGGGGCTGTTTTTGTTTTGGTTTAATTACAAGCAACCAACATGTTTGGTCAGCGAATAATGTTGGTTTTCTTATCATACCAATATCAATTCCATTGCAAGCACTAATGATTTTGCTTTCTTACAGAGCAAAATTTTTATATCTATACTATATATACATTGATCTATACCATAGGGACATCTATACTATAGATAGGGACATCTACTACTGTATTAATTAGCAAGTGCTTTTGTATAGAGGGAAGAAGTGTTTCATCTGTTAACAGTGAACACAGCTAAAGAACAGGCTCATACACATTTTTGGAATGTTTAAGTTGGACTGAGTTAGTCTCATGCATCTTGAAAAGGGTACTGTTGTTACAGCTATATGAATATTCTTGCTCTACTTAAAAGCTTATTAAGCATCCTATCTGCAGTCTGTCCCAAAGTACAGCAAAAGGAAGTTTTCCAGGAACACTGTTCTTTCTCCTTTCCCCTTCCAACATCCATCCTCTGCACAGGATAACCCAACCAAACCAGTTTCTCTGAAACCTAACTGGTTCACAGGATCTTGCTTCGACTGTAATCTCCACCCATCCATCCACCTTCAAAATTAACATTTTGCTGGTAATGCTTCATTCTAGTCCACAGAAAAGTAGTCTGATGCTGTGGAACCTATGTGGTGTTTGTTCTATTTAGAAAACAGCAACAACACTTCACAAAAATAATTCAAGGCCTAAATTTGGAGACAAATAGATAAAACAATTTGTCACCTTGCAATATAACTATAATAATTACAAAATGTTGGTATAATATTCTTTTTTAAAAGAGACAACTGTGAAGTTACTGAAGAGGGTAAAAAAAAATGACAGCTTTATTTTTCAATTAATTGTTCCTCATTATTCAGACACATAGCCATTCTATTAAAATCATCATATTGACCAGTATGTCACTGGTACCAGTATCACTGGATACATTCATCTGACATTAGTTATCTCTGTCAGCATCAATGCTACATATATCCAAACAAGATTTGTCCTGTCAAAACAAGACCTGTGACCCAGCACACAAGTGCCAGAGGACTATAGCTTCCTGCTGGCATGCAACATTAGCCTAATGTTTACACACCATTCAATTCCAGATCTTTGCTCAGGTCTCTTCTGTCAGGTGCAGATAACTTTTGATCCTTTACATCAACACTGCATCAGGCAGCGTTCTCCTCCAAAGTCACCTGCTCCATTTTCTCTCCCCAGCTCTAACAGAAGGTCAAGCATTCATTAAACCCTGTAACTTGCCACTACAGTTAAAGTGGACATATTTCAGCACAGCCTACTTGCCAACAGGGAAGAGAGTATCTGCAAGGCACTGAATTTCCCCAAAAGCAAGATCGTATCAGCTGTAAGGTACTTGTCTTGTTTCTTTGCCTTCTCTTACAGAGGCTCCAGGTACAAGTAAACTTGTATTCAGTTTCAGACGAATGCAGGTGAGCATTTGAAACAGAAAAAAACACAAGAATGCTCCTTTGTCTCAAGGAACAACCACAGTTTGACCATCCAAATCTGATGACTAGGTCTGTAAGATGCATTTGTCACACAGTCCTACCCCAGGGCCTACAGTTAAGGTTGCACTTCTTTCCACAACAACTTCTGAAATGGCAAGTTTGGAGGAAACTGAAGTGTCAAAAATTGAAGATCCAGTACCCTCTCCATAAGCATTACATACCCAAGAGATTTGGATGCAGAGGAAAAGTCAAGGGTGGCATCTGCACAGCAGCTCACATGAGCAAGTGCAGCACAGAAACACAATAAGCTCAGTTACATCATAGTAAAAATATCACACATTAGCATAAAATGGCAGTGTGAAGATAGTGTAAATTACAATCCTAAGTAATTTCTGTTACACTAACACTTCAAGGATGGGGGTTTTTATCCAGCTGCTCCGTTTGGGGTTCTTTGTTCAATCTTCCCACCTAACAATTTCTGCAATGCCTTTTTCCCCCATTAATACAAATACAGCATTATTCATCATCTAATTAAGCCTAAAATTAGGTATGCACAGAAATATGAAAGTCATATGTTATTCAATATGTTCCTGAAATTTCTGCAAAGTTTTCTTACCTTTAGATTGAAATTTCATGGCACACACGTTCTCTGTGCAAGAACTCATCTTAAAAATAGGAAATGCTATGAGAGCCAATACATTAGAAAAAGATTGCACTTCTCTGATCAGGGAACAGCACTCTGAGGAGCTAGAGTCAAAAAAGTGACAAGTCTTGCAAATTTAACACCTCTCTTATGCTGTGAAGGCAACTGCACTGCCAGATGTGCCACTGTCACAAAACCCTCTCTCATCAACTAACAAGCAAGTTCTCTTCAATTTTGTTTTTTTGAAGATTTCTTTGTAAATTCCAGTTTACAACAGTATTCCTGATCTGTACTATTTCCACATCAAATATTTTCTCCTCCTGTATCTATGCATTCAGAAATAAAGTCAGAAAGCTATACTGCTATTTTCCCACATTTCATGTGATATTCTGCCTTCAAGTATATTTACTTGGCTCTCATAAGCATGTTCAAGGGTAAAATCTGGACCTCTGCCACAACTGCATTCCTTATTGCAAATACATGCCAACCTTCAAACTTCAGTTATTTGAGCAAAAACATATGTTAATTGTTATGCAAGAGGAGTGGAAAGTGTATCAGACTAAGCACATTTGAAAGTTTAACGAAATCAGACTTCACCACCAAACAAGCATTCAGAATAAGATTACCTTCTCATATTTGTTATTCCAGGACTGGTCTAACAGGTATTGCAACATGTGCTAGCATAAAGTTATTCAGTTACATGTAAAAAATAATGGAATGCAAGGAGTATGTTGCAATAAGCCAGCTTAACAGATATCAACAACTTAAGAGGCATTTTCCTTTCACCTATGAAGGACAGGTGTGAACAGCTTGGAAAAGTGCAAGCCAGGTAACTAAGAAGCAACTCTTAAAATAAGTTTTGATAACTTCTTATCAGCACCAGGTTTTACATGCAGACAGAATGGTGAAGGATGTCTACATACAGCAATAATCATATCTTTTACCAAAAAAGGTAAAAATCTTTATTCTTCATTTTTATTCTTCACATATGTTCTGCATAAAGACTAGGCTTAACTTTGACATGGAACATGCTTATGCTCCTGGTAGAGTATGAATCAATAAAGTCAATTAGTTTCTCCTCTTACAGCTCAAGTGTATATTGAGAGAATTTGAGAGAGAAAACCACCACCTTTACTACGACAGGTGGCACTTATGCTTCTCTGTAGTATTCAAGAACACCTTTGTATGCTACACCAGTACCTGGTATTATCAAAATACACACTGCTGCCAAATTAAAGAAGCAAGCTAGTAGAAGCATGCATTATTTCAAAGAATCTGCAGACTGAAGTTCTTAGCAAATCCGGTTGAAGAGATCCCAACCTGAAGTACAGCCCACCTAGTGAAAGACTGGACGCCTCTGACAGGCATCCTTCCCCTCACTTCCAGAGGGAAGAGGAGATGGCTGTTTCAGCAGGGAACATGAAGGGGCAAGTCACCATTTCAAAGACCTACAGCTACCTCTGAAGGGGTTAGGTGGCAAGGCACGCTGTGATCCCAGGGGCAGTTCACAAGACCACAGATCCTGACCTGCTCTGGTATAGGAGGAGGAGCATGCTCAAAAACATCCTTGGGTTCCTGTTCTTTAAAGCTCTGCTGGGCTACCTGTGCTACTGCCAGAGTCCAGCATAAATGAAGAGAAAGAAGATCCCAGAACAAGAACACAGCCTTTGAAACTCCTGAGGCTGGGTCACTTCAGATACTGACTTCCTAGTAACTAATACATGCTAGGCAAGATTGAGATAACTAGACTTGCACTACAGAACAAATTTTCAACACTACTACCTACCAATGCCTTACAAATGTATCTTGATAAAAAAAAAAAAAACAACACTTCTTTTGCTTCCCTCACCCCCAGTCCTCAGTGTCTCACATGAAGTCTGTATTGTCTGTAGCTAATTCTTGACTGCAAGAATGCATGGATGCAGCCTATCAGACTTCTGCCTGTTGCTGCGGCTCAGCAGACAGATGGCATCTCCTCACTTTCCACCCTCTAGCCGTATTTTCCAGTCCACTCCAGCAGTTCAAGTTCAACCAAGCTGTCATCATTAGCAGTCTCCTGAATAGAAACAAACTTTCCAAACTCAAGAACACAGGATTTCCTGAACCATATCAGAGCAGGCACTCATCAAGACAATAACCAAAAGCATTTTAAACAACAAAACACCAACACAGTAATCTTATTATTTAGGTATGCAATAGCTTTTCCAGACACTTTCTTTCTACCCCTAAATGTGTTCATTTCCTCATAGCAGAATGGTTCTGTGACCTCTATAAAAGCCTTCTATATGAAGGCTGACTGATGGTCCGTGTAGAGAAGCAGGCACTTTAAGCCCAGTAATGAGGCTCAGAAACCTCTAAGGCATAAGCATGCATTATATATGATACTTTTTTCAAGTAAGAAGTCTTTTAGCATTTGCAGTATGCCTACACAAAGATTAGTTAGAAGTTAGCTACCAAGGTCTATGACAAAAATCAATCCTTTTAAATGTATCCAATCCTCCAATTTCCAGGAAAAACAAGCGGAAGGGATGGCAACAACCGCCTCCACTACTTATTGAGGTCCCATGTTAGCCTCTCAGTACTTTCTTTCAAATAGACATCAACATCCCTACAGAAGTTACATATATTTAAGAAGAGATTAAACCAACTACACCCATTAGAGGCTTCCACAGCTCAGGGCAGAATAAGACTGAGACACAAAATAAAGAACATGGCTTTTGGGCCCTGTTAATGACATCTAAGTGTTAGCATAAGAATACACAAATAACCACCGGAATGGTTATATGAGGTGGTTTATTGCAGTGCTGGGAAACCAGGGGCACGCGCCCAAATCTGGCTTCAACCATGTATAAATTGCGAACACGATGTGACATCAAAAGTTTCGCAATTATTGCATATTCAACATAGATTGCTACCTTAACTAATACATATGCATCAGGGATTGCCTCATCAGTCCATTAAGACATCAGCCTCTTCTGTGCTTGCACAGCCCCCCTCTGGTAGTCATCCTGATGAAGTAAGAAGTCTTCCTCAGTTGAAGTAAGAAGTCTTCCTCACTTTGCCCTTTTCACCTTTCCATTCTTTGGACAGGCCCCAACCATTATGTGGATGCCAGCATTCTCTTGTTTTCACTTGGATGCCTCTGGTCAGTCCGTATGTTCTGCTGGGGTAAGGCACCATTCTCCATATATGGCTGTGTTAATTTCTACTGCTAGCACTACCATTGTGATATTTAGTTATAGATTGACTAAGGTACAGAACAGCAAAGTTACAACTTGTTAATATAAAAAGGCCTTCTATTGATTTACAAACTTTCAAATATAATTACTTCTATCACTCTATATGATTATTTTTAACATAAGATTTCACCCTTTTCTAACATGAGCAACATAATGTTAGAGTCCACGCAGCCTGATTTTGGGAAGAAAGGACAGAAAGTGGTCCTATTTGCCCCATATGGCTTGTTTAAGCCAACTGGGGTGCAAACAGGATGAGACAGGCAGGCAAAGAAAGTAGGAAAAGGAGTCAGGGAAAGGTAAATGCAGAACAAGATATAAGGGGCCCAGCAAAGCAGGCAGACACAAGCCAAAAGAGATAGGAAGATTCTATATAAAGCTAAGTAGAGAAAACTTTGGGTTAGCTGAGAAAGGAAGTCAGAACTGACATCAAGCCCAAGCTGTGTGTGGTCTTCACTTCTGAAAAGCTTAAGATTAGACTTTTTTTAATCTAAAATTAGATTTAAAAAAAAAAAAAAGAAGATGACTGGAGAGGCACCTAAAACGGAAGGTGTGAGCACAAAAAGACATGAAAAGCTAAAGTACATGAAAAAGCCCCTACCCCTTCTCACATACAAGGTCCTGTCTGGAAATGGAACTCCAGGTGTTTGGCTCATGCTTGTTAATTACCAAGTCACATTTATTGAACAGACTCCACATCTGCAGGCGAAGGTAGCTTTCCGTGAGCTGTGGTTGGTACAGCTTGGCATTAGAACTAGTGACTTCTGTGCACAGGTCTGTGTACACCCAGGATAGATGGTGCAGCCTAACTGCACACTTCCTCCTTCTTTCAAGGAAATCACAAAAAAGACAGACCCAAAGTCAAAACAAAAGGAAATTAAAAAAAAAGTGAAATAACTCATTTTAATCAAAACAAGAAAACCACACTGATCCAGCATCACTGGCATCTGTAACAGCCTTGTCTGAACTGTTTCAGGAAGCAAAGACAGGTCCTCAGTTAAATGAATTTATAAAGTCCAAAATAGCTTGACATACCTATGCAAGCTTTAATGAAATTACTAAGCCAGAATTTTTCTAGATGCCATTAACTACTATTTTTCTAGTTTCCAATTTATCAAATATTCTGTAGTTCTAAATCTGTTTCAAGCTGTGCTTTCTAAACTGCACTACCAAAAAAAAAAATCATAGGACCTTCATGATTACCTCCATAATTAGAAGGAAAGCTACCTGGTCCATTCAGCCGGATGGGATTAAGCATCTTCCCTTTCCTCAGTTGTGTTACAGAAGTCCATTAACACAACCTTATAACAAATACCCCCCCAAAAAAAAAATCTTAGAGTGACATGTCACTGAACAATATAAAATATTTTCAGTTGCCTAACAAGTATCCTCAAACTATGAGCCACATGGAAATAGCTGTTTAGATGGCACTTAAGTTTTTAAAAGTTTTCCTCAGAAACTCCAGTTATGGTGTATCCATCATTCAGGTGCTCATCTATATCTTTATGGGTTTTTCTTAATTACACTGTGTATTTAATTATCCACATCAAGTGTGGTGTGGAGAGACAACTTGGATTACCTTTCCCATGGCAGCAGATTCTTTAAAGAATATTCAAGACTTAAAGATAGTAGCAGGAAGAGTTGAAAATTTAACAGACAAGCCAAAAGAGCAAAGTACACATCAGTACTCAGGATTTTTAGGAAAATCTTAGATACATGTAACATATTTTACATAAACTAAAGTTTAAGACTTCGCTGGCTTTAAAGAAACTGAAAGGTTTTTCTATTCTAACAAGCTCAAAAAAGCCCTCTGGTTTGCATACCCCTTAAACTGTGTTTCACATGGACTTCTCAAATGATGAACTTTTAAACTCTGAAAGCCTGAAATAATCAAACAGCAAATACTGGATCAGACACACCAGAGGCTATCCTACTCAATCTAAGAGACTTGGCTTGCTTACCAAACAGTGACATGGCAAGCACAAGGGGAAAAAAGTTACTCTTCCATTAGGTACAGGATGTAGCATTAATTTGGGTTTAATTACCAAAACAAGAAGTAATGCATTTAAAGAAACAACCTCCATAAGCATTTAGCATTCAATTCCCAATCCTAATTACAGAAAGAGAATAAGCTTTACAGTGCAAAACACAGTAGGAAAATTTGACTACAGTTGTCAAATGCAGATAAATCAAAGTTATGCTATGACTTCTGCGTTCTATTAGGAAGCACGGATGGATTTAACTTCAAACATTCCTCGGTGGTAGGGTTTAGCAGTCTGAAGATGCAAAGTCACATTCTTATGAGTAAAAGTTGGATTGTTCTAACTGCCATATTCCTCGTATTTAAGAGTACTGTTGTTGTTTCATCACTTGCATCAACTACCCTTTCTATCTGTAAAGGATTAAAAACCAACAGGTTCTCAACTCTTCCTACTGGTGCCCTGAGGCTTTCGAAGAACACCCTTCACCACTGCCCTCCTATTCCCCTCTGAAAGACAACCAAGCTGCCCCTGTCATACCAGAGAGCTATTGTTACCTCGTGGCTAAGCTTAAAATGCTATTCTTCTTTAAATGGGAATTTAGCCAAAACACAAGGTTGCTGAAGATAAGCTACTCAAAAAAAGAAAAAATCAACCTGCTTTGGCTATGCCATTCCATACACTAACTCCATTTCTTCCGAGTCTGCAAAAAACAAAAGGGCATCCCACAACAGAGCTACTTAGCAAGTTTAACATGATGAGCTGTCACGCCAAGAGAGCCCTGCTGAACTACTACAGACTTAATCAGACATTCACAAGTAAAAAACGAAGCAGTGAGTAAGGTTACTTAAGAACCCCTATGTGCTCCTGCCCACTACACAGCAACAAAAAAGACTAAAGGTTGTGCCTTTCCTCTTCCTAGAACTAAAAAACCATGAAACCCCCACACAAAGCACTTGCACGCCTTTAGAGATCAACATCATAGTTGACAGTAATAAGATACATTCTCACAAGATCTCGTTTAAAGTCCACAGCTCAAAACCAACTTTCTTATCACAAAGGAAACACAATAAATTACATCAGATCACACTTCCATAACTCAAAGACAGTAACTTTAAACATAGTTAGTGGCCTTACAAATACATTTACTTTTACAATATGAATTTAAACATTGGTTTAAAGTAGGCTGATCATTCAGGTTCACACTATTAATCAATTTTTTAACTTTCCTGGATGCTTTGGAAAACAAACAGCAATTATGACATCATAGCAAGGGATCAAGCCTTTGACAGCTGTTCAAAACAATCCTAGAAATACATCATGGGAGTTTAATTCCAACTGGATGTATTTGAGCTAACTTATTTCCAGTTCTGCCATAAGTAACAACAATGATCAAAAAAAACCTCCACAACACCAAAAAAAAACATGAACAGCCCAAAGAAACCATTATGTACATGTGCAGAAGCATAAACATACTAATCCAACTCTAACCAAATGAACACAGAAATTGAAAAATATGAGCATTAAAGCAATGCTACATTATGTAAACTGAAAGAAAACAGCAATTCATGCATTTATCCAAGATACAAGCATAACCAACAACTACTCCTTTTTCATGCGCTTGCTATTGAAATCCACTGTGTTCACTCATGGTTTAGTCACATCAATACATCTGAAGGGTTTTCCACACTGCTTTACAGCTAAAGATATGCAAAGGCAGCATGAACTAAACAGAACAGTTTTAGCCTTAAAATCTGTAAATATCATAACACACAAATCACAAAGTATTAGTTTCTTCCATTCCTAAACCACCATATTTGGAAGGCCAAATTTACTGAAGTCCTATCTTTCCCTAAAACAGCAACCATCTTCTGAAAAGTACAAGACCGCAGGTATCTGAAACTACTCAAGTCATCCTAAAACGTATTAAACTAGACCCTAGCTTTTCACCAAATGCACAGAAAAATTACTAACTGAATTACTGAAGACAAGCGCTTACCTTCAATCCTTTTTAAAGCAGATAGGCAAGTATCCCGGCTTGGAAATTCAAATGGATTATTACAGGTCCGAATGGTGTCACATTCACATTTCCCGTTGATTATGTTACAACCTGTTATAAGGTTTTCATTGCACGGTTCAAATCCAAGCAGCTGATCATCATCCCAGTTTTCATCTAAAATAAACAAACAAACTCTCTCACTATTGGATTTTGGCTGCAGTATATAAATTCAGCTCCTCTGGAGCTGGGTATGATTTACTTCAAGTTCAACACAGTGCTAAACAGAAGATAACAGACTGAAAAAAAAATAATGTATTAATCCAAACTGTGGGATTTGCCAAATACCATGTTCTGCAGCTGTTCTGTTGCCCATTTTGCTGCAGCTACTGGCATTGTTTGCTTCTATCTGTATGAAAAGCTATGATGTCTCAGGGAAATGCATAGCTGTAGTACAAATGAGCACTATTCTAACCAAAATAACTTTTGCAGATACTTGGAGTTATATTTATCATGGAAGTGAGAATGTTTAACAGAATCTGCAGCTGTTATAAAAGTCAGAATTGAGTCAGAAAGAGCATTCATAAACCCCATTAAAAAAATACATCACACAGAACTTGCTCCAAAGAGATAGTTTCTTATTACAAAAATACTGCAAGATGCCAGACCTCCAATTCCTTAATATAACCAAAAGTGAGTTTTCCAGCACTCCCAGATTACTACCCATACTCTAGCAAAACTGCTCAAGCACACCAAGCTCCTTGCTGTCAAGGGGCAGGGGGATAACTGGGCTGGAACAAGTCTCTGCTCAAACAATTCTGCTTTTCCTTAATCAGTCCCATCAAATGTATGTTAACTGATGTACAACTGCATATGCTCCTTTCAGAAGGAGGCTACATGCAACAGGGTGCCTGTGGGTTTGTTTTTTTGTTTGGTTGGGTTTTTTTTTGTTTTTTTCTTTTTGGTTTTGGTTTCTCCCCTCCTCTTCCAGGAAGCAACAAATCCAGTCAATCCAGAGCTCCACCAAGATCAGCAATCCTACAAGCTTCCTTAGGTCAAATACACATACAGCAACATCCCTTGAATGCAGAAGTTTAAGCAAGATACATGATTTTCATGCAAGACTAAAGATAAACTAGGCACTAGATATTCTTCACTACAGAGCACCAGATCATTTTCTAACCTTGTCTACTCACCAAAACAAATAGTACAAAATAGTCTCACAGAGCATCCACTAACTTCTAGCAATGACAAAAGGAACAAATAACCTATTTTTGATCTTTATATCCTTTTACCCCAGAGCAGCTTTCGCAGTGTGCTTTCTAGTAGTTCACACCAATTTCATATACTATCAACAAGCAAGTTTCCAATATAGATCCTGGCAATGAAGGGTGTGGTTTTTGGTTGTTGTTGGGGTTATCAGAAGCTGTTTTCCATATGGAAGACCACAGCCAAATACAAGCTGTTTGTCATTCAGTAGTCTGACACACAAACAAGTCTGAAAACTGGTAGTAAATAAAAGTATACACACACACACTGAGGTTCACATGTAAGTACACTCAGCTCACAGAAATGCAGAACACCTGCTACTCTCCAGTTTTTCCTGTTTTGAGGAAAAAACAAACATCTGGAAAGAACTGTTTACCACTTAAGTACTGTGCATAATGTACAGAAAGCATAACAGGAGATTCTCATGGGTATGCTTCTCCCTGTAAAACCAACTGCTCACTTTCTACTGTAAGTAAGCAAAGTACTCTGCTGACAAAGAACACAGAACAAACAACCAAGCCAGTTTCAGACATGAAAAAGGGAACCTCTTCTACTCCATAAAAATAGCAAAGGAAGAGGAGTCGTTAACCCCAGGAAGTAATCTCTTTCTTTTTTTTCTGTTAAACTATCATCCCATAGAGCAACTGTATCAATAAAAGTCACAGGAAGTGAAGAAGTTCCTGAAGAGAAACAATTAAAATACCTTTCAGGAGAAGATGCTGTTTCAGTAATGTTTGGGATGCTTTCATCATGAGGAGGCCATGCATGCAGAGGGAGGAAAAAAATAAAAAATCATGAGAATTCAGAGAACAATAATACATCCTGTTTTTGAGAACCCGGA
Organism: Melopsittacus undulatus; assembly: GCF_012275295.1. Classification (NCBI taxonomy): domain Eukaryota; kingdom Metazoa; phylum Chordata; class Aves; order Psittaciformes; family Psittaculidae; genus Melopsittacus; species Melopsittacus undulatus. The sequence continues at coordinate 96,931,462 of NC_047529.1, read as the reverse complement.
ATACAGCCTGGACAATTTGTATTTTACAAATCACAGCAGTAATCCACGTAATGACAACAACAAAAGAGGCTACAGCTACGCTCCAGGACTTGGTGTTTCAAATTCCGTAACCACAGGGACCACAGCTTCATCCAGACTAGTCTTAAGAAAACAGTTTGAATTGCTCCTTCTTTGACATTCAGCCTCTCCTCGCCTACCATGGTGTGCCAGCCAGGAGCTTCACTGACCCCAGTGGCTGCAAGGTTCCCTTGCCCTGGCTCCCTGGAGCTGCTCTACCCACCAGCCTCTCAAGACCAGTATGGTGCAGGCTGTCGGGCCACACAGACAGTAATGACAGCACACTTCTGCTCCAGCACACCAGTCCAGTGTATTTGTGTGGTTTTGCCCTGCAGTATTCCAGCACCAGATCTTTTCAAGGCTGACAGATATGAGCAGGAACCTTGCTAAACAAAAGCTGCTAACCTCACAGTAGGTGGGACCCACCTGGCATGGAAAGGAGAGCCATCCCTTACTCACAGCAGAATGCATCAATGCAAATGATGCACACACTTTGGCAGTACCACAGTATTATCTGATTTTCAGGACAGATGAGTGTTTGCTATCTTACCAGCCACCTCATGACTTCTCAGAAGGGAACAAGAGAAATGGTACACTGAAAGCACATGGTGCAACACTAAGTGTACCTAAAGTCTTCAGTGCTGCATGCTTTGAAAGTTATCAGTTCAGTAGCCATTAAGAGGATGGAAGAGAAGATAAATCCCTCAGTAATACTTGCAGACTACACATGTAACATGATAAATCTTGAAACAACGTATTTTTCATTACTCTGAATACAAAAAAGTCACATCCAGACAGGAAGAATGCAAATCCAGTTCTAGCCTAGACATCTTTTACCAGACTGCTTTTCACACAATTTCATTTAGAAACAAGATTTCCATTAATGAAGGAGAAAATGTGTTAACAAGAGCTTACCTCTGTTTAGTTACTCAGTGCAAAGTCTAGCATGATCTTTCATGCAGACTTAAGGCTCCCTTTTCTACTTGATTTTGCCTTTTTATGAACAGAAGCTGAAGGTCCTGTTAAATGAATTTACCACTTAGAGTAAACCATCAGAAGTCATACCAGTATAGGCAGACTAAAATCACCTGGAATGAAAGGTACAATCACATCAAAGCATTCCTATGAGCTAAAGGGATGAATCCAGTGTCTCACTTTGATTCAAAGCTTTAGTTACTTGATGCAAAGCCATCTAATGCTCCACTTGAATGCGGATAAAAGGTGGTCGAGTACAGCATACCTGCTCCTTTACAGAACAGCAATAATTCAGCTGCTAACAGAAACAAGTCTTGAACAAAGTCTAGACTCTGTGAAGCATATAACCTAGCCTCTATTATTCACCAAATCATCATTTCTTGTGGACTATTCTAAAAACCAAACTTTTACACACCAGTGATCTGGAGACCTGGGACAGTTCATGAACAATTCCAGGCTGCAGCACATTTTCCTGCATGCTGTGTTTAACTTCTTTTATGGCTTCCTTTTCAGGAGAGGGCTCTTTCACACATATCTCTCAGATCTAGGTGATATGAAGGAACAAATTGAGATATAACAGTTTGTGAATGCTTTTCTTCTCTGCAAGCAGGGCTGAAAAAAATCCCAAATTCAAGAATCTAAGAGCGTCTCAAACTTCAGTATGAGCATCCTGTCCACTAGCTGACTTCTAGGACACTTAAAAATACATAAATCAAGTAGGTGTTTAACATTCTTAGGTTTCTAAAAGCAATCCAGCTGAAGAGCAGCCAAAGTAAACTGCTAATTTTTATCTAAACTGTTAAGCTGCAATTTCCACCATCTCATTGTGCTGGCATGATCAGGTAGGGGCAAAGAAGGGGGGAAGGACTGCTCTTAGCAGTCATGCACTGATATTAAACTGTTATATAGCCACTCAACTACTTTTTGAACACACACCCCTAGAAATGGTTCAAACTCTCCAAGCAGGCTGATAATTATAGTTCAAAAGTCACCCTTATTTCTGTCTATAAGCAGTTCCCTACTCTTTCCAACTCATTCAGGCAAGTTCCTTTTCTGACAATATAGTTCTGCACTTACTCAGGCTAGAGTTAAGTCTTGGACACAATAATTTTTCCAGGTATGGTTTTATAACATAAGGAAGCCATGGGAGGAGAGACATCATAGAATCATAGAATAGTTAGGGTTGGAAAGGACCTTAAGATCATCTAGTTCCAACAATCCTGCCGTGGGCAGGGACACCTCACACTAAACCATATCACTCAAGGCTTCATCCAACCTGGCCTTGAACACTGACAGGGACAGATCATTCACAACCTCCCTGGGCAACCCATTCCAGTACCTCACCACCCTCACAGTAAAGAATCCCTTCCTTATATCCAGTCTAAAACCCTGCTGTTTAAGTTTAAACCCATTACCCCTTGTCCTATCACTATAGTCCCTAATGAACAGTCCCTCACCAGCATCCCTGTAGGCCCCCTTCAAATACTGGAAGGCTGCTATGAGGTCTCCACGCAGCCTTCTCTTCTCCAGGATGAGCAGCCCCAACTTTCTCAGCCTGTCTTCACATGGGAGGTGCTCCAGTCCCCTGATCATCCTCGTGGCCCTCCTCTAGACTTGTTATAACAGCTCCATGTCTTGCTAATTCACAACTTTTTTGATTTTCTGCCATCACTCATATAATCACTTGCTTTCTGCAAAGCAAATGCTTCAGCTTGGTAATGATTCAAGGTCTGCTCTGGGTTGCTGAACTCTCAAGACCTGTCATAGCATGCATCTTAACCGGGGAAGAGGATTAAGGCATTAACAAGTTGAACAAGAGGTCCTTAAACAACAGGTCCAGTCTGGGAAACAGCCTGAGAAATGTCTCTGGTAAGCAGCATTCCATCACTACTTCTGTGCTAAATCCTACATACCAGGACCCCCAATACAGCACCACAGCAGCATGTGAGGCACAATGGTCATCACTGAAGCATTTACATCTTCTTCACCTTAAGAGCTGCTTGTGTTCCAGAAAAGCATGCAACCATGAGAAACTAACTGGAAGCCTTGTATTTGAAGTAAGTAGTAGTTGCATTTATTGTTCCTATATGAGAAGGATCACCTCAAACGGGTGCAAGTACAAAAACAGTCCTCTTTCGAGACTCCACCTCCATTATTTATATTTTTGCTTTCCCTTCCTTCAAGTTCTCAATTCCTGCTGCAGTATCTCCTCTTTCGTGCCTCCTCTTTTCTGGACATTCAATTAAATATTAGCTATTGTTTGGAAAACCATATACATTTCTCCTTCACTGTTTATAAGGGTAATGCATCACCTCAAACCAGCAAGCAACATACTGGAATAGTCTCTACAGTATCACTGTTGAAAACTAATATACAAGCATTACATCCACACTGATCTTACATTACAGTTTGGGAGGGTAGTAAACCATAAGTGAAATGAATTGAGTGAACTCCCATTATTTAACTGCAGCATGTTACTCAGCTGTTTTAGCTTCTTCAAAGCATGACAGGCAGATTCTCAGGATGCTGAAAAGTGACCATCAAATGCATTGCTAATCTGAAACAGTCAGTCACATCTCACACTCTTGCATCCTTTTAAATCCTGCATTTGAAGGAGGAGGAAGAATGGATTTCATGGTGACACAGAAGTGATCCTTACTGAGACTGGTACTACCCTCTGGGAATGGAGCAACCTTTCAGAAGCTTCTCCATTAAGCCAGACTCAGGTCTTAGCCCCACTACTCCTGCACAGTGGTATACACAACAGCATTTTCAAATCAGTGCTATTCATCAAGATGGTATGAGACTGAGAGGATTCTCCAGACTTTCTAAAATAAAAAAAGGAAATACTTCTTGCCAGTAGGCTTTGGCTTCTCTTTGAACAGGAAAAAAGAACGACGGAAAGGAAACCCATGTTTTGGAGAAGTTGAACAATAGAAATGAGTAATCACCACTAAAGAATGCTTGAAACCCAGCCCCAGACCTTGAAAAGCAGCAGAAAGGCTAGCCTTGAAGCTAGTTTGAGCTCATGTACTGGCTGCAATCCTCTCCCCTCTCACAGCTTATTCCTTTAGTGAAGTCATGAGTCAGGGACCAGCGTTGGCTGAAGCTTTTATGGTAAGACACACAGCTGAGAGTTTTACAGTAAGGTGGCTTTACCACCTTTTGGAAGGGTCTGCTTTTCAAGACTGAACCTTCACATGGAATATATGTTAGTACAAAAGGGTTCTGCAGTCTCCTGATAGAGTTTCTAGTCAAAGCTCAAAAGCAAACCCATATCAAGATTTAGATACCTGAGGAGCACCACACATGGTAAGGCTCATCTCAAATTTGACTGCCTGCTTTGTCTTATTCAAGCTAGAGCTTGAATCTCAGGTGATCAAATCCCTAATACAGCAAGAAAAAATTTCACTGCAGCAGCTCTGTGTGTGTCTTGAGGCAGTTATTTCACATTAAGGAATGCAGAAAGTACTTAAACCAGCTTTCCCCTCAATTATCAGAAACTCCACAGAAGCAAGGAGATAAATGGAAGTGTTAAGTGAAACATGCAATGTGGACAACTATTAAAGTTCTGAAGTTTTCCCTTGTTCCTGCTCTCTGCAGTATTTCAGTTCTCCAGGTACCACCCCCCCCCTTTTCTTTTCTTTCCTTTTTTTTTTAATTTAATTCTTTTGTTTGGTTTGGGGTTTAATATTTGTTGCTTTGGTTTATTTTTTCTTTTTTTTTTTTTTTTGGGGGGGGGGGTGTTTCATTTGGCTTTTTTTTTTTTTATGACTTTCACTATTAACAGTTGGACTTGATGATCTTACGTCTTTTCCAAGCTAGTTAATTCTACGACTTTCACTATTAGGGCTCCCCACAACAAGACCAAATGATATTTCCAACAGCCTTCTGCCCCAAAGACTGTCTGAAATAATTAGTTAGTTTTGAATTCTGACTCCTAGACATTTAAGCACCTGAAAAAACCTTGCAAGGAAGTTATTTTAATCTTATGACCAGGCCCTCGTCTTGTTTGTAAATAGTTGACTGAAAATACTAGAGCTTCCTGGGGTTTAATTGCTCAGACAGAGCCTCTGCTAGTACCCTCCTGATTAGAATGAGCATGGACAGCACCATTTCAGCTGTCCTAGCAGATTTTTCCTCTGGCTCCAGAAAACTCTTCAAAAGAATAATTATTAAAGCCTCAGAGTAAGGGCAAAACCTTTGTACCCACTTTCCAAAGGGGGCTAAAATGCCACTTTCTGTTTTTTTCACCAAGCTGTCCTCTGCACAAACACACACTTCACAAGCCCACACACACAGAGTAGCATGTACCAGCTTCACTGCAAACAAGTAGCTGATTAAGAGACTGCAGAAGCTGATCAGCAGAGGCAAAGCTGACAAAAATTTTGGCTAAGGCAAGTTCTGGAACAGGGTTATGAACAAAGCAACCTATAGCAAGCACAATCCACAATTAGAAGAAACCCGATATCCTAAACCTTTTGCCACTTTATCCCCTCAGTCATTAATGCAACACCACTGAGCACTGTAATTACAGGATGTTTCAGAGGAATTACACCCAATTTCTTAGTCACAGAGACTACAGGAAAACCTCTATGTAACCCAGATTCTCTTTTTCCTTTTTATTAGACCTAACTTAAAGACAGATGTGAAGTTGACTTTTTCTATTATCAAAGCAGCGTATTTTACATTAGCACATGTAATATCATTATCAGTATGACCTCACCTTTTTCTCAACAGCCCATCAGTGAGTAGAAGAAACACCTGACATGCACACATCCAGCCTTCCTGAGCAAAATCCTGAACACAGCACATCAGCTGTAGCAAAGCATGGATGAGTCATTCAACAGAATGGGCTCTCTCAGACTGAGAAACACCACGCTTGCTAAATTTTTCACTACTTAAAAAAAGACCCCAACATCTGAAGCCTATCAGTATCAAGGTGGGTGGCTCTTTAAGGCTTAAAATTTTGGAAATGAGTACAAACATGGGAATGGGTGCATGCCTGTGAGCCAGTGCTTTTCCTCTTATCCACAAACCTATATTCTCCTGTTTGCTTTCTTATTGAAAGACCTGCACACTCATGACCCACAAGGTGTTAACACGATTAGCCAACAAAAGTTGCTAGGGTCTGAATACTGCCTCTGGTAAAGGTGTGAACAGCTTCCATCCATCTCAATATATTACTAAGGGATTATTTCCCCCAGACATGGCCAAACTAGTCTGTTTAGACTAAAGATCCCTGAGGGACCATCTTTTAATCCATATGCTTATGTGGAATTTAACCCAGATAACTTTGCGTAAAGGCTATCCTCCCATCTTATTTAATATTCATAATTCTCTCCATATACATAAGCTTTCAATGTTAATGTTTGTCATTATCCAAACTGCATACTTACATACCAAAAGGCAGAGTTAAAACATAACATGGTTGGACTACACAACTTGTGCCACCTGAAGTCTTCATCAAAACCCTGAATTCAGTGTGGATTAAATGCATTCTCAAATGAAAGCCGTTTACAAGTCACAAGAGACATTTAATAGGTCACTTATACAAAGTATTTAATCCGTCCAAACAGAGAAGCATTTGGTCCTGTCTACAAGATGCTGTAAACTTTACTCACTGAGATCAACAATCCTTGGGGAAGCGATGCAAAAGAAAGAAAGGAAAAAGAAGGCATTTTTGAACCATATCAGTGGATTAATTATTGCATAATACACCTGTCAGGCAAATAACATTTTGGTTGACTAAGTATTATGCAAGTATTCTTGAATCAGCTAGAGGGTACTTAAACCAGCAAACATGCCTAGGGGTGCAGAAATTACCATATGACAAGTATGAAGGCAGTTAGTTTTTTTGTAAGTATCATGATTTTGGGGACCCTGATGAAATAACTGTTTTCTACAGGAAAAAAAAAAAATCACAACTGTGAACATGTGAGATTAAATGGTCTTAAAAAATAAAAATAAGAATATTCCTCTTAACAGAAATGAAAAGATTTAGTCCTTAAGCCTACCCACAGTGAGATTTCTGGTTTTAAACTAACCGTGCTGACCCACCACAGCAAAACCCTTCCAATATCCCTCCTCTTCTCCGCTGGATTTTTCCATTTCATTTTTCTTGAAATATTGGAACCCAGCAATTTCTAGAATTGAAACATGATGCCCAGAAGCAGAGAGGAAACAATTTCCAAGTCAAATAAGCACCTGATTCAATACAAATTCCATGCCACACTCAAAAGCTGCATGTTCTTACTGTTGTGGAGATTTCAGCATTGACACAAGACAGAGCAGAAATAACTTACAGATTATTCAGTCTGTACATAAGAAGTCAGCATGTGCCTAGTAAGCGTTTTCTGGGAGGTGAACTGTTAAATAAAGACTATCATACCAGAATCTGAATATTTGCCAAGGAATTGCTTCTCATTCCAGTTTCACAAGTGCAGTAATTTTTGAGACTTTACCTTTTTTGACACCATAAATTTTTTCCTTCACCCCCACTTTAGTAACTGGTGTACCACTTAATACTGATTAAGTCCTCAACTAGACCAACAGCTCTATCTTGTTGTTTCTGGAGGAAGTTCTCTGTACACACATGGACATCAGGACTATTTGGACGTTTTTCCAGCCATTCACTACACAATAGATGAATTAAAAAAATTCCAAACAAATCAAAAGTTGATAAATCTGGACAACACCATTGAGGTCAAACAGATATAAACCACCAGGTTACCCACATGCAACTTCTAAACTACTTGAACTTCAGTAACTCGTATTCAAGGCAAAATGCTACCTAATCTTTAGGGTTCTGGACTGCACCACAGGCAAGAAGTTAAGTATGTTGTATAGAAGTCTGTCTGGACACAAAGCATTAAGTTCTAGGCTTTGAGTTCACTGACCCATTAGATACAGAGTACTGGACTGAGAAGAATTGAAGACAAGGTTCTCCTAAGGGTACTGGCTACAGAAGGCACAAGCAGCAGCACTACTTGTGAAAACAGTAGCAAGTCTGTAAGCAAGCTATTCTTCAGAAAACCAAAGGATAACTCCACTAGCATACATGTAAACCAATGCCTGAACAAACAAACAACAACAAAAGCAAGTCAGCTCCCCTCCTGAAAATGTTCTGGATTTTTTGTTTGGTTTTTTTTTTTTAATTAGGTTTTCAAAGTTTAATTTTTTCCCACAGCTACAGTTTCACAGTGCTTTGTTTACACAGAATACACAGTGCCTTACATGCATCATACTCCATTATATTTTTCTAGGGGACAAATATTAGTCCAGACTATTTTTAAAGCAGGTAGGAAACAACACCCAAGCTCTCCCATTTGCCCCAGCAAGGAATCAGACAGTAATGCTCCAAGCTTCCAGAAACCAGGGCTACCTGAATATTAGGGCAAGCTTCTACCATCATCCTAGAGAATTAACCTGCACACTTCCTGCTACTTGCCTAATATCTGCTACAGTATCTTTCTGCTAGTCCCAAGGGGAATCCCTGTTCAGAAACTACACATGCAGCACACAAGCCTCAGGTATTCAAGGTAAGCCTTAAATTACCTACAGTACACAAAAATACTGTATTCCTCCCTCCTGTCCTTCCCCCCCCCCGCCCCCCAAAGAAAAACAAAAACAAACAAACAAAAAACCCTACCAAAACTAAACCAAAGTACTACAGGGTAAGCTACTGGAGCAGAAATACCTTCTTTCAATTACTACCTAGAAGCCATTCTATTCATATGGAAGTGTATTCCAAAAGGAATCCAAAAACACTGTGAGACTAGCAGTTCTGTTAACTATGCATTCCAAATATATTGCAAACTTACATTTGTTACACAGCTAAAAATAATTTCAGCTCATTTTCAGTGTTATTTTATATGCCACTGTTATGCCTTAGAAGAGTTTAGCAAAGCAATCAAGGCCTCTTCATCTAATAGCACCAGAAATTGGGGAAGTCTTGAAACAGACAAGAGCCATCACAAGAAATGCCTTCAGAGAGTAACTGAACTTCTTTGGCAGAGCTTTTCCCAAGGCTTTTGGATCCCCAAGAAAGCAGAAGCCCTGCCCAGCTGGACTGCTGCAAAGAAGCTGAGGCTAAGGTGCTTCTGGAGATCTCCAGTCTAATCAGGGGGTTGCTCTAGGTCTATCTCCAAAGACAGAGACCAAGGGCAGCTCCTGCTTTGAGCTCAAAATTTCTCAACACTAGGTGTTGATGAGGAACACCTCATCAAGTCAATTCGGCATCATCCCTGCAAAGCCAAGAGAGGTTGGAGGTGTGCAAAGTCTCTCAAGATTGCCCTTCAGGAAGGGCACCCACCTGTGCCAAGCCAACCTCAGAACTGTTCATTACAAAAAATGAAACTAGGTTCAGGAAGGGTATTTACATACTTCAGGTTAATGGTACAAATGGAGCCTTAGAATGACATAAAGTTGTGAACAGTTAAGGAAGCAACATGAACAAGGACTTCCTTCAGATTTTAGAAGCATGAAGGAAAGAACCCAGAATCAACAACAGATTTCACTAATAAATACTGATTCAACAAAGATGATTCCTTTTCTAGTTCCAGAGAGAGATGCTACCAGCAACAGATGCCACAGACTTCTCCATCAGGTGTTACAGAGCTCACATAGCCATGTGTTAAATAGTAAAACTAATTTAGCAGACAAGTATTTTTACCTGCTGCAGCTTCAGCTCTGAAAGTTTCCTGTAGCTTAGGATGTGTTGATACTCTGAAATAAGACACTGCTGAAGCTTCAATAATTATAAATATATGCTTATAACTGTAGCCAGTAGGGGTCATTTTAGTGTAAAAAATTGCAGTGAAAGGAAAGGATAGAGACAGGAAGGCGAGTAAAAACATCATTTTCTATTCACACAGTGCTGTAAATCACTTCCATTCCCTCCTCCCTTAACTGTGATAGGAAAGGTTTTGCTCTCCTGACAGACAGAATAAAAAAAAAAAAGGAACAGTTATTCCATTAATGGATAAAGGCATGGCTTCGTGCTACTCACACATCAGACATCACCAGCATAGCCTATTGCACGTGTGCCTGTAAACGGCATAACTATTTAGGTCACCACAATTAAGAAAAATATAGAGCTAATCAACCTTATTCTAGTGACTGGAGGTAGTACATTAAGCCCTTTTTAACCCTTGCTGCCACCTCCTGCGCACAACACACACCATGAACAACACATTGCTTCTGTTGCTTAGAGGGAGGCAGTTTCCTGACAATTCAAGTAACAGGTATTCAAGGACTATTTATTAAGCTGAGAGCTCAGCTCAGTTGCTTTTTATTTACAAGAATTAGAGTTAAATAGATAACTTATCTCCCTGGCTATTCCTATGGGGACAGCTGGAACTAGTTCCTGAACTAAAACACTAATTGAAACGCAGTCTTGCCAACAAATGCTTCATACTATTTTCAACAGTAGATGGGACGTGTTATGAGTTGAACTACAGCAACGTACAGATTGCATCACTTCAAAGGAATGAAATACTCCTAAACTGCCAGAGACATCCGTACTGTGATACAGTAAGGAAGTTAGAATATTAAGGCATTTAATGACTGCATGCTTTTAGTTCCTTTAAGCAAGGGGGAGACTCTAAGCCAACCTTTTACTTGAAAACATGCAAAAAGAGAAACTCACCCAAACCCAGATAGGTTTTTGAAGTACCTGTTCCCTTTCTGCTTGTTCTTTTCTAGTTAAGAAAAGTTTTCCCATAGATATTCAAAGTATTAAGAGGAGTGAAAGACTACATCAATGCACATATTCTGCAACATGGTCTCAACCAAGGTCTTCAGAGTAGTTTCAGGTAATTTAAAATTGTTAACTACAGAGCTTTTAAGAGCTTGCCCTACCCAAGCAACAACTGCAGGGGCTGATAGCATTTGTTATAGTACATTTTGTTAGGGTAGACATACTGCCCTGCTCTACTGCGGTTTGCAACTTATTTGTTAGGGAGGCAAATGGAGTTTTAAACAACTAATGAGCGCCGGGGCCGAGGTCAGCTGCCCACTAAAACCGACCGGTTTTAGCTCTCTCAAAACAGTGCATCATTTCAAATGCAAGTTTTTTTTTTCGGACAGATGCTGCCTCATCAGCTCTCTGGACTTTCTACCGCCCTCTACCCGCCGAGACCGGATAGCTTCCCTCTCCCCTTCCAGAATTGTCGAAGCTCGTGCTCCGAGTCTCACATATATTTATACATATCCCAAACCACTGGTTATTTGTAATCTCTTTAAAGCGCCATGTTTTCCCTTAACTTGGGGGGAAAGGGGGCTGGAGGTACGAGACAAAAAGACTAAACACTTGCTTCTGGCCTCCCATTAAATTATAATACCTGAAAAGTAAGCCTCAGGGACTGATACACACAAAATTTGGAGGGGTTGGAGATTAATTCCTCTTGCATTTCATACCAATTCATCACCTCACAAGCGGCCGGCAGGACACAGAAGTGACTCGGAGAGTTCTGCCACGGGGATTTCTCCCTTCCCCCTTGATGCTCCAGAAGAGAAAAAAGAAAAGGCCATCCCTTATCACCCTGTATCGAGTAGGACAGGCAGGGAGACACTAAGTGACAGAAACAGGAAAGAAAACTTTACAACAGATGATCAGCCTTTGTGTTTCCCTACAGGGGAAGCAATCCGGAACAGGCATCATGTGTGTACGACTGATCTCAACCGATGTACAAACCTTTTCCAAGTCCCTCATAGAGGAATTTTAGGTGGGCAGCAGAATAGCTGGTCGAAGCTATTAGCTGAGCAGTGGACCACTATGGAAACGGAGAAGAGCTTGGAAGTTTAAACTAATAAAATTAAGGGTTAAAACTTTTAAATAGGGTTTGGTTCTCTTTTAGGCAGGAAGGGTTAAAGACATGCTCACAGATGGAACAGGCGGGCGGTGCGCTGAGAAGGCGCATCCTTCCTACCCCACCGCCCAGCGGATACCCCCGCCCCAAGGGATGGATGGAGAGATGCATGACGCCCCGCCGCCTCTCACCTTCGCAGACCCCAACTTCGTACTCCGTGATGGAGTCCCCGTTGAGCGGCGGCCGGATGACACAGCGCAGCCCCCGGTCGCAAGCTCCGTGAAGCCCGTAGACTCCGCCGCAGCTCTCGTTCCGTTGCCGAGCGCACATGAAACAGCAACCGCAGATCCCCAGCACGATACTACCGGGGCAACTCTTGGGTTCTTCGCATTTCGACTCGTCACAGGGCAAGCAGACCAGAGCCCGTGTCCCCGACTCGCCCAGCAACACGGCCAGCAGCACCAGCCACCCTGCCGCCGCCAGGTGCCAGCCGCCGTCTCCGCCCGGGCGTCTCCTCCCCGCCGAGACTGCTGCCAGGTACATCCCGGCTGCCGCAGCCCGGCCTGGGCCGGGGGGAGCCTCTCGGGAGCCCCCTCGCCAGGCGGCGTACCCGACCGTGCCGCGGCTCCTTCCCGCTGCCCCCACCTCCGGCCCCCCGAGGAAAGTTTCCTCTCGCGGCGGCGGGCGCTTCAGCCAAACTTCTCCCCCGGGCGGCGGCAACGGCGGCTCCACCCGCTGCCCCTTTCGGGAAGGGGTGTCCGTCAGTCCCTCCGAGCTTCCCCCGTCAGCTCCCAAGTCCACGAACGACAACGAACGATTCCCCGAGTGAGACGGCGACAGCGACTGCTCTACCCCGCGCTCTGCCCGAGTCCCAACTCGCCTCCTGCTTACGACCCGCCCCACTCCGAGTGCACCCTCCGCCTTTCCCTCATTGGGCTGTGATGGCCTTAGCCCCGCCCCGGCTGCCTGCTTACGCCTCCTGATTGGGTGCCTCTCAGGCTGGCCTCGCCCCCTTCTCCCGCCCCTCCTGCACACCCCCCTTCTCCGCAGCCCTGGATCCTGGGGCTGAGGAGACGGCGGAGGCGAGGAGCAGCTTGGGCCCCACGGCGGCGGCTGCCGCCTCTCTTATCCCCGTCCCGCCCCTCTCCTCTCCCCTTCTCTCCTCCCTTCCCCTCCCCCTCGGCTCTAAGCGAGGAACGGATGAGGCGGCTGCGCCAGACCGCGGGGGCGGGCCGGTGGCTGCCAAGGGGGCACTTCTGCCTGTGGCGACACCGCCGGCGGGGAGGGACAGGGCCCCGTGAAGGGCGCAGCCACGGCAGGGTGACGGCAGGGGAAGTCTGCAAGGGGCCTCGCGTTCTCTGCCGCGGCGGCGAGAGCTTTCCCCTCCCTCCTTCGCCTGCCCCGCGGAGGGACGCGGGGATCCGGGACGGGAAGCGGCTCAACGCCTTCTCGGCCCCTGCTCCTCGGAGGGGGAGAGGCGTCCGCACTCTGCCCCGTCCAGTCTGAGCGGCTAGGCCGGGGTCGCGCCAGGTGCTCCGCGGTTGTGGAGCCGTGGCTAACTCGTTCCGCGGCGGCAGGCGGAGGGGTGCTACTCCGCTCTACCGGCAGCGGCTGCGGAGCGCTGTCCCGGGCTCCCCGTCCGACGACTCGTAAACAACCGGAGGTGCCGCGGTTGGCCCGCGGACCTCGGCACCCGAAACAGCCTCTGGGCCGGCCCGCGGTCTTCTCCGCGTACGGGCAGGAGGCGTCCGCTGCTGCCGTCGCTGCGCAGAGCCGGCCGGCGTGTGGCAGGAGGGGAGCCGGGCGGGCAGCTGCGGCCCTGCCTGCGCCCGGTGCCCTGGTGCAGCGCGGCCCTGGAAAGGCGGCTGTGGACTGAGGTGCGGTGGTGGCGGCGCGGCCTCGCTGGGCCGGGCGGCGGGAGCCGGACCCTGGCGCTGTCCGGCGGAGCTCTGGAGGGCCGAGGAGCAGCGTGCACCGGGCTGAGGCACGGGAGCGATCGAGGGAAAACAATGAGTGGTGTTGCCGAAGGGCAACTGGTGGGTTGTCGGTAACCACAGGCAGCAGCTCCCGGGCGAAGAGCCGGCCGGGGAAAGGGAGGCCATTGCATTCAGCAGGGCAGCCCCTCTATCACGATCCGCTGCTCCCGGGTCAGCCCTGCCCGAAACGCCCGGAGCTGTGTGACTGAGAGCGCAAAGCCCTTTACTCGGCCGATGGGGTCGCGTCAGCTACGCGGTGCTGAGCTGAGCAAGGCTTGGGTTGCGCACACTGGCGCCAGCGGTGGGGAAAACTTAATATAGGCTATTGCAGAGTGCCAAGGTATTCTACTGATTCTACTGATTTCCCAGTCCCATACGCTCATCTGGTTCAGCAGAAAGAGCCTGTTCTCGTGTCAAGGGAAGAGGTGCTATGGGAGGGCAAAACCCCAGTGGCACAGCAAAAGACAAGCTTCTACCAGGAGAATCTCTTGTGCTCTTTGTCAGCGGCCTCATACCTTTTTGGCGTGTTTTGCAGGCGCTGTAATTCACCGTTGTTCACTCCAGCCTAAACTTCTGTTGGTAGCAAAGGTTCCCTGTTACTAGAATAGGCGCATTCCTGATGGAAACGGTACAGCCACGTAACATGATGCTGAAAAACAGCATTTCCATATTTGTCTAAAAGAAAGCATTTCCCACATTTGTTATTAAAAATAATATTTTTATAATATCAGACTAGCTGACTATTCTGATCCATTCAGAACTCAAACTAAATTGTAGGGGATTATTTTTCAAGAGCTACAGATGTTTTCATTAGCCCCAGTAAGTTGCAAGGCATCGGTCTGTTTTTCAGGGAAATGTCATTACTGTGGTAAAATGCTATCAGTACAGCATACATTAAGTGGATTGGGGCCATTTGGCTGATTATCCCAAGAAAAGGACAATGAAGAGCAGCCATCTACTGAGCATCAGTATTTGAGCTGATACTGTGCTATATTTTTTTAATAGATTTGAAAAGTAAATGACCAGCTGATCTCATTAAAGGCACCATGCTTTGGTATAAACAAACCCAATGCACATGTTTGAGGCCAACCAAAAACATTGTGTGTTCCTGTGAAAGCAGTAAGTCAGGAAAGCACCCTGAAGGTCGTAGTACACAAGCACGCAAATTTTGAATGCCGTGCATGGCAAATTGGCAATGCTTTAGGTGTAGCAAAACACCAAGTTTTGTGCTGTTTCCCCATAAATGCAGGTTCTTCCCTCAGCCTCAACCCTTCCCTGTCAGTTTGCCGAAGCACCTGCAGGGGTCAGAGTACTTTTGATTCACCAGAAGTTTCCACCAAAAAACCCACTGTGATTTGTGTGAGAGCAGTTTGTAAAAACAGACTTTTTCCTACGAACTGGAAACACAGCCTTTTGGTCATGTCTTACTGACGAGGCACATGAAGGGGTTTTACCGTCTGTGTATAGTGTTGCTGAGATTGCTTTTTGCATGAGGCATACAGTTCCTGCGGCTGTATTTTTAAAACACTGTTCACAAACCTGAGATTGTGCGGAGAGGAATTACAAAAGTGATTTCAGTGCTAGAGAGGACGCTGCACAATACAATACAATACAATACATGACCAGGGACTTCAATCAGCTTAGTTTATCAAAAGATGAAAAGTGAACCAATTACAGTGTATTAATCTCTTCATGTGGAAAAATGAACTGGTCTATGAAAAATATGTGGGTATTTTTCCAGGACTTGTGAACATAGCCAGCATGGAAATCCCAGACATGTTGGATTGCATGCACAGGCAGTTCAATACTTCCCAGACATGCCAGACCTACCGTCATGTACTGTACTGATGTGCAGTATACTCAATGCACAAAGAATTCATTGGACCTACTGTGCCTGTTTGCTTGTGTGGGAACGAACAAAGAAGTGCTAGAAGCAGTACAAAAACAGATGAAGAGGAAAGCTATGGACAGCTTAGATAAGAATGTGGTAGAGCCCTGAGAAAAAGAGAGCAAACTTTTGAGCTGACTGCCAAATGAGAGAGACTTCAGCTGTGAACAGTATTAGAGCCCTGTTTCATACACTGTTTACCCAGTGATAGCTGTGTTGAAGGGAGCAAAATATGGAAATGTGGAGCAGGGACCAAAATTTAGGGTTCTTTTCTCCTTATGCCTTGTGCTTTAGGTACAAGTCATGAATTGCTTGTGTGTTTGGTTGTGTTTCCCTTTTCTGGCCCCAGGAATCTAAATACTTCAATGCACAGTGGCATGAATTCAACAGGAAAAGTAGCGAATGCTCCTGCCCCAAACCTGAGAAGAGTTCATAGGGACAATGATGTACTCCTTGGAAATCAGCAAATCTGGTGTCTGATGACTTTACAGTGAAGGTGAATATCTCTTGCCTTCCCCAGCAAGAAGTAGTGAAGGATACTTACAGAAAAATTCACTCTACCCCTGCTTCTTGCTGTCTCTTGATTTATTAAGGGGTCTACTGATACAAATAGCTTAGGAGTAAGAAGATTCAGCTACTGAAGTAAAACCCAGCGCTTAATTTCCCCTAGAAACAGGTTAGTAAGTACTGCTAAATACAACTGTGGGAGGAAGAAAGCATTCTGGTAAACAGGCTGTAGCAGCTGAAATTTCCTGGGCTTGTTTTCCTGTAATGTTAGTGTTGTATCAAAGCCACATTTAGGCTGGATGGAGTTGCAGCAGTAATCAAGTGGAACTGTACAGCTCTCCTGGTCATCATGTAATGTGGAGCTTTTGCAAAAAAGCTCAGCCACACAGTTCTATGAGAAAACTACTACCCCCTTCACTAATTCCTCAGTCCTCTACTCACTCCCCTTCCTATTTGTCAGTCCCTCCACGTGAGAAATATGTGTTCAGCATAAATCTCTAAGTAAGTCTATATTCACCATAATAATAGCTGAAATACAGATTTCATTTTATGGCATGGGTGAAGCTAACATTTATACTACTACCCCACCCCCAAACACTAAGTACAATACCAAAATAAATACCTTTATTTAAATTCAAAAGATTATTTCTACTGTGATATATATATATATATACTGGTGTATATATGCTATATATACTGATATCTCCATATGCATCTCTGAATTTTGGGAACATGAGTATTTTAATACCAAAGTTGTACTTGTTTTATATTCTAATGTTTTGGTTTTTTTTCTGTGCCTCATTGTGTCTTTGTTGCACATTAAATTTGTTTTATATTCTTTAGTCTGTTAAGATAGTTTGTGTCTCCTTTATAGCAGTCTCCTGACATAAACTTATAAGCACGTTGTACACATGAGCAATCTCTACTCCCAGAAAAAAAGGATCAAGATGAAACCTGCCACTAATGCAAGCAGTGCTGAATCAGTCTAAACCACATGGGAATAATTTCTCTTTTTCAGAGATACCATGGACTTACTACATTAGTAGCTACACAATGTTTTAAAACCCTTAAATGGAAAATGGGAAATTGGGAACCGAATATCAGAACTCATTTTAATAGAAACAATCTTTTTAAGAATTGTTTTGAACAAGTTCATAATAAATATCCCATCAGGTAGTCTCTGTTGGCTTGGGCTTTTTTCAGCCTTATAAGCTTTTCATCTCAGCTGAATCACTAGCTTCGGACAGCTCAGTCCTTCAAAATTTAAGTCCAGAGTAACTAACAGGCAGAATTGTTCATAGCTTTTTCTAATACATCTTTGATTGCTCATATGGAACATAGGAGTAAAAGGACCTGCTTTTTAATGGCTTCAGAGCAAATGCTGGAACAATTTTAAAATACAAGTGCATGACTAATTTAATTTAAATTATAAATAAATAAGCTGCGAATGAACAGGATTGGCCACTTACAGGTGCAGTTCTTCACATCGCACTTAAATCACTGAAATTGTTGTGCATGCAAGTTCAGGATTTTTTCAGATCTAAACAATTTGTAATATATATCTTAAAAATTCCAAGGTTAAAAAACTAGGGAGTCAATAGCTATTTAAGGCTATCTACCAGGAATGTATCAGGAGAAACAACTGCTATATCTAGAAATGCAGTTTTGTATTTAGATTGATTACACTCAAGGTCAATTTAGTTTTAGTTTCTTTAGCACAAAGAAAATATTTTTAACAAATTAATACAGCAAGGATAGACAATTTGGTCTCAATTTACAAAAGAAAAGAAGTCTTTTAAACTGGATTGTCATTCTAAGGATGTGAGGTGGGCTGATGCCAACCTTATGAAGTTTAACCATGCAAAGTACAAGGTCCTACACCTGGGTTGGAGCAATCCCTGGCACAGCTACAGGTTGGGCAGAGAAGAGATCGAGAGCAGCCCTGCAGAGAAGGACCTGGGGGTGCTGGTCAATGAGAAAATGAACATGAGCCAGCTTCAGTGTGTGCTCCCAGCCCAGAAAGCCAACCGTATCCTGGGCTGCATCAAAAGGAGCGTGACCAGCAGGTTGAGGGAGGTGATCCTGCCCCTCTACTCTGCTCTAGTGAGACCTCACTTGGAGTATTGTGTGCAGTTCTGGTGTCCTCAACATAAAAAGGACATGGGACTGTTAGAACAAGTCCAGAGGAGGGCCACGACGATGATCAGGGGACTGGAGCACCTCCTGTATGAAGACAGGCTGACAAAGTTGAGGCTGTTCAGCCTGGAGAAGAGAAGGCTGCGTGAAGACCTCATAGCAGCCTTCCAGTAACTGAAGGGGGCCTACAGGGATGCTGGGGAGGGACTATTCATTAGGGACTGTAGTGATAGGACAAGGGGTAATGGGTTAAAACTTAAACAGGGGAGGTTTAGATTGGATATAAGGAGGAAGTTCTTTCCTGTTAGGGCAGTGAGGTACTGGAATGGGTTGTCCAGGGAGGTTGTGAATGCTGCATCCCTGTCAGTGTTCAAGGCCAGGTTGGATGAAGCCTTGAGTGATATGGTTTAGTGTGAGGTGTCCCTGCCCACGGCAGGATTGTTGGAACTAGATGATCTTAAGGTCCATTCCAACCCTAACTATTCTATGATTCTATATGCATTTTTATTACAGAGGATCTGGCCAGCCAAAAAGTAGGTGGATTAGGTCAGCATCTACAGTCCTCTTCATAGTGCTGCATACTGACAAGATTTGAAATGTTAAAATATAAAAGTTAAAATGCTGTTTTATTTCACTGCAGTCTGCTGTGTTTCAGTATGTGTTTCAATAACTGCAGTATAAAACAGATGAAATCAGATAGGATGAGGGATATGCTGGATGTGAACTGAAATTTGTCATAGTTAATTCCCTAGCTTATGATGTTCAAGAATAGTTCACAGAGTTCTAGGCAAGGTACCTCTTATTCTGAACATGGTTTTGAACTCTTGAAGGAAAAGCATGCGAGGCTGAGGTTGGTGGGTAAAGGCATGTAGACAGGTAGCTGATTATCCAGATAAGTCAGGCCCTAACTGTAATACCCTTTATTTCAGTTCAAACTCATCAAAACTTGACTGAGCTTCAAACTCTTGAAGTAACTGATTCAAATAGGGGCAAAATGACTTATCCTCTAGTTTGCATCTAAATCAGATGCTAAAAGGAAGGTTGTCTAATTATGAGTGAATGGCAGCCTTATTCAGAGACAGACCACTGAAAAAAGTTATTTTTAGTAACATTAATGACAATGAAGATCTCTCATTTCTCTTTTTTGTAAGAGGATTATACCTATAAAACATTTCCAGAATTTATCTTTTGTGTCAGAAACATTTCCCTTCATCAGGTACGTTCATATGTGTGGGCCTAGTCAGCTCTTGATTGTCAAGAGTAACCTGAAAAGGGAAAAGAAAAAGAAGCACCTCAAACCCCAAGCCTACCCCATACTCACAGGTAGTAGAAGATGAATGTCAGGTGGTCTTTGGCATCAAACAACAAAACGCCAAGGGAAGAGCATAGGCTGCTGACCTTGGTGACTGTGAAGGGTGGAGATACAGTTGTGTCCTGCAGACACAACACTTCTGCTTGCCAACATGAGCTGGCTCATGCTGGGCCTTGCAGGAGTCTTGGGTCTTGCCACACAGTTAATGCATAATCCAGACAAGCCGTCAGCAATGGATTGAGAGGCAGCTATAGCTATCCTGCTTTGTGGCAGAGGGGCTGTATAAACCCCACTGAGTATCCTGACAGTGTTTTCTGTAACTTTTTCAGGCAGTTTTGCATATCCTTGCTGTGTTCTGATCACTGGAACCCACAGATGCCAGGGGTTATTAAGGCAACCTCAATCTGACCCTGTATTTATTTAGCAAATTCAAATTATTTTTGGTGTCTTTATTAAAGCTGGATAGAAGACTTCATTCCAAGAAATCACAGTGCATTTTCAGTGTTTTTCATAGCTATTTCTAGATTTTAATGCCATAAAATCCACTAGCCGCTATTGACTTGCTTCCATTCATGTCTATAGTGATCTTGATTTCTGCAGATGGTGATGTGGGTTAGCAGAAATGTTTAGGACAAAGTAAAAGGCTGTTCTGAGTACTACAACTTCATGTATGCCAAATTAAGAAGCTTGCCATCTGATATCTACCAAATATGTTGAGAAAATCGGATTTTGGTAGGTCATCCCTCCTAGAAAGCTCATGTTGCTTACAAGAGTAAAGCAGAGACATTTTCTCAAAGTAAACCAGTATTTCTATAAATTGAGCTTCTTCATTTCTCTTGATGGATAGTAAATAGCCAGTCTAACTGCTCAGCTTTTTAATAGCTTCGTTAGAACTATGCACAGCTTGGATACCATTTGCAAAGTCCATATGTCTGAAGTTAATGTGGTGTGGTTACAGTGAGAGAAAAGGTTAATATAAATCACATTCATATCAGTTGTTTGGCCTGTGGTAATTTTTATAACATTTTAGAGAAAAAAACAAAACCAAATACAGATTACTGTCTTTTTTTTTCAATGGTATCTAGGCCTTATTCATTGTTTTTTCTTCTGTTAATATTTTCTTATTCATGTTGTGATATTAATTGGCCTCCCATGGCTGATTTCTGTATATTAGAATTCTGTATATTTGCTAACTTCTGTGGTGGTTTGTTTGTTCGTTTTTCTTTGCATATTTAGGAATGTGGTGACTCGTCTTGTAAATTGCTAAGTAGACTGAGAGACTTTGCAAGTCTGAATTTTATTGTAGGCTTCAACAAACATTAATGCGCTCAGCAAATATCAGAACATATCCAGCATCATTCAAGATCATATACCTTTTCTTTCAGTCTGCAGGAAGACATATTCAGTAGGTTTTCTGGTCCAGCTTGGCTGAAAGGATCCACTGGAATTTGCTGTTTACCCAGTGTTTAGAACAGCATTTATCTTTTTAGGTGTGAACTTGGAAACTTACATCAGGGGACTGTGGGGTTGTGGTTAAAGAAAGAAGCAGGAAGGTAAGACAGCTTGCTTTTAACAAGGACCCTGAAAGCAGAGAAGCCTCAGCAATAAAGAAGATGGGAAGAAGGATGGTTTGATTGATATGGACTGGTAGAGAACAGGTGGACAAGAAAGTTTTCTCAAGCTAGGGGAAAGATGGGAGGCATGCAATTACAGGGAACAGCATCCTACCATTGTTAGGAACTCTCAAGATATTAGCAGTTCCCTAGATATTTCAAGTTCTATAACTTCCTAACAATAAACCAATAAAACCACAAGACAACATTGGTATTATCCTCCCAGTCCTTCCCTCTTAAGATAAAGGGCATTAATGTCAACAGCCTACTAAGTCATCTCCTTTAAAGCAGAAGGCTTCTCCTCTCATGAAATCTTCAGGTCATCATAGCTTTTGAGCTGAAGCAGATCCCTCATTCTAGGAAATCCCTTATTTATGAGGTTATATCAAATTGCCATTTCCTCTCCTAGCTAGTTGGTCTAGCCCCCACAGCTGATTACAGCCTTTTATAACCTGCCCCAGGTTAACTAGGCTCTAGACTGAGTAGGTAGATTTTAGAATGAGTTTATTTATCAAAGGGTCTTTCTAAGGTTTAATTAATATGTTCTCTTGAGTGCTCGACTGATATTTTTTCCTTTTTATTTCTTTTTTTCAGGAAAGAAGATACAGAGAGTTTAGGTGACAAATTTGGAAAAAAGGTTAAGCAACTCTCACAAGCTGAATTCTACCAGAAACATTGCTATAGAGGCTGCTATTGTTCTATGGCAGTGAAGCTGTTAAGAGTTTTCTGAGCAATAAGGACAAAGATTTGCTGTTAGGCTTTCTCTGCTAAACTCTTCATAGCAATGCAGACTAGCGGTAAAAACTTACTTTATACTGGCCAGTTAATCTGGTTCTGCAGTGATTTTTCATGACTAGATTTGCAAACAGCAAACAAATCACACCTGTGACTATTATATAGGGCATATACAGACTTTTCACACTGACTCAGCTACTGTACATCATGGGAAGTGTTGCCATGCTGCTCTTTCTAGTACATTTTATGAGGATGAAGCCACTGCCACTGTCTCAAGAACATGAGCAGGTGAACAGGAAGAGGACTACAGTTCACAGTTCCCATGACAGGCTTGGAAAAGACTCAGAACAACTGGCAGCAGGATGTCACCAAAGTCCAGGTCCTTCCTACGCCTTGTGAATCAGTTTTTATATCCAACCTCAAGAAAGGACAAAAGCATTTTGAGACACCTTCCTTTCTTTGTTCATGCAATATAAGCTTCAGCAGATCAAACTTTGAATAATTTAGTTTTTCAGTTATGTTTTCCTATTCCTCAGCTTACAGACTTTTTTTGTTGTTGCTTTTCTTTCAAACAACAAAGCATATTAATTGATCCAGATTAAGTGGTGCAATTGGAATCATATGTTTTGTAGAGAACCTTTTAGAATGAATGCAAACAAAATATATAAATGTATTTTTTTAATTCTGAAAGTCCTGTGGGTATTCATTCTCAGTATAACAATTCTGAGGCATAATTAAACTGAAATATAAAAAAGAGAAAGGATTTTTAATTCTGCAGCTGAAGCTTGAAAAATTATGATTATGCAGTATGCAGTATTTTAAGTCCCCCTGGTTATTTGATACAAATTATTCCATAACAGCTTTTAACTTTGTGTAAGAAAATAACAATTTTTACTTTTATTTTTTGCAAAATAGACAGAGAAGTGAAAATTTTCAAAAGTAATAATCCTTGGACATTTATTATTCTCTGTATCAAATAATTTTCCCACATCACTGTGAATAATTCAAATAGTTTATATTTCACACTTTGACTTTTTTTCTAATTAAATGCAATTTTTAGTATGTGAGATTTAAAACTTAAGTGTGACAGGAAGAGTATTGGTTTAACTGTGGCTGTACAACGAATATATTTTTTATAGAAAATCTGTATCTGCTTGCTCTTAAAACCCACTGAGCTAGTTTGCCATTACAAGAACTCTCTGCCCATAGCTAGGGGCCTGAACACGTGATGAAGCTGATAGAAATGCTCTAGTTAACTTTGTGAAGTTGTAGCTAATAGTTACATATGTGAAATACATGTATCTTTAATCTGATTTATCCTTTCTCTGAATTTTAACGTAATAAACTTGGCTTTTTGTAGGCACACAAGCTACATGCAAGGTTGTACTGATTACTTCCATTCTAGATCTAACTGGTCTCAGAGATTTTGTACCTATATATTAATAATTTAGCTGGACTGTAACCATGACAATATTGATAGCACATGTGAATAAATAGAACACAAGACTGCTTACCCAGGCAGAGTCAACATTTAGAATATTATCAGGATATTTGCCATTATCAGATGTGAACTAGATATTAGTTATTACTGTTGTTTCTTAAATTAAAAGCTACTAGAGGTACATTTGTCAATAATCTCATCATTTAATGGTCATGGCATGCATAAAAACTTCAACCCAACAGCTGTCCTTTACATTATATTCCTTTAAATGCCAAAGTGTGTCTCTTTATTTAAACCTCACTGGGGAATTGTGTTGGCTTGACCTCAGATTCTTCTTAGGCATTTTATTTAAGCCCATTCAAAGAAGTCGGGACTGATTTTTCACTCCTTGGGACCTGACTGTGAAGCACTTTATGTCTGATAAAGAAATATTTAATTCAATTGCAACCATATTATCTGAAATTACTGTTTGGAGTTCAAATCAGAGAAAACAGGTGCCATCTTTTACAAAACTTCCCACTCATTGAAAAAAAATACAATTTATTTGTGTATTTTTTATTTATTTATTGCTTTCTGAACCACTTCCCTCTCCTGTGTTTTAGAATTCAGAGCTTTCACTCATTTCAGTCACACAAAGGTGCAACAGGACTATAAAATGAGCTTTGTCGACAATTTGAGAACAGTGCAGATGACTGCTTTTGCTTGTTGTGGTGTGTATTTTAGATGAGTCAGATGAGAGCTCCAGTTCTACCATGTGCTGGCAATTTCTGTCAGGTGGGACAGATTATTTACTGTTTTATAATTACTTATTATTAATTATTTTACCCTTTACTGCTGAGTAAAACCTAAAGGAAATCAGAAATTGTCAGTACGATGTTGGGTGAAAGGGGGCAGAGAAAGGGCTCTTTCATAGTGTTAGGACTCCATTTAGATGTATTTTTCTGTGTCTTTCACAGCTACACTTCATGCAGAACATTTGCTTTCTCTATTACTATTGTTAGAACAACAAAATCACCAGTATCTTTAAAAATCACATTGAAGAGACCAATGTTAATTAAACTGCTTTTCTGTATCTACCGATATTTGTAGGTCTTCCTTCAGGATAAATGAGGGTAAAAACTATACTGTTAAAATATCCCAAAGACTGAAAAATCAGCAAATACAAATAAAAATAATCTTTACCTAAAGTAAGAAAAATGATGTAATTTCTATGGGCTGCTAACAAATGGTGAACTTCAAGAATGGCTATTTTCTGTCACAATTGCATGTTAGTTTTAATTCTGTTTTGGTTTAAATACAGTTAGAGCCAGTGCTGTAGAAGGAAGAGAGTGGTGGCAGAGGAAGAGGAAGGCTGGTTATCATTGCACCTTCTGGGCAAGATGTGACACAGAATTTTGTACTGTATGGGTAGTACTGCTGCCTTCACGCTTCAAGGTGGCCTTGGTCCCTGGTCTCATCTCTCAGGTACTGGGAACTTTTGGGGAAAACAACTATAAATCCTTCTTTAATTAGCTGGAACTCTCCTATGGCCTAAAGGAAGGCTTACTAGAGACGGACAAAAAGCCCTCTAAGATGAGGGGAAACAAGCTGTTTAAAACAAGCTATCTGTAAGCTGCCTTTACAGCCTTAAGACACCTCTCACCTGTGTGAATATTCTTCCTGCAGCATCCTCAATCTTCTTTAGCATCCTGGCTTGAATTGCTTTCCTTTTTCCTTTTCCCATTTTCCTTTTCTCTTTTCTTTTCCTCTTTCCCCTCTCCTCTCCTCTCCTTTCTTCTCCCATTCTCTCCTCCCCTCCTCTCCCCTCCCCTCCCTTCCCCTTTCTCTTTTCTCTCTTCTCTCCTTTTTCTTTCCTTTCTCTTTTCTTTCTCTTTTCTTTTTTCTTTTCTTTTTTTTCCTTTCTCTTTTCTTTCTTTTCTTTTCTTTTCTTTTCTTTTCTTTTCTTTTCTTTTCTTTTCTTTTCTTTTCTTTTCTTTTCTTTTCTTTTCTTTTCTTTTCTTTTCTTTTCTTTTCTTTTCTTTTCTTTTCTTTTCTTTTCTTTTCTTTTCTTTTCTTTTCTTTTTTTCTCTTCTCTTCTCTTCTCTTCTCTTCTCTTCTCTTCTCTTCTCTTCTCTTTTCTTTTCTTTTCTTTTCTTTTCTTTTCTTTTCTTTTCTCTCTTCTTTCTTTTTCTTTTCCTTTCCTTTCTGTTCTCTTTTCTTCCTGGGGAAAAAAAATCTGTAAAATATTTCTGTATTTTGGATATTAAAGAGAGCTCACTTCTTGCTTTAATTAACTCCACTACGTTGTATGTTAGTTCCCCCAGAGATTTTGAGAATTATTTGAAGCACTGTCTTTGTGCATTACCACACTAGCTAGGACTGTCCCAGGCACTTCAACTAACAGCCACAGCATAAATTTTGTAGCACAGCAGAGTTCCTCCACACCATCATATCTTTGAAATCATCTTTCTTTACAGTTTTGACAGATCACAATTTTTGTTAGCCTCAGTAGGCAATGTAAAAAGCATTTATTTAAGTGACTTTTTTTTGCTGCTGCACTTTCCACTCAGTGATGGAAACCTAGCCCAGACTCTAAATGCAGTCTTTGCAAAGTACAAGGATTTAACTGTGCTT
This sequence comes from Melopsittacus undulatus, assembly GCF_012275295.1. Lineage (NCBI taxonomy): Eukaryota > Metazoa > Chordata > Aves > Psittaciformes > Psittaculidae > Melopsittacus > Melopsittacus undulatus. Next base: position 96,905,398 of record NC_047529.1, on the reverse strand, counting down.
TCATAAAAAAAGTGTAACCTTAGAGAAATTGAGGTAATAGGCAAAGGAAGTAGTAGTAAAGGAAGAAAGTACACTTGTTTAGAATGGAGGCTGAAGATGCAGCCTGGTATGCAACAGTATTCACCACCAAATATGTAACACATAGAAAGACGGGAGGATGAATGTTGCCTGGTGGTGAAAGTGGTAGTTAATACACTGAATCCTCTTTTTACATTAATTTACCCATATAGCATCTGTGAACAACAGCATATTCTGTATGGGAAAAGTAGACATTTTATAACATGCATTGAATCTAGTATTAATTAAAATAATTTGTTCAAATACCACTTTTTTGTATGAAGCACATTTTGCAATATATAATATAATGGAATTCTCCAAATTCTTGGAAATAAAAGCATATGCACTCAACAGGTGACATTTTCAGTCTAAGTCTCTTCATTTTACACAATAGCAAACAGCAGCAAATGCAACAATAACATTCTTCTAAAATACAGGGGTTATGGCAGCAGTGACAGTGCTGTGCCTCAGTGACCATTCACTTACATCAGCAAGTGTCAGCTGGAAATCTAATCCATAATGAGACCATTTACATAGTCCCAGAAATGCAGATGTTTCTCATCTTTACACATATCCAAATGTGCAATACATGATCCTGTGGGTTCTTGACAAGTCAACCAAGTGTTATGAAATTCAGTCAGAAAACAGCAAATTAATTATTCAACACTATCTGAAGGACCTTTGCTTTGAAGGGTGACACTTATTTCTGCTGCATTACACAAAGAACCTTGCTTGAGGAGCAAAGACTCTGAGGGATTTTTGTGGGGTTGGTGTTTGTTTGGTTTTGTTTTCTTTGTTTATTTTTGGTTTGTTTGGGGTTTTTAGTTCAGCTGTCAAACCAATTACAGAGACAATAAGGCCATTTCAGTATTTTTATTTCTTGTCACCAAGACGAAAATCCAGAAAATTGAATGGAACCCAATTTCTTCAAACTGTGGAAATCTTATTCTTGGTCCTCCAAAGCTGAAATGTCTTGGTAACATTTAGTCATCAGTTTGCCATTTCTAAATCATTTCAGTTTTCAGGTGCACACTAATAAAAGTCAGAGAGATGGAGAATTAGATTGCTAGTGGTGTTACTGACAGGGCTTCTCCTCCCATCAGACAGCCCAGGAAGGGCAGAAATGGTAAGGAGATCCTTTCCCTACCTGAAAGGGCTTGAAACTGTATTATCCTTCTTCCTAAGGATAATATTAAACTGTATTATCCTTCTTCCTAAGTAGTGCTCTCACAGCATAACATAGATCACTCTGGGAAGATTCTCAGTGCCTCCAGATGGAGATACTCCACTTTGTATTAAGGCATAATGTTTGAGCCCAGATGTTACATGTCTTTGCCAAGCAACCACTATGTTTTCTCTATACTACTCTTTCTCTAAATAGGCCTTTCACAATGAACAGTATCAGTTAAAGATATTCAGAAAGCCCCATTGAGAGTGTTTTAGGGAATAGTGAGGGAACAGTGCAACTCCTCTGTAACGGTATTTCAGAACTTCTCAAGAAGCTGGAGTGCAGCATGCATCTCCCATTTCTCATCCCTCGATTTTAGATCTGCCTCTTGTGGTCTGCTTTTTAACTGTAGGATCAACATTTCATAGAAAATATACCTTGCTCTTGATCCCCTTTAATTGCCATTCATATTGTCACTAATTGACATTGGATCTTAAGATGTCTGTCTTCTGAGAATTCACAAACTGTAGCTGTATCATAGGCAAGTGAATCATAAATTCATTCAATAAGAGACTGAAGGAAGTACAATAGCAAAGAAACGATACCTAAAAATGTACAAAGTGCCATGGCTAATTAAAGCACTTAAGTTGTGTGTCTAGAATTCCTATTGGAAAGCCTACATCCTGTGTGACTCAAACAAGACACAGTTTAGATTTCGAAGTGTTTGTAGGTGATTAATGGCCTTTGTGTAAAATCCTGTATGCTTGCATCGATTTGAAACTGGGATCTAGTCTTCTAAGTCAGTTAGTCTCTACCATGGTTTACTTGGGTGCTACCAGCTACCCATGATTACCCAGTTCAGGGGCATGCTATGGTCTGGCCTATGTGTGTGCTTTCTTTCCATGGAGGTAAGAAGAGCAGGAAAACGAGAGAAGGGCTAACTTACACACTTTGCCTGCTATTCATTCAGGATCCAGTCAGGGCACATTCCTGGACTGGAAACTATTCCAATAAATATAGCTTATATTTAAAACTTTTTTTTTTATTTTTTAAAAAAGTATTTGGTAAGCACACATACATATTGATTGATACAATAATCAGCAATTTAATGTAGGCATAAGTAGTTCAAACACTTTCCAGCAGCAAAAAAAAACATAACCCCAAGATGAATTCTATAGATGGAAACAGTGTTTCCTTTTCAGGAACTTCCCTCCTATTTTGGATGCTCTTTCACAGGGCTGAGGATTTGCCATCAGGAGAGGCAAAACCAGAGTCCTAAACCTACCAGTAGACATTCTTAACTGACATCAGCTTTAAATGTCCCGACCACATTTAAACTATATAAATTTCAATGACCTTTTGAATTTTGCTTCTGGGGCAGCAGCAGTTAGTGAGGGAAACCTTGGTAGTACAGTTCTTTGGGATATGGGGATCCAAAATTCAATCCAAAGACACAGAAGTTTTACGTGTAATTTCTGCTTGTCCCTGACGAATCCTGTGAGGACCCCTTGGGCTAAGTCCATTGCTCATTCTGTGGGAATACAACCCCTCTTTCTTCCCTACAAGAACAATACGGCAGAACTGTGCTAGGAGCTCGCCATGGAATTTCCATTTCCCCATGCAGGATTTTCCTGTACAGGACTAATCTGGACAGTTAATGGCTTCTTAGCTGAGCTTAAACGTCGGTTCAGAAGCATGAGTGGAATAGCAGGCTACTGAAGGATATGAAATATTTCCTCAATGGAGGCATTTACCAAAGCCTCTGTAGGACTTCCATGAGTCCATGAAAGCCAAGTCTTCTGTAAATTTTCATGTTAATTTACATAGATGTTTTAAAAAAAGGAGTAATGGAATTTCAAAGCTCATATACATTAATTTTCCATCCAGCAGAATAACTTTGGCGATCTTGTACTTGAGTGAAAACCACCTCTGCAAGCAGAGTGTGGCTGAACAAGAACTAGCATAATGGAAAGTTTAATTTCCAAAATATCATAAAGTTGCAGGAGTAGTGAAGGAAGCGAACATTACTTGCATTTATGGTACACTCATTTCTGCCTTTATTAATATGATTTTATGTTTTCCCTTTATGCTGCTGTTTGTATAAATGAAATCTACCATGACATTGAAAACTGGATTAAAATGTTTCTTTTGTTTTTGCTTTTGAGTCTTTTACAGATTAAATTATGTTTTAATGTTGCTATTATAAACGTTTATGATGGGTAATGCTATGAATGGGCCTAGTCCAATTCCCTCTTAACTCGGTGGAAATATTCCTTTGATGTTGATGGGAGATGGATTAGGCTGTCAATATGGATTAGGCGATCAATATGTCTTGCTGTTTATATACAGTAGTGTACAAAAGTGTTAATGCTTTATGAATTAGTAAAGATATTATCACCACCTGAATTTTCAGTGTACATGTATTAACCAAAACAAGTAGTTCCATGAGCAGTGGAATTATTGAAGCCTCTTTTTCTATGACTTGTATGTGTGGTGAATTTCCATGTGGATTCCATGGTTGCACTCGTACTGCAGTCTTTCCTGCCAGGAGAGCAACATCTGAGTCCCTCTCAACCTCCCTGGCTGCTTATTTTCATGAGATTCATAGAAAATAAATACAGATGAGTCTTCTAGCTCTCTGTTGAATTTAGGTAAAAGTAGCTAACGGATTTACTAGGGGCTGGCAGATACGTGACACAGAAGCATACAAATGCTAAAGTTGCAAGCTACATTCCTGTGGAAACTGGATTAAAAGTAAAGGAATGCACACACTGGACTTTGTATCATCAGACTTTGATAATATGCTAAAGGAACAGTTAATAAGAAGCCACAAATGAAGATTTAAAAGGAGTAAGAAGTAATCTGAGTTTTAATAAGCAACACAAAAAGTTCAGTTATCCCCATAAGCACAGCTAGGCATTGCATAACCTCCTGACTTCCCAGGGGAGGTTTCTTGTTCCAGTGAGACCCCGTTACCTCCTGGAGCTTCCCAGAGTACAGGCGGTATTTGAAATATTTATGATACTTCTACATGCCTTTGGGAGCAGGTGACTCCTCCAAGAATTAAGACTTGCTTTGTAAGCCAGAGCAGAAGGTGAACAGACCTTAGCTTGGTTCTTTCCTCTGCACTTTGGTAAGCAAGATAGGGAATAATCTCATTTGATTCCTGGGGAATGCACTCCTAAGAACCAGGGAAAAGTCCTTAAATGAGCCAGAGGAGAGAAACAAAGAATTATTAGTGTCAGACATTGTGGGCTTTTTTCATTCTTCTTCATTCTTTCTGTCTTCCAAGTCTGCATTTTCAAAAGATTGCTGCAGCAGTAGTAGTAAGCATACCGGGTCAAACTGACCATTGGAATTGACTTTGCTTCAGTTATTCTGTGAGGAATTTGATCCTTATAGTTTGGGTTTGGGTTTTGTTTTTGGTTTTGGTTTTGCTTGGTTGGCTTTGTTGTGGCTTTGGTTTTTGTTTTGGGTGTTTTTTGTTTGATTTTTTTGTTTTTGTTTTGTTTTTAACTAATTACATTAATAATTAATAATCAAGAGAAGATTTTAACATTTCATAAACATAAAAGCCCTAATTCCTACATATTTCTCTATTATAGGGCAGAGCAAATAATACTGAAATTGATGTATTTTGGGTGGAATCAGTACTTGCATTCAACATTAACATTGCATAGTTCTTTTCATTGCAATTCCCTATAGCTTTGCCAATGTCAACAATCTGAAATTAAATTCTACATTTATCCTCCGCTCCAAGCAGGTCTAATATTTTAACTTAAATTCAAAAGAAAAATGGTGAATGAAAGGTGAAGAAATATCTGTGCAAATGTTCGATCACCTTCTCAAAAAACAATGTTTTATAAAGCTCTACCATCTCTATACAATATTATTTTGAAAGACAGGAAGAACAGTCCTGAAATAAGACAGATGAATGTATCGATCTGAGAAACATCTGGGCAGAATCATCCGAAATGTAAACCTTTAAGAATATAATTTCTGGATCATCAGTAGAGTTTGTGGAAGGCTGACTGACAAAAGTCTCATAAATTCTCATTTGTACGTTCTGACTGAACTCTTCAAGTGACTGGCATTAATTTTGTGCACATGATGTTGAGTAACCTTTGTTTGGGTAATTTGTGTGCTGAATTTATGCCATATTCCGTATTAGGGTTTGAGATAGATGGTGGATGAAGCAAAAGAGCCAGATAGAAAGAAATGCTCTGTTTTACTTCTCTTTATCAAAGCAAAAAAACTGAAAAAGCTTTACTTTGCCAGGAACTTTTGTTCACTGTAGAACAAGATGGTTATACTATGTCAAATGAAAGTGATTTTAATAATTATATTTTATCATTTTGATACTTTAGTGTTCTTTTCAGACCATTTTTATTTGAAATTGAGTGTATCTGACTGCTTTATGATCTAATACTTCAGTTAACAGAGCACAGTTTACCTGTGACATACATTATTCACTAAATTAATTGTTGTTCTCTATAGGATGTTACAACTCATGTTGCTCTTGGGAAGAATCTTTCTGTATCCTATTGGCTGCTCAAGAAGATAATTTTTCAATACTCTAAGTATGTCAGCATTTTTCTTGCAAATCTTTTGCTGGACATAAAATGCAACATGTAGAATGTTGTATGCTGAATATGGTGGCTATTGTTCATCTACTAAAATGTTATCTCCTGAAATAACTGCTGTATTTTTCTGACTGTGTATCCATCCTGCTGCAAACTTCCTCTCAAATTATTTTGTTGTGCTGTTTTCACAAGATGGACAGCTAAACAGTTTGAAATCAATACTACATGCTCTGCAATGTAGGTGGTATCCAAAAATATCTTCCAAATTTAGCTATATAGCACCTGTTTCGCAAGCTCTTAGCACCTGCTCTCCTTATGGGGGTATTAACATTTGCTTCAGTATGGATAACATCCGGTCTTGTATTTGTTGACGGTCCCACACAACATCACCAGCTACACTACTAGAAGAAACAAACAGGCACGTACTTCCTTTATCAAAATAGATGAGCAAGATGTACCGGACCACAGGTTTTTTGTCTTAATGATGTGCCTATTTCTATTAGACTTAAGAGTCATCTACTATGGGTAAAGTGAGGAGGGTGTAAAATTTCCCTTTGTGTTTCTATTAAAAACAACAGGAGACAGACAAAGGGTTTGACGAGTATGGCTTTCATAGATGCATTATGCAATACTCAGCAATTTTTTTCCATACCATAGCATGAAGCTGACCTGGGAAAAAGTAAGAGATGGCCAAGGGATTTGTACACAATCTGCCACTGTGGAGGTCACTGCAGCTCTGGTCTGCATTTTGGACTGCTTAATTTGCTATTGCTTGGTCAGGCTGTGAAAGATCTATTCTTAGCCACCAAGTAGCAGCATTTGATGCTTAGCAATTAACTGTGTTAATAGAGAATTGCAACACTTACCAGGGCAAAGGCCTGCACACATGAATGTTTGTGCACAGCTACTGGGAGTACTTATGCGACCAGAAGAGTTTATATGGAAATTACCTGTTAAATGTCCATCTTCTGCATATGAAATGCTCACAAAGCAGTGGTGGACCCAGATTAAGCCTTCTGATTTTTTTATTATAGTATTTCACAATAATTGTGTGTTATGTCACTAGGAAAACCCTGATTTATGTGATCTCTGAGGTTTAAGTTTGGGGATTATTTTAGTTTATCAGAGCAGAATACAAATTTTTAGCATAATTGAGAAACAGGGACAGAAATTTAAGCTTTGCTGGTACGTACTGGATTGTCATTGAAGAGACTGTCATGTCATGGCTATTTAAAAGCAAATAATTATCAGTGATCCTGCAACCATTTACCATTGTTTCAATTATAAATGAAGATAAACTATTAAACGTTTTAAAGCGCTTTACAAAAGAAGTCAGGTTAATAATATCTTGATTAATCAAGAAACTGAGGAAGAGCAAGAAACTGATGAAAATTTAAAAACACAGTGATTTTCTCAGTGTTACCAGGTAGGTAACACAAGTAGTACATGCTCCCGCCATGGCGCAAGAGGGACAAAGAGGCAGATACATGTGTTGATCTTGCTTTACAGCCCAGTGCAATGTTAAAAGTTGCACAATATATCCTCAGCCTATGAAGGAAAGAAGCACGATGTGCACTATCTCTTTTTTCCCCTCTCATTTCTGTATGAAAACCTCGAAAAAGTGCTCCGTACTTGCATTTTAAAGCCATAGTCTAGTTATTAGCATATGGTCTGAGTTGGAAATGCTGTGCTGAAGCTAATATTAGCTTCTCGGGTAAAGTTAGTTTACATTTTTTTCCCCCTTTTACATCTTAAAAAAAAACACCAAATTCTTAATGTTGAATGAACAAACATTATATATATTAAAATTCCTGTATGCTTGAACTGGTAGGTTGTTTTTTTTCCCACTATTATGAATCTTAGTTTAGAAAACACTGACTATGTTGAATATATCCTAATTTGTTCTAGGTTCTCATTGCCTTGCAGTTGAACTTTAGCTCTGATTCAAAAAAAGAAATGAGGAGTGCAAAGGCAACTGTTTTCAAGTCTTTGCCAGACAAAGCTAGATAGAAGTTTTATCAGAGTAAGAAATTCAGGAGCTGACCCTCTGAGTATATTTTATTTTCAATGCAGGTTCCCAGAAGCCACACAGAAGAAGGAAACAAAGCTAAAATTGGGACAAGGTCAACTGGACATAGAAGCGACTGTAACAAACCTCAAATAGATCTGTTATTTTTGTTTCAACTACAGTTCACAGAATTCTTATTAGGAATCTAATCTAGATATTTACACAGGAATCAGAAAGAGGAACTTTTTAATGACTACCCAGTGGGAAGGTTATATCTGTAACTGGTGTTAACTCCATACTTGATGCTAACACGTACTATTATCGGTTTCAATATTCAAAGACTGAGAAGTCTCCCTCTACCAAGGGTATAATATATTAGAAAGTAAAAGACTTGGAGAAATCTTTTTAACATATTCTGTAATTATTAATTGCTTGGAAAACACAGAGAAATACATGCATTTTACCAGACTAAGGCACACTTCCGTTGCAAGGGTTTTACAACCAATATGAGTAGAAGGATCAGGTCTTATTTAAACATGATACAAGTGCAGACAGTGCATATTTTCCAAGGCGAAATTAATTATTTCAAATCAATTGATAGAGCTAATTCATCTCAACTAAAAATGAAGACACTCTTTTTACTTCAGAAACTCCTCTTCTAAAGGAAAATTATTGTATCGTAGGTGGAGTAAATACTTGCATACCTATGGTGTCCTCATGTTGGAGACCTCATTCTCAGAAACATTAGGTATCAGATAACATTACTCGCCGAGGCAGTCAACTTAGAATTTCCTCTGTTGCTAAGAATAGAAATTACTGTTATAGGTTTCATAGAGAAGGTGTCTTAAAATCAGAATTAATATTCTGTCCAATTTAAAATAGCTCAAATTTATTTTGTCTCCTTCATGGCATGTTACTTTAACTTGAGAAATGCCTGACTTGTTCTATATTTAGGAATTTTAGATCTTGGAAGACTGAATGTAGCTAATTTCGAGATTTTGCTGCTTGTATGAATATACAAAGAATATTCTGTCATTCTGACTTTCAGTTTTGCTATGATTTTACAGTCCATTTTTCATTGGTGTAACATGCAGATGTTATTGGGTTTTAGGTGCATTTAAGTAAACATTAAGCAAATATATAAAATACATAAACAGGATATTGGGAAGATAGATAGGTATATTCTGTATGCTCGTATTGAAAGCTGTTCTCCATTCTTCTGAAAGACGACACTTGAGAATTCATGTGACATGGAAAATACAGAGGTTTTAAATAGTGATGCAGCTAAAATGCAAAACTCAGCCAAGGGCAGCAATATCCCTTTCAGACTGCTTTTAATAGTCACAAACTGCCAAATCCTTTAACAACAGAATTAAATCTAACTGACAGCTGAAGTAAAATGCACCTGATATTTAGAGATAAACACATATAATTTTCAGTGTCATAAAGAGGTAGGCTAAATCTAACCTTCAGCCTGGATTCAGAGTATCATACAAAGGGAAATAAAGTTTCTTTTCATTCTATCTCTGCCATTATCATGCTGGCTAAGCCAGCAGCTGGCTCAAAGTCTTTCTTAAAAATTGGAGCAAAAAGGCAATTTAATAGTATCCTAATTGTAAAAATGACACAAAGTCTTCATACTTTTTAAACAGTCCTAATGACCCTAAAAAGATAGGCCACACATAAAGTATCTCAGTGGGACTTCTCTTATTCTTAAAATCATGAATCATTTAAATTTGTTAACAAATTATAGTCCCTAATGTACAATTAATGAAAGATCTTGATCCTTGTTGCTTAAAATCCCAGTAGTGCACAATGGAGGGGAAGAAGAGTTTGGCTATTCTTTTCCATTTTACAAAGGGTAAATAAACTTAGGTGCAAGAAGATAGAGAGTCCTGCTTAAGGCTGGGCAGGGAACCCTTGGCCAAGCCCTGAACTCTTAAGTACTTTAACCTCACAGCTGTAATTTTAGTTTCACTGAAAAAAACTGTTTAATTACCAATTCAGTGTAATTACAACTGACTGAAGGATAATCTTCAGGCAATTTGAGAAGAGAGGATTTTTCTGCTGTCTACCTTAAAAGGGCATGGGTAAATTAAACAATTAGAACTGGTTACAAAGGTAAGCTAAAAGCTAAACATAATAAGACACTGTTTTCAGCATTTCAAAAGAACTAAATACAACACATCAGCAGCTTCAAAATCCTTTTGAACAAGTGCACTCAGAAACAACTAACTAGCAAACAAAGCTATTAGGAAGATGCCAGTGTGGTCAGTGAACTTTTGGCATGTCAACTCTATAAAATGTAGGCTTCTAGAAATATTCCTCACATCTGTGTAAGTAGTAAAGAGGCAAATTTAGCAACAGATGCATGGATATGGTATAATGATCTGTTTCTTTTTAAAAGGCTTTATCTCTTTAAAAAGAAAAGAATATTTCTTATATATTGTTGAAAGGATTTAATTTTCCTTAAATT